>NC_090271.1:27599519-27909807 GCF_040414725.1 Anabrus simplex
GTGGGGGAGGCAGATAAAGAATACACTTATGGTATCCCCTGCCTGTTATAAGAGGCGACTAAAAGGGACCCCAGGGTTTCTCAACATGGGAGCGTGGATTTGCGACCAAGGGGCCCTTTGCTGAGTCCTTGCATGCCTTCCACCTTACTTGTGCCAGGCTCCTCATTGTCATCTATCCTACCCGACCTCTCTTGGTCAACTCTTGTTCTTTTCCGATCCCGATGGTATCAGAGCATTCGAGGCCTAGGGAGTCTTTCATTGTCACGCCTTTGTCTTTCTTTGTTCGGAATTTCACGTTTCGAAGTGTCGGATCTCTTGTTTTCCTTCTCTCTCTCTCTAATCCCTGCGTATGGGAGGACACAGACGAAGATTAGACCCACGGTATACCCTGCCTGTCGTAAGAGGCGACTAAAAAGGGCGACCAAGGAATGATGACATTAGAACCATGAGACTACTTGTGATTAGTACCATTACGTGCAGAACACCATGGGTCGACGTTACTTGTGACTAGTGCCACCTTACGAGGAAAACCATGGGTATAGGTTATATAGGAGCAGTACCATTATGTGAGGAACACTACGGGTCTGGGATTTCTTGTGATAAGTGTCATCATGTGTATCCCACTGGTCGTTACCACTGTGTTCAGGATGGGTGTACGTTGCCAGTGATTAGTACTACTATGTGAGAAACACCACGGGTTTGGCTGGCGTCCGAGATTAATACCACTAGCCTATGTGAGGGAAATCATTGGTCTGCGTTGCCTGAGAGTAGTACCATTATGTGAAGAACACAATGGGTTTGTGTTGCCTGCGGGTGTTACTATAATGTGTGATACGCCATGGGTCTACATTGCCTATGATTAGTATCACTATGTCCGGCTAGCGTGGTGGTCATTGGTCACATGGGTCCGGGGTTCGATTCCCGGCAGTGTCGGGAAATTTAACCATCATTGATTAATTTCGCTGGCACAGGGGCTGGGTGCATGTGTCGTTTTGATCATCGTTTCATCCTCATCAAGACGCGGGAGTCAAATCAGAAGATCTGCCCCTACCGAGCCGAACATGTCCTCGTATACTCCCGGCACTAAAAGCCATACATCTTTTCCAATTAGTACCAATATATGAGCGACAATAAGAGTATACGTGGCATGTGATTAGTTGCACCAAGTGAGGAGCACAATGGGTTTGCGTTGCTTGTGCCCTTATGTGTGAAACACGATGGATTTGTGTTACCTACGAGTAGTACCATTGTGTGTGACATACCATGGGTCTACATTACCTGTGATTAGTGCCACCATGGGTAAAAGACCATGGTTCTGGCAGTGATTATTACCATTATGAGGGGCCAGTGACCTATATTTTGGACTCCTTTAGATAACACGTACCATCCCAGTAATTAAGACATTGTAAATTGGATGCACTGATTGTTTCGTTTCACGATCATTTTCCCATCACCATTCGTTTTAGATTCTAGTCAGTGGATCACACATACATACATACATACATACATTATCATTATAGACTGTTATGCCTTTCAGCGTTCAGTCTGCAAGACTCTGTGAATTTACTAAACGTCGCCACAATCCCCTATTTGCAACTAGAGTTATGGCCTCATTTAGTTCTATACCCCTTACCTTTAAATCGTTAGAAACTGAGTCTAACCATTGTCGTCTCGGTCTACCTCTACTTATCTTACCCTCCATAACAGAGTCCATTATTCTCCTAGGTAACCTATCCTCCTCCATTCGCCTCACATGACCCCACGACCGAAGTTGGTTTATGCGTACAGCTTCATCCATCGAGTTCATTTCTAACTTAGCCTTTATCTCCTCATTCCGAGTACCCTCCTCCTATTGTTCCCACCTGTTTGTACCAGCAATCATTCTCGCTACTTTCATGTCTGTTACTTCTAACTTATGAACAAGATATCCTGAGTCCACCCAGCTTTCGCTCCCGTAAAGCAAAGATGGTCTGAAAACAAACCGATGTAAAGATAGTTTCGTCTGGGAGCTGACTTCCTTCTTACAGAATACTGCTGATCGCAACTGCGAGCTCACTGCATTAGCTTTACTACACCTTGATTCAATCTCACTTACTATATTACCATCATGGGAGAACACGCAACCTAAATACTTTAAACTATCGACCTGTTTTAGCTTTGTATCACCAATCTGACACTCAATTCTGTTGAATTTCTTTCCTACTGACATCAATTTAGTCTTCGAAATGCTAGTTTTCATACCATACTCATTGCACCTATTTTCAAGTTCCAAGATATTTGACTGCAGGCTTTCGGCACAATCTGCCATTAGGACCAAGTTGTCAGAATAGGCCAGACATTTCCACCCAAGTGAATCCCTCCCTGCCATTTTATACCTTTCAGCAGATGATCCATGTAAACTACGAACAGCAAAGTTGAAGGATTATAGCCTTGTCTAAGCCCTGTAAGGACTCTGAACCAAGAACTCATTCTACCATCAATTCTCACTGAAGCCAAATTGTCAACATAAACGCCTTTGATTGATTATACATATCGAAATTTTAATTTGCATTTCGATGCATCTCGTACCATTAGAGGCCGGTGACTTACCGGTTAGAACTCTTTAAACAATAAACATCATCATAATCATCCTCGTAATTTGTAACTTAACGAGTCATCTATAAAAGTAATATGCCGCATGTTTATGCTAGCCCACATTTTACGACCTTTCCACTTTTGCCAACGTTTGTTGTTCTACCTACCAAGTAACAATACTTCCTTACCTTTTTATGATCTCTTCCCAATCTAATATTTCCTGCATCACCTAACTTCAGTCGACTGTATTCCATTACTTGTACTTTGCATTTATTAAATTTTGTCTTGTATTCATCCTCCAAGTCTCTGCCTGCACAATTCAGCAATATCTTCTGATGGCTCAGACAAAATAAAAATAACATTGTACAATCTCCTAGTTTTAATTACGTCTCCTTCAACTGTGATCTCGTACCCAAAACGTCTTTGATTTTCTTTACCACCTGTTCTAAATAAACATTCATAAAGACGGAGGGACACAGTTTCCAAGTCTCACTCGTTTGTGAATAGTTGCTTCTTTTCCATAGCGCTCGATTTTTTCCTGCAGACTACTTTAGATAACTCTCCTTTCTCGATATCTGAACCTGATCACGTTCAGAATCTCAAATAATTTCCTTGAATTAATGTTATCAAAAGCCCTAGGTTTGCCCATTTTAATTGGATTTTCTTTAATTCTTTCAAGATTAGACAGCAATTCATGACCCCTAAGGTGAGGTCAGAGTGCACATCTGCTCCCAAGAAAGTCTTGCAACGCAACACCCGGTTTCTGAATCTCTACATAACCATAATTAAGTCTCTTTGATATCTCCCAGTAGGCCCAACTGTTAGCGGATACAAATTACGTTCGATGCAGAATTCCATGAGGTGGATTCCTCTGGCATTCCTTTGTCACGGTCTATATTCTTATAGTACATTATCTTCTCTTCCTTGGCCTACCTCTGCATTACATTCTCGCACCATTATTAGATTTGCATCTCCTTTTGTGTATTGTATGAAATCTTCTATATCGCACATTCTTTCAATTACTTCGCATTCTGTTGAACTTATTAGCAATTACACCTGTAATATTGTAGTGGGTTTCGAGTCCGTCTTGACCAAAAAGAACCGATCGCTATGTTAATAATAGCAACTTACCCGCTGCCCTATTTTCTCATTATTATTTTTTTTTTTGCTAGGGGCTTTATGTCGCGCCGACACAGATAGGTCTTATGGCGACGATGGGATGGGAAAGGCCTACGAGTTGGAAGGAAGCGGCCGTGGCCTTAATTAAGGTACAGCCCCAGCATTTGCCTGGTGTGAAAATGGGAAACCACAGAAAACCATCTTCAGGGCTGCCAATAGTGGGATTCGAACCTACTATCTCCCGGATGCAAGCTCACAGCCGCACGGCCAACTCGCCCGGTATTATTATTATTATTATTATTATTATTATTATTATTATTATTATTATTGATTTTGGCCCTCTAAGGACCTCGGGAAGTGAGCCTGTGTGTTTATCTTGATCCTTATTTCTTTGACTTCCAATCGTTCTTCATCCTTTCACTTTCCTGATTCCTCCTCTCTTGTGCTCGGATCTTATCACTTTTCCTCTTCCCCTTCTCTTAAAAACTCTTGAAATTTTGTATCAGTCTCCTGAAAGCTGTTCAGTCTTGTATAATATCGTTTGTTATTCCAATCTCTGTTGTATCTTCTTTTCACTCCTTGGATCCGCTGATTGCCGTTCTTGCTCTTGTAGACATGGTTAAACACTCGTTTTGTCAATCTGCTGTTATCCACCCTTGTATTGTGGCCAAAAACTTAATTCTCCTCTTTCTGATCGTGTGTCTCATCTTTTCACTTTCTTCGTCCTTGTATAGATCTTTATTCTCCTAAGTCTAAACTCTTCTTCCTCCGTTTTCAAAGATCCCCAGATTTTTCTCAGTATTTTCCTTTCCTTTTTTGTCTTATACTTCATAGATAACATGAATTGTATGGCATACAGACTCTCTGGGTTCAATAGTGTTTTGTAGTGCTCGATTTTAGTTTTCATATTGTAAGTATCTTCAGTCACTTGGTAAGCTAGTTCCGGTTTTCTTACTCTTGATCTATTTGCATCCTTACCGAGCCCATTAACCTGACTTGTTTCACCTAGGCATTTAAATTTATTAACTCTGTTGATTTTCCCGCAATGTATTTGAGATCGGTGGGCTAATTTCTAATACTGGCCGAGAATTTAGCCTGCTCAAAAGATATCTGAAGTCCAGATTTTCCTCTACTTCTTTCAGAAGGTTGACTTGTTATAAGACATTCATTATTTAATTAACCCCTGTATTTCCTCTATTTGCATACGTATTGATAATTCTGTAGCTACATGCCAGAAATCCTGTGATATAACTTCACTAAAGTACCCGCGAGGTTAATAATGCTATATTGATAGTTGAATGATGCTGATCTTATGTAGAATTTATGGTAGAGGAGGGATGTGTTCATTATTCATTTCAGGGATACATCAACCCGCTCCTAGTACAATGAAGGACACGCCGGTCTCCTCCTCCGATCACAACCACTGCCATTGTCCGGCTCCTTTGGTCCAGTGGGATTCAGGTTTGATTCCCGGCCGGGTCGTGGATTACCTTCATTGGTTATTTGTGATGGGCAAGATGTGTGCCCCACCTTCATCGTTAGAATTCACCATAGGTAGTGCACAATCCTCACGGGCGCGGAGGTCGCCTGTACGGCGTCAACTCGAATGACCTGCACCAGGCCCCTTTGGAGGCCACACGCCGTTATTACCGTTGTCATTGACTTACGTATCATGCAGTATGAGGTCATTCACAGAAACCAGCACACATACATATGGTAACCAATGAATCCTGAACAATGGGGACCAGTGGCTGACACGAAACAGGGCCCACAGGGACACACGCCCTTCGAGAGAGGCTTTTTGCTAAACACCACTAACGTGTTAGACCAATGGTTTATTCTCAATAGCCAGGGCATGCACAGGCAATAAAATCTGTGAAGAAAGGAATGGAACCATGGTTTTCGAGTTGTGCAATTGGTAACCGTTCGTTGGGAGTAATTATAACGATGTGAGAGCTGGACGTGCAGCAGGTAAGAAATAAACAAGATACTATCTTGCCAGGGCTAGGTACGTGTGCTGCAGGTGCATGTTATACGTATTAACTTTCTTTTTCTTTTTACAAGTTGCTTTACGTCACACCGACACAGATAGGTGTTGTGGTGACGGTGGGATAGCGGAGGGCTAGGAGAGGGATGGAAGCGACCGTTGCCTGAAGCAAGCTACAGCCCCAGCATTTGCCCGGTGTGAAAATGGGAAACCACTCAGAAACATCTTCAGGCCTGCCGACAGTGAGGTTCGAACCCATTATCTCCCAAATACTGGATAGTGGCCGCACGTAAGCAACTGCAGCTATCAAGCACGGTTGGTATGAACTATGCGGGTCCTACAGTGAATGTATGCCTCTGCTCTTCCTGCCAACGTACCTCACATATTCAAAGTACGTCAAGTAAACGAAGAAATTACTAACTCTTCTTGAGCTTATCCCTGAATTCTCTATAACTAGAGCCAATCGGTGTCATTCTTGTTTAGGCCAGGGGTCTAAAATCGGATCCTCTTTCTGGCACCACGTAATTTTGCAGGTGAATTTTCCAACCCAGGATCAACCAGAATTCGAACCTCCTTCGTCTGGTTGGAAAGCTAAGCCACTGTCCTAATTACATCCATCCCACCAACTACATCTAATTTCCATTTCTGTTTACAGAATATCTAATCTAGCATAACGATTCAAACTTTTAACATTTTACTCGAAGAATATTAGTATAATTCTTCCTCGTGATGGCCTTCTCTCGTGTAGCCCTCACTGGGAGTTTGAAATGCGGGACTATTTTTATCTCCGAAATATTTTACCGACGGGGAATCCATCATCGTGATCTTTCAGTCATACAGAGTTATGGTTATAATTTCCTTTTACTTCCAGCAGTGCTGCATTATCAACATAACAAAGCCATGTTGGTTAAGTATTGTTTCAATGCCATATCAGTCTTTCCACTTGATTCCCGCACTTGAATCCTCCGAAAGCCTGGCACCGCACTTTCGATTAGCCATTCGTTAGTCTTCTCTCTCGACAGATACCCATCTGATATGGTTGTACACTAACTACGGTTCAATTTCACCGGAAAACACAAACCTCCCCAACGGGGCGTGGCTCCCTGGTTTACGAGAAGGGTACTTCTTGTTCAATGCCGTACTAACACATCGATGATTTCTGGCGACGGAACGATGGGAAAGGGAAAACCATCTTCAGGGCTTCCGACGATGGGATTCGAACCCACTCTCTCGCGAATGCAATCTCACAGCTGCGCGACCCTAACTGCCCGGCCAAGATGTTGTTGTCTGAGACATCAGCTCATAGACTACTTGATGCAGCCGTCCATCCCACCCTACCATTGCTAAGCTTTTGTATGTCTACGTAACTACTACATCGGACATCTGCTATAATCTATTTGTCATCGTCATACCTTGATCTACCCTTACTGTTCTTACCGCCTACACTTTCCTCAAACAGCCACTGAACAAGTCCTAGGTGTCTTAAAATGTGTCCCATCATTCCATCCCTTCTTCTCGTCAAATTTAAAGAAATCCACCTCCCACCAATTCGATTTAGTATCTCTTCATTTGTCATTCGATCTACCAATCTCACCTTTAGCGCTCTTCTGTAACACCACATTTCAAAAGCTTATATTTTTTTCTTTCTGAGCTAGTTATCGTCCCTGGCCTTCTTAGCTTGTACTCGTCTGTATTTTATGTCCTCCTTACTTCTTCCATCGTTAGTTACTTTACTACCCTAGTAAAACTATTCAGCTACTTCCTTGAAGACTTCCTTTCTAATCTAATATTTCCTGCATCACCTGATTTCGTTCAACTGCACTCCGTTACTTTTGGTTTGGACTTGCGTATTTTCATCTTATACTTCTTCGCGAAGATTGTGTTCGGGGAGTTTGTAATTGAATAATCAATAAATAATAAAACAAATACGTCACTAATGTCACCCCGGATCGTTTCCCTGGCCAAAACGTAAAACGTCCCAGGACAGATTAATCAACCTGTTGAAATAAGTGGGATTTCCACGAAGGGACGGTGTCCTGTTCCACTTCATATTGTTCCCCAGTAGGGTATCCCTGCTGCTCTCAAAACGAGATTGACATAATGACTTCCAGAAGTATTTGTTCCGATACGCTGTGCAAGTCATTCTTTTGTCATGCCCAAAACATTTGGGAACATTATACCCCAAGTAACACATATCAACACTACTGTCTACTTCAAACCAACCAAATTGGCCGTACACGCCGTTGTGACAGTCTGCACGGTGTGGTAGGCCCAGCACAGCTGTAACTCGATCAATACTGAAGAAATGTCATTAATTTATTCAGTTCTCGCCGCACGGTTATGAAATGTCTTGGAGGTGTTTGGACTGTGATAAACAGAAATGTAATATTCTCTTTAACTCTTCCCCCGATATTTGCTGCCTCCAGTCTAACGTTTGTTTCCTCACCCGGTGACGTCCTTCTGCTTATTTATCACGCAGTAAACTGTATTTCTGGCATAGAAGTTCATATAATATCGTTAGATGTTGTAGTTTTTTAGGGGCGTGATGGCGGTTATGATTATCGTTCTGAGCGGAGGTACGAATCCTCTTGAGAATTCTAGATCTACGACATGACAAGGACCGTTATCAGCCGTGTATGTAGCGTGCTAGGAGTTTACAAGAATTGTCTTGCTTTGTGAACACCATCCTGAAGTCACACCCTAGTGTCTTCTCTGTAGCAGTAAGAAACAATCGGAATGAGATCTGCCCGGTAGGAAGTGGAATCCGTACAAACCACGACTGATTAACTAACCTACTTCAGAAAATGGAAAAGGCGCATTCCGTAGAGTGTTGACTCAAGACAGACAATCCGACATATTAATCAGGAGTGCCCTCTGAACTCCTACGCTGGAAACATCAGAGATTTATTTCACGCCAATCGAATACATAAATATGTTGCTTGTACATTTGTACATATTTCTGCTATAGTTCGTATTATTTCCTTTTCAAAAATATTGGAATAAACAAAAGTAAACAAGCCTAATAGCACAACAGCCCTGAAGGGCCTTGGCCTAGGAAGTGCCCGCAGCTTATTCCGAACACCTGCAGAATACGAGGTGATGTATGGTCAATTGCGACGAATCTCGTCGGTTGCTATTCTTGATTTTCTTGACCGTCTCCGAGACACACCATCAGATAGCTCCTCGGTAGTAATCAACAAATCATGTAGGCTCAATGGACCTCGAATCAGGTCTTAGATCCAGGTAAAATTCCCTAACAAGCCCGGGAATCGAACCTGGCGCCTCCGGGTAAGATCTAAGCACGCTATCCATAGATGGCGGGGCCAGATTGTTTAACATATAATATATAATAACGCTTAATAATAATAATAATAATAATAATAATAATAATGACAATAATGCTTGGCTAAGAGCAGGAGGCAGTTATTCCAATTTCGCATTTCTTGTCTAGCTCTACCGCAACAGTATGATTGCGTTAGATGTTCACAGATAATGAATCGCAATTTATATTCAAAGTCGATATAAAACAAAATACACCGGGTGAATTGGCCGTGTGGTTAGGGACGCGCAGCTGTGAGCTTGCATACGGGAGGTAGTGGGTTCGAATCCCACTATCGGCAGTCCTGAATATGGTTTTTCGTGGTTTGCCATTTTCACACTAGGCAAATGCTGGGACTGTACCTCAATTAAGGCGACGGTCACTTCCTTCCTACTCCTAGGCCTTTCCTCTCCCATCGTCATCATAAGATCTATGTGTGTCGGTGCGACGTACAGCCTCTAGCAAGAAAAACAAACGAAATGTTCAATATTTGACCTCGCGTAACTGTTTCTCTAATGTTCAAAGAGTACAACCTTTGTGGCACCCTCATCTTGGCCGTAGAGATAGCTTTTGTCCGGCTCCATGGCTTTATGATTAACGTGCTGGCCTTCGGTTCAAGGGTTCGATTCCCAACCGGGTCGGGGATTCTGGTTAATTTATCCGGTTCGGGGAACGGGTGTTTGTGTTCGTCTTAAATGTATAAGTTCATTTCATCAAGTCAATTAATAATTAATAAGAAACACACATAAATTCAAGAAGTCAATTCATAATTAAAAATAGTAAGAAATATACAAACCTGTAGCTGGCTAAATAGTCGATCGGAACGGAAGAAAATTTTAATTTTATGTAAAAAAAGAGGGAGCTTTTAAATTGTACCTCACATGAGGAGTCAGAACAGATACTGGGGCGGACAAAACAATGGTGCAAATATTGAGTCACCTGTTCACAAACTGTACTTATATTTGGTACTGAACCTGTTTTCAAACACAGTGAGATTAGAAACTTTTAAATCGATCGATGTGTTCACTCGCTATGGCGCTGAGCGCGGTCGCAGCAGGAGGTGACCACGGGGAGAGGTTGCATCATCACGCTAAATTTATTGTCGTGAAGGATCTGTTGCTATCTCTCTTCCTCCACCACGAACAACGTCATTGAAAATCTCACACTCAGAACGGTGCTACATAGTTACCTAGCGATATAGGAATATCGAATGTATTATAATTTGTCAGAAAAGACCTTTGATAAAAAGGCTGATCTTGATAACAGTAACTTCCTGTGTATGAAAGCCTACGTCACGACAAAATAAATAATCGTTCTTTAATCTTGTATAATTCTGGACAACAGAGATAAACATTTGTAAATGCAAAAACAATGATTTTGAGGTTTGAATGGTATGTGACTTGTCTTGTTCGTGCCCTCTTATAGGTGCACTATTGTATGTGTATATTTCTCAGGAGTGAAGATATGTTTTATGCTATTATTGTCTGTGCAAGGAAAACGCTGCGAAACACAATGGTACCGGTAAATGAACATCAGGGATAGAATTTATAAGTGACAAAAATGTCTAAATATATACGAACTAGCGTCATGCAAAAGACGCTCAATGCTCGTTTTATATTTCTCAAGCATCACCATGACCGAAGTCTGCTTCTAAAATGCTAGGCGAACTACTGTATATTCATTCCTCGCTCCTTCACGCGCTATCTCAGTCATAGGTACAAGTGCTCCCTTCCCTCCGTCCTCCGTTTCTACTGATTATGGAAAGATGTGGTAACATGTCAATAATATCTACTTTGCCAAAATTACCAGCGATATTAATCAGTTCTTGCCCCAATAATTTAAAGCCTACCGCGTGCGTTGACCGTCCGGAAGATAGTGGAGTCGAATCCCACTGTCGGCGGCCCTGAAGATGATTTCTGTGGTTTCCCATTTTCACACCAGGAAAATCTTGAGGCTATACCTTAATTAAGGCCAGGGCCGCTTCCTTCCCATCCCTAGCCCTTCCCTATTCCGTCGTCTCCATAACACCTGTCTGTGTCGTTGCGACGTAAAGTCAATTGTAAAAGAAAATCTTGAAAGCTTTCTTTAGCTTCATGGGTCGAAAAACTTTGGAAAACATGAAAACGCACGCGCTAGTTACGGTTCGCTTTATATTGCCGGGCAATTCTTGGGGGAAAGCGCTAGAATTAAAGTAGCAAACGCTTCTTTAAATAAGTTGTACCTGATTTGTATGTTATCATTGCATTGCACGTTTCACGTTTCTGCAATGACGATAAGTAGGAACTTCTTCTAGGCATTACAACTGAGCCCACATCTCTTGATTCCTGTTTAGAATTTTAGCCATACCGCTGTCCGTCCATTCACGTGGCATGGTAAAACTAATGGCGGGCCGATGATCTAGCTGTAAGGCCCCTTTAAACAACAAACTTCGTCATGATCAAAACTAATAGTTAACTCAACCATTCCACCATCCTTTTATACCTTCGAATTACCGGGCTTTATCTTCGTAAACAGGGGCATACTTATCTCTGCATGAAACACACGGATTGCAACGTCAGTAGAGTCAGTCAGCAAACTTCGCTTCGAACACGCCCTGCCGACCGAACTGTAGAAAACTCGGGTATTTTAGGTTACACGCTTCATTCATACGTGGTGGTGGTTGCATATGGAGCAAGGCACATCACCTCCGTCATTGTTACCCGTCTCAAGATGGACCAATGCACTCTACTAGTACGTACATGAATGAAGATGAAAATCCACAGCCTGTTTCCTCTCATACGACCGGATAAGGAAATGGAATGAATGAAACCCCATCTATCGGCAAGGATTAGAATTGTCGCACTCCTCTGGGGCAATGATTAATGACTGACGATAAAAATGAAATGATATTGGAGAATGTTGCTGTAATTAATGATGACAGGAAAAATCGGAGTATCCGGAGAAAAACCTGCCTCACATCCGCTTTGTCCAGTACAAATCTCACATGGAGTGACCGGGATTTGAACCACGGAACTGAGTGGTGAGAGGCCGGCCGCTGCCATCTGAGCCACATATACACAGAACAAAGATTTCTTTCCATATTTCATAGAAATACGAGAATCCAGTTTTGAGTTACTGATGTTTATCAAATGAAATTCCAATTATGTTCTGGCAAGAATAACTTTCACATCATAAAATATGAAAGACGTTTAAAATAAAACGAAACATTACATAAATATATACGAATTTTCCTCAAATTTGTACTAAGGCTAGAAATATGGACACATATGGAAAACAAAATATGTTTAAAATTAAACTAATTATCTTAGTTCTCAATGATATGACAACAGTTTTACTGCTGCTAAACGGAAAAACAAATATGTATTTACATAGAAAACCCATCCCTGATGGTCGTAAAACGTTCAACCTTATACCGTCTCCAGCACTGCTTATCGCATTGTCCTATGCGATAGTTTTGGCATAATTTAACTAAATTTAAACAAACAGAACCAAAACAACGAGAAGGTATTGAAAGTAGTCAAGTAAATACAACTAATCACATTTTGCAAACAAAGGTTACGATTGCCCCTTGTTTCCAAGGAGAGTATCCATCAGTCACAGATGATATTCAATACAAAGATAATATATTCCACACCTTTTTTGATATTTTCAAAGTACGTTTGATTGAAGGAAGTGCTCAGAAACATTAATTATATAACTAACATTGATGAGTCGCTGCGTCAAGCGGGCCCCGCAGAATGAATACGTTAGGTTTTTAATGTTGTATGTCACTTAGAAAGCGATTTGGATTACGAAACTTCAGGAAGGTAATGTCAATGCGTTGTGCTAATAAATAAATAAATCGAAAGTGATATTTTCAGAGAATTTCATGCACGTCCCCGCTTAAAGGTATTATCATACGCGTCTCAGCAGCATCTTTCTGCTCTGTAAAGTTAGTGAAATGTCTCTTACGGTAGTTTAGCTCTAACATCCAGAATTAATGTAACTTATTTGTAATCAGTATTGAAAGATTTAATACTGTGTGTCGAAACTTTCACCTGTGCCATTTGTAAATAACAGAGTGAACACTTAGATAAGAAAAAGTGCCACGCGGCGTCACTCTCCAGATGACTGAGAAGGATTATGATCGAAGGTCGTACGCGTCGCACTAAGGAACGTGTCTCGTGTTTCGCTGATCAATCCCTCAATCTTACTGCGTGAGGGAACGGAGAACCAAATACCCCGCCTAACGTCATTCATCCGACATTTGAAGTACGAAAATAGATTTGCTGTTTTGACGTCGCCTAGCAAACACTTGAAATGTGAATAAATTTTACTTGACGGGACATTCATAGCCTCTGAGTAAGCTATACGTATAAATGCAATTTATGATCAATTTTCTTTGACACAAGAGTCAAAACCTTTGTTACTTATTGAAGTAAAATATCGCACACTGTACCTAGTTAGAAGTTGGATATTTGACATTGAACACGCCCATAGCTTCACAACCGTACGTGTACCCACAGCCGTCAAGTAAACACGGATATTCTGAAACACAAAACTTGGCAATCGTACAATTTCTCCGCTACATGGAAACCATAGAATCATGGGTATGTTTTTAGCCTGAGAAAACGAGAATGTGAATACAGATTTTTTGGTTGTTCTCCTCCTTTGTTAGCCTCTTACAGGAAATGCATGCACGGGGGCGATAAAGAGTTCCCACAAACCGAAAAAAATAAGTGTATCCACAGAAAAATGTGAAGGATCATGATTTGTGAGAAAATGAAAATTAAATATATAATATTCTTCTCCTTCTACTTCTGCATTTCTGATTCGTTTTGGTCTCCTAGGGACAACGGGGCTCGTCATAACTCCTAGCTAGGGTCTTCAGCGTTTTCTTCGCCCTGTCCGCTTTCATTTTATGGCTATGTGCCTGCTTCCTTCCATCCGTCCACTTATGTATGGTGGTCCCCGTACTCTTTTTTTCTGGTGAGGGAGAGTGCGAAGACTCCCTGTAGGAATACTTGTCGCTACTGAGATCGGTTCTCTGAGGTCTCTAATGGGATCTGCAGTTCCTCTACGTTTGATTTTACTGTGCTTTAATTAAGGTCACAGTCACTTCGTTCCTACTCCCAGACCTTCCCCATTCCATCGTCGCCGTAAGACCTCTCTATGTCGGTGCGATGTAAAGAAATATGTTAGAAACAACATTATTATTATTATTAATAGTATTATAATATTATTATTACAGTCGACCTTCGATATCTCGAGCCTTCATTACTCGAACTTTCAGTATCTCGAAGTAACTAAAATTTCCCTCCTGTTTGTCCTATTCTTCACGTGTACTGATATCTCTATTTGTCGAAATTCGGTTATAGGAAATTCTCGATTTCTCGAAGCAAACATTTCCTCCCTTGAAGCAAAACCTACTCTGTAATTTGAATTTTGTACAACATTAACTGTGCAATAAGGCATTTGTGGTTTGTGAAGAACAGGTAACAAGTAAAGAAAGGGTTGCAGTGGTGCTGGGAGCTAATATGCCGGTAACCGAAAAACTAAAATTTCTAGTGATCGGAAAATCGGCGAAGTCCCGCTGTTTCTCGGATGTGAATTAATTACCGGTCACGTACGGAAACAACTCCCGAAGCCGTGGATGACAAACTGCATTTACGAATCTCGGCTGCGTGTTATAGACGAGAAGTTTCAACGTGAAGGGAGGAAAAGTTAACAGGTACAAATAGAAGAGATTGACAGGTGTTGGACAAAGGTGTTAATGGAGGATGATTCTTGTTTCACTACTGTATGTTTTTTTTTCCTAGTTGCTTTACGTCGCACCGACACAGATATGTCTTGTGGCGACCATGGGACAGGGGCTAGGAGTGGGAAGGAAGCAGCCGTGACCTTAATTAAGGTACAGCCCCAGCATTTACCTGGTGTGAAAATGGGAAACCACGGAAAACCATTTTCAGGGCTGCCGACAGTGGGGTTCGAACCTACTATCTCCCGAATACTGGATACTGGCCGCACTTAAGCGACTGCAGCTATCGAGCTCGGTACTACTGTATGTACTGTGTCTTGTCTTCTAATAAGTAACTATAATAAGGGTTATAATTAAAGTGATACTGTAAAATAGTTTGTATAATTTTAAATGATTTTGAAAATAATGTATTCAGTATATGCCTGTAAATACAAATGATTCAATTTTGCATTATACATACTCAAAAAAACGATATTCTCTATATCTCGAAATTTCGATAACTCGAAATAAAATTCATCTCTTGAGGCGATTCGAAATATCTGGGTTCCACTGTATTATTATCTGACTCTTGAGGCTCCCACACCTCTGAGTGGTGTAGACATCGATTGAACTTACCCACTTAATACTGACATAAATCCCTCTTCTCATGCCAGGTGGCCCGTGAACGCCAAACTTTCTACTTTAAGTGTCCCACATGCACTAGTGTTAAATGGGATGCCTTACATTTTTTTCTCAGGGGTATTACTGCCTAAGGCATAATGCGGAGAGATAACAATCAGACAGCCACACGCTGCATGTTCCTCAGCGCTACTCGTCAAATCCCCCACCCCGCAATATGCATTAGTAAGCCTCGTTTTCGAAAGCTCAGTACTAGGCTGGTATTTGGAACAGCAGCACTACAGTTGCTATCAACATATCTAAAACGGCCGGTGTGTTCACCAACGACGAATACACACACATAATCTATGGAGAATCTAGACGGAATGCAGCCGAAACTCGCAGATGGTTTGCGCAGGAGTTCAAACTAGCCGCCTGCCTTCTATACGCGAAGGCTTATTTCGCACGGTACATTTCAAGCAACATTTTGATTGAGTGGGAATGTCTGTACGTGTACAAAATAATGAGTTATTAAACGTTATTTTCTGGAGCTTTGGCTTGTTTACAAATGCACGCTGTTACAGAACGTGAGCAGTAAAATGACTGCTGTTTGTTTCACATCCGAAATACAGCACGTTATAGAGCCCCTTTGTAAACCAGCGGCTAGGCATCCCATTCAGCATTTGCGCGTGCGGGACACTTGTAAGTACGGTGCTGGATAGTCAACTGGTACATCGTTGCTGCGCCCGTGAAAACCACTATGTGATGACATATTTGGAGAAATACTGACCCACAGTACATATAGTATGAAGGATGAGAATTCCTTGACAATTGTCGCGCAATATTAAACAGTAAATGGTACAACCTTACCGGCCAAGGTTTTCTCTCTATCTTTCTCTGTTTCTTTCTTTCTTAATTCGTTTACCTTCCAGGGTTGGTTTATCCTTCGGAATCAGTGAGTGATCCGAACTCTACCGCCTCAGGGGCAGTGTCCTGGAGCGTGAGACCTCGGGTCAGGGGATACAACTGGGATGGAGGACCAGTACCTCGCCCAGGCTGCCTCACTTGCTAAGCCGAACAGGGTCCTTGTGGGAGGATGGGAAGATTGGAGGGGATAGACAATGAAACGGGAAGAAAGCGGTCGTGGCCTTCAGTTAGGTACGATCCCGACTTTTGCCTGGTGCAGAAGTGAGAAACCACGGAAAACCACTTCGAGGATGGCTGAGGAGGGAATCGAACCACCCTCTACTCAACTGACCTCATAACACATGGTTGACAGGTGAATGAATTAACTCCTCCCTGTATGTCTTTCTTTGCTATAATCATGCTGTACTGTAGTTTGCTATGGTAAAAGAAGGAAAGAAGCAGAGAGCATTAGACAGACTAATGATACGAACATGTCATTACAATATAATAAACTCACTCGAGGAAACGATACATTTTAAATGGCAGTTGCCATTAAGGGTGAATATACTCTTCGTAAAGTAAACTGTAACCACCATTCGATTTATCATACTACAGCACAATTCCAACTACATTTAATGACTTACCTCAAAGTTCACCTGGACTCTTGTAATTATGATCTTAAAAGCTTCCCACCATTGAACGGACATAACAAGGAAATGATCAAGAAGTTTTCTATCTATCCTTATAGACCGGCCATTAGTAAAAGGAGGCCGATAACCTTAGATGCTAGGCCCCTTTAAACAACAAGCATCATCATCATCATCATTAGTAGAAGTCAAACTAATTACATACATCCTGCGTACTTTAATATCACTCTAGTGCTTTATGAAGTAGTAGTCAATACACCGGTATTACGTTTGATCGACCGTCTGATTCCGGTAACGGCTCACCTTATGAAAATTTAAATTATGTGAAAAATCTGGACAAACAATACTAAACCTATAATGCTCAGGCTACTGATGTTATTTTCCACAATGCAGAACGCAAGCTTCCACCTTTATATAGTTTGTACCTTTTCAGTTGTTTCCAGTCTTTCCTTCTTGATATCACATATCTTTAACAATATCACAATAGTTACAGGACCCAAGATGACGATGTTTTCCCTTACCATCAACTGAGGTCTAGTTTTCACAAAGTAGTAAGAACTATCCGGCTGGAAAAAATTTAACATCACTAAGTATTTTTCCCTGATTTCTTGATGTCAGTGACCTTCTAATAAGTGAGGATATAATGAAACACTGAAATTACTTCTGAAAATGTTCGTCAAGCGTCAATGAATAATTTAAAGAGATGTGTTACAGTCAACTGACCTGCTTGGTTAAATACAAAATAATCTTGATTCATGACTATCATCATCTTCTATAGTTTAATTTGAGTGTTTCATATGTAAAAATATAACGTTGACCTTTGACCTGATGTGATCAACGTACAAGTTTCCGATTGGAAAGTCAAAAATTTCTACTATTACTGTATATATATTACAGTATAATATTACTGAAAAATGGTACGCGGTGCATTATGGAATTAATAGTGCTTTGGGCTTCTCTTCAAGAAATATAAAAGGAAGCCCCTGAACCCGCTATGCGGTGTAGAGGTAGTGTGCTACAGAGCCCCTGGGTTCATCTCCTGGCCAGTCCAAGTATTTAAATCCTAATTGAAGTCTGCAAGATGTTCGCCCAGTCTCGTCAGACCAACTGAGAAGTTGTACAATATGACAGCCACTGTTCCCGAGTAATAAGGTGGAAGCTATATTGCTAGGAAGGACGTCACACTGACTCCATAGCACTCCAATACGTGCAGGATACCTGGGAGGGAAGCAGTCTTCTTGGCAAGCCAAGACCCAAAATGGTTATATCTGGTACAATATTTTTAAGGATCTGGTATACACATAGTTGTTGTAAAAGGAAACCCACACATTTAGATTATATCTAAAACAACGTATAATTTTTATTGTGTAACTAAGAGGGGTCCAAAAACTTTCCGTGGCTCAGGTAGAAGCGCCCCGGCCTCTCACTACTGGGTTTCGTGCATCAAATCGCGGTCACCCCATGTGAGATTTGTGCTGGACAAAGTGGAGGCGGGACAGGTTTTTCTCCGGATACTCCAGTTTTCCTCTCATTTTTCATGCCAGCCAATAGCATTTCATCTGTCAGTCATCAATCATCGTCCCAGGGAAGTGCGACAGTCTTCGGCAGTCGGCACAATTCCCATCCTCGCCGGTTGATGGGGGCTTCATTCATTCCATTCCTGACCCGGTCGAATGATTGGAAACAGGATTTCCATAGAAGGGTTCCACAACGATTTTAATAATAATATTAAGATACATACATACATTATCATTATAGACTGTTATGCCTTTCAGCGTTCAGTCTGCAAGCTTCTATGAATTTACTAAACGTCGCCACAATCCTCGATTTTCAACTAGTGTTGTGGCCTCATTTAGTTCTATACCTCTTATCTTTAAATCATTAGAAACCGAGTCTAACCATCGTCGTCTTGGTCTACCTCTACATCTCTTACCCTCCATAACAGAGTCCATTATCCTCCTAGGTAACCTATCCTCCTCCAATCGCCTCACATGACCCCAACACCGAAGCCGCTTTATGTGTACAGCTTCATCCATCGAGTTCATTCCTAAATTAGCCTTTATCTCCTCATTCCGAGTACCATCCTGCCATTGTTCCCACCTGTTTGTACCAGCAATCATTCTTGCTACTTTCATGTCTGTTACTTCTAACTTATGAATAAGATATCCTGAGTCCACCCAACTTTCGCTCCCGTAAAGCAAAGTTGGTCTGAAAACAGACCGATGTAACGATAGTTTCGTCTGGGAGCTGACTTCCTTCTTACAGAATACTGTTGATCGCAACTGCGAGCTCACTGCATTAGCTTTACGACACCTTGATTCAATCTCACGTACTATATTACCACCCTGGGAGAATACACAACCTAAATACTTGAAATTATCGACCTGTTCGAGCTTTGTATCACCAATCTGACATTCAGTTCTGTTGAATTTCTTACCTACTGACATCAATTTAGTCTTCGAGAGGCTAATTTTATTACCATACTCATTGCACCTATTTTCAAGTTCCAAGATATTACACTGCAGGCTTTCGGCACAATCTGCCATTAAGACCAAGTCGTCAGCACAGGCCAGACTGCCTATTACATTTCCACTTAACAGAATCCCTCCCTGCCATTTTATACCTTTCAGCAGATGATCCATGTAAACAACGAACAGCAAAGGTGAAAGATTACAGCCTTGTCTAACCCCTGTAAGTACCCTGAACCAAGAACTCATTCTACCATCAATTCTCACTAAAGCCCAATTGTCAATATAAATACCTTTGATTGATTTTTATAATCTACCTTTAATTCCATAGTCCCCCAGTATAGCGAACATCTTCTCCCTCGGTACTCTGTCGTATGCTTTCTCTAGATCTACGAAACATAAACACAACTGCCTATTCCTCTCGTAGCATTTTTCAGTTACATGGGGCATACTGAAAATCTGAACCTGACAGCCTCTCTGTGGGCTGAAACCACACTGGGCTTCATCCAACTTCCTCTCAACGACTGATCGCACCCTCCCCTCCAAGATGCCAGTTAATACTTTGCCTGGTATACTAATCAATGAGATACCTCGATAGTTGTTGCAATCCTTCCTGTTCCCTTGCTTATAGATAGGTGCAATTACTGCTTTTGTCCAATCTGAAGGTACCTTACCAACACTCCATGCTAATTTTACTACTCTATGAAGCCATTTCATCCCTGCCTTCCCACTATACTTCACCATTTCAGGTCTAATTTCATCTATTCCTGCTGCTTTATGACAATGGAGTTTATTGACCATCCTTTCCACTTCCTCTAGTATAATTTCACCAACGTCATTTTCCTCCTCCTCATGAGCTTGGCTGTTGGCAACACCACAAGGATGATTTCCTTTTACATTGAGAAGATGTTCAAAATATTCCCTCCACCTCTCCAGTGATTCCCTGGGATCTATTACGAGTTCACCTGAATTACTCAAAACACTGTTCATTTCCTTTTTCCCTCCCTTCCTAAGATTCTTTATTACTGTCCAGAAAGGTTTCCCTGCTGCTTGACCTAGCCTTTCCAGGTTATTACCAAAATCTTCCCATGACTTCTTTTTGGATTCAATAACTATTTGTTTCGCTCTGTTTCTTTCATCTACGTACCAATCCCTGTCTGCCTCGGCCCTTGTTTGGAGCCATTTCTGATAAGCCTTCTTTTTACGTTTACAAGCTGCTCTCACTTCATCATTCCACTAAGATGTTCGCCTTTTCCCATCTTTACACACAGTTGCTCCTAGGCATTCCCTTGCTGTTTCTATTACAGCATCCCTGTATGCCACCCATTCAGTTTCTATATCCTGAACCTGCTTACTGTCTACTGTTTGAAACTTCTCACTAATCATATCCATGTACTTCTGTCTATCCTCGTCCTGGAGATTTTCTACCCTTATTCGTTTGCAGACAGATTTCACTTTCTCTACTCTAGGCCTAGAGATACTTAGTTCACTACAGATCAGATCGTGGTCTGTATCATCGAAAAATTCGCGGAAAACTCGTACATTCCTAACAGATTTCCTGAATTCGAAGTCTGTTAAGATATAAGTCTATTATGGATCTGGTACCCCTAGCCTCCCATGTGTAGCGGTGAATAGCCTTATGCTTGAAGAATGTATTCGTAACTGCTAAACCCATACTAGCACAGAAGTCCAGCAAACGCTTCCCATTCTCATTATGTTCCATATCTTCCCCACATTTACCAATCACCCTTTCGTATCCTTCAGTTCTATTATCAACTCTCGCATTGAAATCGCCCATTAGTACTATTCTATCCTTGCTGTTGACCCTGACCACGAAGTCACTCAATGCTTCATAAAACTTGTCGACTTCATCCTCATCTGCACCCCCACATGGTGAATACACAGACACAATTCTAGTCCTAATTCCTGCAACTGACAAATCTACCCACATCATTCGCTCATTTACGTGCCTAACAGAAACTATGTTGCGTGCAATGGTATTTCTGATAAAGAGCCCTACCCCAGACTCTGCCCTTCCCTTTCTAACATCCGTCAAGTACACTTTATAATAATAATAATAATAATAATAATAATAATAATAATAATAATAATAATAATAATAATAATAATAATAATAATAATAATAATAATAAGATCTTCTGAACTGGTGCCACGAAGGCAGCCTCTCTACTAATTTCAATATTACGATTGTGATGCTATTTAGAAACGAAAGTGGAATTCTACTGGGCAGTTTCTATGGCTGACTCACTGCCGACTGGATCCTTCGCTGCGCTCCTTATACTGGCCTTGACAATCACTAGTGAAGCCCTGCATAAAGCCGTCATTGGTAAGTTTCACCATAATGCCGCTGGAGCGCTGGCCTCCTAGTCACTGACAAGAAGCTGTATACCGCAAATTACCACGGTTCCAGTTTCATTAATATTGTTTTGCTGTTGTAAGTGTTGGTAATGTGTAGGTATTGAGGTATTTGTTTGGCTTGTTATTGGGAATTGATAGTTATGCGCTAATTAGTTTATTTACTTTAATGTGTGGTGTGGTGAGTCGGTTTTCTAAATTGTGTTCACAAATCTTAAAATATGTCTGATATTGTTGTGTCCTTCGAACAGAAGTTTTCTACAAACAAGAACAAATACAATGTATGGCTCAAAGTGATTTCTCGCTGTAACTTCGTCCTAAAGAAGAATTCTAAATGATGCGCTAATTCTTTTTTATTGTGTAGTATAGTGATTTGTTGCTCTTTAAGTGTGTTTGGAAATATTCAAACATATATTGCTGTGTGCCTTCTTGTAGTTAGAACAAGCGTTGACCAAGGGAGGTCGAATAGGAAAGGTGTATGTGTCGAGGCTGACAAAAATGAGTGGAAAGAATGGCAGACAGACATAAGGACTTCACCGTCGTATTCCCTTTTTCGTAGTTTCTTACAAGAGGCAGGAGATATCGTGGATGTATTCTACCGCCCCACCAACAGGGGAATCATTGTTATTATTATTATTATTATTATTATTATTATTATTATTATTATTATTATTATTATTATTATTATTATTATTATTATTATTATTACCGAGTTAGTTGCGCATGCGGTTACGACCTAGCTATGAGCTTGCATTCGGGAGGTGGTAGGCCCGAACCCCACTGCCGGAAACCCAGAAGATGATTTTCTGTTGTTTCCTATTTGCAATCCAGGGAAATGTACCTTAATTAAGGCCATGGGCGCTTCCTTCGCAATACTAAACCTTTATCATGATTGCGTCGCTGAAAACCTTCGATGTGTTGGTAAGATGTAAATAATCACTTGCAAAATTTATTATTGTTATTATTACTATTTTTAGTACCAGGTGAATTGGCCATGAGTTTTGGGACGCGCAGCTGTGGGCTTGCATCCGGGAGATAGTGGGTTTGAACCCCACTATCGGCCGCCCTGAAGATGGTTTTCTGTGGTTTCCCATTTTCACGCCAGGCAAATGCTAGGGCTGTAGCTTACTCAAGGCCACTGCCAATTCCTTTCCACTCCTATTCCTTTCCTATCTCATCATCGCTATAAGACCTCTCTGTGTCGGTCTGAAGAAAAAAAAATATTATTTCAATTTCAATTGCGACTGAAAACCAAGAAACAGCAGTTCCCTGGTATGTTATTTTCAAGAAAGACCTGGAAGAAATGGGCCTAGGAACAAATGATGTACACAAACGAGACCTTTTCAGAACAAGTACTGTGACTTTCGGAACTTTCCGGGATGTGAAGCGGAGAACTGATGTAAAGTGGTCGGAAAAAGCGTGCTCGACATAGCGAACTAATGAAAACCTAGTGGATCAATCGAAAACCGAGTAAACGCCAGAATATATCATGAAACATCGTGGTCCCTCGCTGGCCGATTATCGATGAAGTCAAAGTCATCTTCGTACAGGCCATGAAGGTCTCTTGACCGGTGGAAAGTAAAGGCTTCCATTATCCGTAACCTCGGCACTGATGGGGTAGAGTGGTTAGCGGCCGCCTTTGTCCCCAGGAATTAACCTGGTACTCATTTTTGGTGTAGGCTGAGTGAACCTGTGCACCTCTAGAAGTGGAAATCTCGTTTGTTAAATATTTCGACTTCATGACGGGGAATCGAACCCACATCCTCCGGGATGAATCGAGCACCCCTTTACCGCCTCGGCCAGGCAGCCCCTTGGCCAATTAGCGAATAAAATAAAATTATTATTGCTGTATGCGTAATCGTCAGTCAAGATGTGTATTTAGCGAGTTCGATTAATAGTAATATAAACATGGTGTTCATCTTCATTCATTATTACGTTTCTATAGCTGAAAGAAAAGCAGGAGCCAGGACGGCCATTAATATCCCGTTGGTACCCTGGTGAGTCCGAGTTTCCCAGAAAACAATTTCCAAACATGCCTTTCCCTGTCATGGGATAAGAGTTTACTTTAATGTGAAACAAGACAACTTTAATCCAGAAACAGGGATATGAAAATGTCTGCTTCCTTGAAAGATTCGACTGCGATGCAAACAGCCAAGTCTATTAGCCACTACAGTGAAGGAAAATAGCTGTGGGACAGAAGTCGATAGTGTAAACAGTAAATCGAACGAAAGCAAATGTTTACTTGGTTCTACTGACAGTCCTTCAGAAGCATCGGAGACAAACTCTGACAGTCCCTTCACACAATCAATGTCTGATTTTGAGGCGTGTTTTCATAACACTGTTGTTTCTCCGAAGCCCTCGCAACGTTTTGAAAGTATCCTCCTGGGGGCACTTAACCCGAGTAAACCTTGATAAAAAACCTCATAGGCTGGATCAAAGGTCTCCAATTAATTTTAGATAAGGAAGTAACTTTCTTCTCCTGTCACATTTTCCACACCCTGGTGTGGTCGCATATAAGGATTTAGGACTGTTTTACAGCCGAATGCGCTTCCAGACACCAAACCTATATGAAGGAATGTGTTAACTGTCGCAATTTTCTGTGGTGGTTGTCGGTAATGTGGTGTATTTTGTATATTACTGTAGGGTGGAGAAAATACCTAGTCCCCAAGTAAGGGGAATTAAGCAGACGAGGACAAAAATTGAACTCGGAACCTTATGAAATGAGGCCTGTACAGCTGCCCATTCAGCCCACGAGCCGTACAAAAGTCTTTTCTTCATATCCCATGTATGCCTGGCATCATTGGCATCCCCTAACCACTGATTTTCGAAAGAAATTGCAAACCAGGATAGACTGAGAATCGAACTTTGGTCGTCCATGTGAAATGGCAGCATCTAACCACCTGCGATAATCACGCTCCCAAATGAAGTAAACCGAGCTCGATAGCTGCAGTCGCTTAAGTGCGGCCAGTATCCAGTATTCGGGAGATAGTAGGTTCGAACCCAACTATCGGCAGCCCTGAAAATGGTTTTCCGTGGTTTCCCATTTTCACACCCGGCAAATGCTGGGGCTGTACCTTAATTAAGGCCACGGCCGCTTCCTTCCCACTCCTAGCCCTTTCCTGTCCCATCGTCGCCATAAGACGTATCTGTGTCGGTGCGGCGTAAAGCAACTAGCAAATGATGTAACTTAATGACTCGGAATACGTCATAGAGATAAAAAATCCCAGTAAAAGGTATACTGTACATCCCGGAACATCTTTCTCTTCGTCGTTGCGTTATCCCGGTTACAAGGGGCCGTCCTTACTAATCAGAAGGCGCTGTTTTTCTCTGTTCATTTAGTCCAATGTCGCTCTGTACAGTCATCATCCAGGAAGCCGGAGGTCTTCCAGAGCGCCGTTTGCTTGTGACGATAGAGAGGCGCCCTCTGACTACTCGCACATACTCAACTGGTTGGCGTGCTACGAGGCCATACCACGATTTCAGCTATTATTTTACGTAATGGGCTTAACCAGGAAAGTATTTCGCACTCTGTCTTCCAGTGAAAATTCTTCTGACATCTGCAGAATTCCTATCTCGGTAGTATGGATTTTCTGCTCATGAACTTCCTTGGGAGCTTAGCATTCATTGCCACAGAGCATGACCGGTCGAACAGCCTACCGTACTTTACCAGGCGAATACTTGTCAATATAGCTACTGCAGATATCACCAGGATCCTGGACAGTAATATAATATCGGTGTACATATGTGCAGACGTAGGATCACACACCAGAGAAGTACTACAGAATACAATGGAAAGGTTACAAGAGTACGTAGACAACAATATCCCGACAAACACAGATAGGACAGTTTTAATGATTGGAGTCCATAGGCAATAACAGATTTTTTTTTTTGTAAAATCCTATTTGTTCGGGGCGTCGACCCATGCGGATCTTTCGCCCCTACTGGCACCGTATTGCATGAATCTGCGTGTAATTAGAATTGCGGTAGTGTGGAATGTTGTGTGTGAGGAAAGGAGGACTAAGGGCGTCACAAACACCCAGTCCCCAGGCCAGGGACATTAATCATTACAATTAAAAACCCTGACCCAGTCGGGAATCGAACCCAGGGCCGCCGGGTGACAGGCGGATGCGTTGCCCCCTACACCGCGGAGCCGGACTGTGTAACAAGTATAGTCTACCCTACCGTTGTGTTATGAGTCTTGCAGAAATGACCCATCAGAACAGAAGAATGGACTAAACCAGTGGTATACAAACTCTTTGGTTGGCGTACCCCCCAAACCCAATTGTTCTATCCCCGAAGTACGAGTATACTGCGATAATACCAGAAATAACACTTTTATTATTATTATTATTATTATTATTATTATTATTATTATTATTATTATTATTATTATTATTATTATTATTATTATTCCCGGTTCCATGGCTAAATGGTTAGTGTGCCCGCCTTTGGCAACAGGGTTCCCGGGTTCGATTCCTTGAATGTGCGGGAATTTGAACCATGTTTGGTTAATTCCTCTAGCACGGGGGCTGGGTGTATGTTTCGTCTTCATCATCATTTTATCCTCACCACGACGTATGGCGTATGGCTTTTAGTGCCGGAAGTGTCCGAGGACAAGTTCTGCTCGCCAGATGCAGGTCTTTTGATTTGACGTCCGTGGGCGACCTGTGTGTCGTGATGAAGACGACGCATACACCCAGCCACCGTGCCAGTGAAATTGACCGATTATGGTAAAAATTCCGGACGCTGCCGGGAATCGAACCCGGAGCCCCTGTGACCAAAGGCCAGCACGCTAAGTATTTAGCCATGTAGCCGAACATTGACTGTTAATATAACTTGTGAATGAAAGTTAAACTTTCCGTATTACATATACGGTATTTGAATGGAAACAGAACAGGTATTATAGTCATCATCATCATCATCTGTTTACCCTCCAGGTTCGGTTTTTCCCGCGGACTGAGCGAGGGATCCCACCTCTACCGCCTCAAGGGCAGTGTCCTGGAGCTTCAGACTCTTGGTCGGGGGATACAACTGGGGAGTATGACCAGTACCTCGCCCAGGCTGCCTCACCTGCTATGCTGAACAGGGGCCTTGTGGAGGGATGGGAAGATTGGAAGGGATAGGCAAGGAAGAGGTAAGGAAGCGGCCGTGGCCTTAAGTTAGGTACCATCCCGGCATTCGCCTGGAGGAGAAGTAGGAAACCACGGAAAACCACTTCCAGGATGGCTGAGGTGGGAATCGAACCCACCTCTACTCAGTTGACCTCCCGAGGCTGAGTGGACCCCGTTCCAGCCCTCGTACCACTTTACAAATTTCGTGGCAGAGCCGGTAATCGAACCCGGGCCTCCGGGGGTGGCAGCTAATCACGCTAACCACTACACCACAGAGGCGGACAGGTATTATAGTACTACCTGAAAATCCATATCATCTGTAGGGCCTAGTTGTAAATGGAAGTTGTACTTTGATGTCTATATGCGCCGATAGAAATGTGTACTCTTGAGAAAACTACATACAGCCATTCATGACTAAACACCGGACTGGAGAGATTTATCCCAAATGTCTATAAAGTTTGTCCTTGTGACTTATTCATTGCGATAAAGGAGGTTGAATTTAGAGGAAATTGCGACATACTAGGATTATCAGGTGATAAATGTATTTTTAGAACAAAGCACTTTCTTCGTGAAGCTGAGCCCGCTAGAATTTCTGCATGACGATGCATTTGTCTAGCTTCAGTGCAGTCAGTTTTTCCGTTCCACAAACAAGCTTAATTGACATCATCGCACTCTACGGAGGCAGTGCTAATGCGCGTTATTTGTTCATCTATCAAACTCTCCAGAACGTGTTGTTTGATAGCATTAACTTGTTGGTTTCTTCAGCAAACATTGCTACTTTTGAAGAAAATAACTCACAATTGCATGGAAAGAAGAACCAAGTTAATCCCGTACAATATTTTATTGAAATCTCATTTAATGGTTTTGTGGTTTAAATGAATTAATTTCGGACTATGGTATCGAATATTTTAGATTTGACTGGAAAACCGCTGCTCTGTGATTGTGAGGAATAACTGACAGGTACTGTCGGAAGTCTGCGCCAAGAAAGATCACTTTTCGTTATATTTTGCGGTAGCTGATCTACTGCTGAAAGGGCGTAACGGAGAGCAACGCTTACCTTGCATACGATTAACTTAGCATGTCTTATTTCCTCCACATCTTCCGGTATTATTATCATGTGAGACGCAGAAGTAAGCCTATGCAACATTATAATATTACTTTCTCTCTTTCCTCTGATTTAAACTTGCTCAGTTCAACTTTCTGCAAACTTACCGTTTTAGCTTCATCGGTTTCTCTCCGCAATTGCATATTTATTCTATGTTTGTCACTTGGGTCCACTCAGCCTTGGGAGATCAGCTGAGTATGTGAGGATTCGATTCCAACATAAGCCATCCTCAAAGTGGTTTCTTAGTTCTCCTCCGGGCAAATGGCGGGATGGTACCTAACTTAAAGCCACAGCCGCTCCATTCCCTCTTCCTTTCCTACCCCTTCCTACCTTTCAATCCTCCACAAGGCCCAAGGTGTGACCACCCGGAGGGTAAACAGATGAAATAAATAAATAAATAAATAAATAAATAAATAAATAAATAAATAAATAAATAAATACCACTGTACGATCATGTTCATATAATAAAGCGTAGATTTTGTGCTCGTTAATAAAATTCACCGGTCGAGTTGGCAGTGCAGTTAGGGGCGCGCTGCTGTACTTTTGCATCCGGGAGATAGTGGGTTCGAATGCCACTGTCGGCAGCTCTGAAGATGGTTTTACGTAGTTTCCCATTTTCATACCAGGGAAATGCAAGGGCTGTACCTTAGTGAACACCACGGCCGCTTCCTTCCCTTTCCTAGGCCTTTCGTATCCCATCGTCGATATAAGACCTATCAGTATCGGTGCGACGTTAAGCAAATGAAAAAAAAAAACAGCTTATATTTAGACAGCAGAGTTTGACTTACGTATCTCTGACCGAGAAATGGGGGTAATTAGCTATACTGCAGAATACACATGCAAAGAGCTGGACTCCTCACAATGAACTTTCATAATTTCAAGATTGTTTAGGGGGTAATTTTCTTTTTTTAGTCCTTTCAAACTCAAGAACCACCTTCCTACTTACTTACTTACTTACTTACTTACTTACTTAATCTGTTTACCCTCCAGGTTCGGTTTTCCCCTCGGACTCAGCGAGGGATCCCACCTCTATCACCTCAAGGGCAGTGTCCTGGAGCTTCAGACTCTGGGTCGGGGGATACAACGGGGGAGAATTACCAGTACCTCGCCCAGGCGGCCTCACCTGCTATGCTGAACAGGGGCCTTGCGGGGGTTTGGGAAGATTGGAAGGGATAGTTAGGTACCATCCCGGGATTTGCATGGAGAAGAAGTGGGAAACCACGGAAAACCACTTCCAGGATGGCTGAGATGGGAATCGAACCCACCTCTACTCAGTTGACCTCCCGAGGCTGAGTGGATCTCATTCCAGCCCTCGTACAACTTTTCAAATTTCGTGGCAGAGCCGGGAATCGAACCCGGGCCTCCGCGGGTGGCAGCTAATTACACTAACCACTACACCACAGAAGCCGACACTGCCTTTGTACTGAAATCATGGTCTTCATTTAATAAATTGCTTAGTTTTCCAGGGGTCGCGAACCCTACCCAAAATTTATCGTTGGAGGGGGTTGGGAGTTGAAGGAACCTAGTCCTTAAACAGTTCGCCCACCCCCCTGCCTGCCTGTCAGGCGAAATGCGGAACGGTTTCTTAAATAGGCGCCATTGAGTTAAGTGGTTTAAGCAGTTGTGCATTTTAGAGGCTTTGCTTCATTCCAAGTAACGATCTGTATGTAGTTTCACTCTTCTTTGAAATACGGGGTATTATTTTTAACTTCTCTATGGGGGAGTGACTTGAGCGCCTCCGAGCGGCGCGCGCAGGAACGCCCACACGCAGGCTGGAGGTAGTTCAGAGAGTCACCGCTAGTAGCGTCAGTGAGCATGTGAAACATCCGTAGCGGTGTCAAGCGGCCGAAATTCAAATCGGAGCGAAGGACTGGGCGCGCAGGGTAGTACCGTGGAAGGGGTAGAGGAGCTCAGTTTGTCGGCAGCTGGGCCATGCTGCGGTGGCAGGGTGCAGACCTCATTCTAGCTAAGTGCGGAGCGAACTCAACTGTGCCATTAGTACAAGGAGTACGTGGACAGCACCCTGCATAAAACAAAACAATAGCCTAATAATTCACTATTTATCTTGCATGTTCGTTGTGGTTTAGTGTCAATTCACGTGTACATTACAAAACGGAAAGGGCTTTTTATTCCGTATGATATAGCTCTGAGATTCATTACACGTACATCCTTGTATTTAAAAAATATTTATTAATTGGATATCAGTGTAAAAAATTAAAAAGCATAATTGTTAAAATTCGTGTTCAGTTGGCAGTGAACGTGTGCGTGAATAATTGAGTGAGAAAGTGCAGTATTTATGTTTATATAGGTATTTAAAATACGCCAACAAGTAACCCTGAAACCTAGTTCGATATAAAAATAATTACTTTCGCTTCAGTGTACACAGCACACAGTGACAGAATTGTTCTAGTCTTGAAGAAACTGCGAATTTGAACCTGACAGCACCATGAAGACGACCCAGTTCACGGTTTTGCTGCTGTTCATCGGTTGCCTCCTGCCTTCAATGTTACAAGGTAAGACTGTCAACTTGAATAGTCAGTGGAGTAAAAAAATACAATATTTCTTTGCATGTGCTATTAATGTTAATCGTTCGCATTGATCGAACAGTGAGGCCTAATCAGTGCCCAAGTCCTACTAGTTTAGAATTTGAACCAAATGATTTAACATTGTAATTCGAATTTCGTTTTATAGTAGAATATGGTAATCGAATAGGGTAAATAGTGTTGCTGATTCAGCGAGGTGAAAGAATTCGCCGCATGCCGTGAGAAAGGGGAGAGACAACATCGTGGTTAAAACTGGAGCAAGATGGGTAAAAGTGAAATGTAGTCCGGCCAGGTACAAACATTTTGTTGTTGTTGTTGTTGAATTATAGTCATTCCTCACGCTCGCCAATAAAGTACAAACGATCTGCAGTTATTGATGAAGTTCTGTTATTTATACTCAGGGGAGATATTGATGAGGAATTCATAAGGTAATCGTGTATGTTTAGCGTTCTTGGGTTCTAACCCATTTCGATCCTAACATTTTCTTCTTCGTGTGTAATGAGGGAAGCGTAATATTTATAAGCTAATCTGTTGGCGATTACTAGACTCACGAATGTTAGGCAGTGAGAGGATAGAATTAAAACTAATTTGGTTTTTATCATAAGTCGTCTGGCCCGTTCTGACTTTATGTAGCAAGAGTAACATACATTCTGGGGTTTGTGATGGGCAACACTCTTGTGTAGGGTTGTATAGGGTAGACTATAGTTGTTATCATTTTAGGATCAAGTCTACCTTATTATGTATAATTTTATAATATTTCCGATTCCGAAGTAGGGTAAACAACGTGAGTTTGAACACAATCTAAAAGCTGGTAATTGTCACCAACATCTTTACAGTCGCTCCGGTAGTATTCGGTTTCAGCACGTGGGATTGATTTTTTTTATTATTGAAAGAGAGTATCAACTTCGTGACGGAGTTTTTGTTTACTGTCGCAAGATCGGTATCGCCTTGTTGTTCTGCATTCTGCACAACACCCACTGCATGCCCATGTTTATTACGAAATATCGTAACTACAGGCCTGGCTCGACATGCGAGAGGCCACTGGCTTCGCAGTACCGCACGCCGTTCTGTCACCAACATTGACAGTTGTTTGTTTCTTAGCTAATGGGTTGTGTACGTCTTGTAATTCACATAACTTTTATTGAATAATAAACGTTATTTTTGTTATTAATAACTTATTTCAAATACTTTGGTGGGGGTGAGTATGTCAGACAGTAGAGCGCTGGCGTTCTGACCACAAATTGGCGGGTTCGATTCCGTCTCCTTCCGGTGGTATTCTAAGGTCCTGTTATACGTCAGTTTGCTATCGGTAGAGTTACTGGAATATAAAATAGCTTCTATGATATAAAAACTACAACACCTAAGCGCCATCGAGCTCTTTTATAAAGCGCCATCGAAAACCGCTAAAGTAATTACTGAGACGAAAAATCAGTAGCAGTATTATGATTATTATTATTATTATTATTCTTGGCCTTTATCCACTTGCCTGTGATGAGTCTTTTACGGCTAGATACCAACCCTACAGTGTGTGACCCTCCGTGACTCAGACGACAGCACGTCGGCCTCTCACCGCTGGATACTGTTGTTCGAATCCCGGTCTCTCAATGTGAGATTTGTGCTGGACAAAGCGGAAGTGGGACAAGTTTTTCTCCGGGTACTCCGGTTTTCGTTGTCATCCTTCATTCCAGCAACACTCTCCATTATCATTTCATAGCATTTATCAGTCATCAATATCACCTTGGGAGTGGTTCATTCATTACATCCCTGACCCGGAAATGAGGTTGTAGATTTTCATTTTCACCAACCCTACAGTATGCAGAGGGATGTATTCGATATTGCGTGTTTCTGTGCTTCTGGTGTTTTTTGTTTCTCCCTCTTTTTTTTCTACTTGCACTAACACATCGAATGTCTTCGGCGACGGAATTATGGGAAAAAGGTTGAATTAGGAAGGTAGTGGCCGTGGCCTTAATTAAAGCACAGCATGGTGTCAAAATGGGAAATCACGCAAAACCACCTTCAGGACTGCCGACAGTCGCATTCGAACCCACTATCTCCCGAATGCAAGCTCACAGCACGGCCAATTTGTTCACGGGATATTAGTGTGATGTGTTGTATTTAAATGAAGCTGTATGATATGACAAGCACAAACACCCACCCCCCGAGCTAGACGAATTAAACCGACGGGGAATCAAACCCGTGACTCTCCGAATAGAAGGCTACTACGCCGGCTATACAGAGACAAGGAGCCAAACGGTATCATTATTGTTAAGTCTTCAGCTCGCAGGCTGGTAGGATCCTCATATATCACCACCAGAGCTGATGCAGTTCCAGCAAAGACACAAAAAAACGATGGCGGTGCTATAGTGGGATATAGAAAGTGTTACAAGTAACGAGCCAGTTTCCCATTGCTTTCCTCACTGATACGGAAAATGTAATTGTAGTACAACTAGCCAGAGTAGTACCTTCCATATTAACCAGACAAATTAATCGTGCTCCAAAAGTCAGTCATTACTAGAGACTAGTAATACAGTGTTTGGAAGCAAACTTACTAAAGTGAGTATCAAGTATACTCTAGCCTGCACAATGGTTATGCTAGGAGTGTAACGTTATCATTAGGGTTATGCCCTAATAGAAACCCTAGAACATCATCTCAGTATACCGTATTAGAGTGTAGCGGGCTGGACTACACTACCTAATAACGAAATTAATTTGTATTCCAACCAATCGCTGCAGAAACAACTGGGGTTTAGCCATTGTTAAGCACTACCCTTCCTTACTGTCACAGCAATAGAGGGACTTGAGATTGCGGTAGAAGCTACATTTTGCTTGGCCTTTGCCAAGAAATAAGTGAAAATATTGCTCAATCTGTAAAAAAATAACAACAGGCGATACTATTATTATTATTATTATTATTATTATTATTATTATTATTATTATTATTATTATTAAATATTTTGAAGGATTTCAATATAAATATAACGCGTAAACACCACAGCGTTCTACTGATCAAGCGGTTTGTTTACCTAGTATAAGGACAGAATTTCAAGCCATTGCTATGCGACGCGATGCCTCGTTGACTCAGTCGGCTGTTTTTTTTTTTTTTTTTTCGATTTGCCTTACGTCGCACCGATACATATCGGTCTTATGACGACGATAGGCTAGTGGTTTAAGAGTAAACACAACTAGGTAACCATCCTTCATATATAAGAATAATCAGAGAGAAAAAATGACAGGAATCCGACACTTCGATAATTGAAGATACCGGCCAAAGAAAGACAAGGCCTACGAAGATGTACAAACGAAAAACTCCCTAGGCCTCGAGTGATCTAATACCGTCGGGGTGGGAAAAAACAAGAGGTGACCAAGGGGGTCTTACAGGATATATGCAACTGAGGAGCCTGACAAAAGTGAAAAAAAAATACCAGGACTCAGCTCAGATCTCCGCGGTCGCCACCCACGCTCACAAGCTGAGAGCCCCTGGAGCTTATTACGACAAGCAGGGGATAACGTGGGTGTTATTCTACCATCCCCATCCACAGGGAAACGATGGAATACCAGAGCGCCTTAATTATGGTACGGCCCCAGCATTTGGCTGGTGTAAAAATGGGAAAACACGGGAAACCATCTTCAGGGCTGCCAACAGTTGGGTTCGAACCCACTATATCCCGGAGCTAAGTTGGCAGCTATGTGACATTCAACACTCTCGGTCAGTGGGCTTTTAAAATTGTATCGTAGAACGTCTCTCTGTTGGCAAATTTGGATCAATGCAAATATCACCTTTTTTGTATTAGGTAAAAGGATATCTTGAAAACCAACTTAGGGTAACAATACGTGATATATGGATAGACTTATCATAAATAGAATATGCTTCCAGTTATAGATGGTTCAATAAAATCGTACATACAACAAATACACCTTAAATAAACACTAATGAATCTCCTGATATAACTACCATATTTAGACAAGAACTAGAGACATTTTACATGCATGATTACATTCTACTACATAGAGGACCTTACGTTCTTGAGGTCGTTAGGGTACGTCTAATTGTAGAAGGTGGAGACTGAAAAATGCCCACTGATACACCCACCTCGTTCAGTGATTTTAGTGCCCTCAGCAGCCATGAGTTTGCGAGAATCACAGTTCTCATTTTAGGCGAGTGCTAAATATACTTTCGTCTAGTATTGAAATAGAAATATATTTATTTAAAGTAAATTACAAGTATGCCTTTGTTGGCAGGATCTAGTGTTTACAGTGCACTATGTCTTCTGGTATAGACTAGAGTAATTTTGTTATTTTCATTGATTTGTCTCTGTCTTATTCTTGGCTTTGACAATATGAAAGTGACTGAGGTATGAGCGATGCTAGTAATGCCTTTCCTTCTGCAGTCAGTCCCTGGTATGAATGGTGTCAAAGTGTTGCTCACAGGTTCGGTTGGTGCATGCCTTTCAGTGAGCTTGGCAGACTGATGTGTAGTTGCAACTTCTGGCTCGGTGAGGAAAGCAACGGGAAATTTTTCTATTTGTTTTACGTCGCACCGACACAGATAAGTCTTATGGCGACGATGGGATAGGAAAGGCGTAGGAATGGGAAGGAAACGGCCGTGGCCTTAATTTGCATGGTGTGAAAATGGGAAACCACGGAAAACCATCTTCAGGGCTGACAATAGTGGAATTCGAACCCACTATCTCCCGGATGCGAGCTCACAACTGCGCGCTCCTAACCGCACGGCCAACTCTCCCGGTCAACGGGAAACTACCTCGCTCCTCATTTCCCTAGTAGGCCTCTTCAGTAATGCCTAGTCCGTCCATGACAGTTGATGGCGGAGCTGTTGAGGATCCAACGAGCCTTAAGGCTGAAGACTGAACAAACAACAACAATTACAAGTAGGCCCAGAGGTCCCTTCGGCTGTAACTAACTGCCACTTTAACTGAAATGTATCAACTAATATACACCATGTAATAAAAATAATACATAAAAAGCGTGAGATGTATTGCGGGGCAGGAATGTAGACTTGCAAGTATGGTTCTAAATAATAATAATAATAATAATAATAATAATAATAATAATAATAATAATAATAATAATAATAATAATAATAATAATAATAATAAAGTCCAACTCTGGTTGGACAACCTTGCTGTACGACGTCTAGTATGATGTGAGATGAATATTCGTAGTCACATTTTACGACCGGATGCACTTCCTGACGTCAACGTTATCACAGACGTTAAAGAGGGGAAATGAATGAGGTGACATATGATAGCAGGAAGGGAGAGGGTGAAACCCAGTACCAACACACAGCATACTGCTGTCCAATGGCACCAAGGGATCTGCTTAAGGCTTTACGTCCCCATCTGTCGGACGAATCACCATCAACAGTGCCATATGCCCTCACTCCACATAAGCACTGTGGAAGTGTTTGGAGTTTAATCACGGCTTGTGGTATGCAATCTAGTGATTAGGAATTGAATACCACCTCCTCTCCAACTATGCCGGCTCACAATATGATGACCGGGCGAGTTGGCCGCGCGGTTACGGGCTCCCGGCTGTGAGCTTGCATCTGGCAGATAGTGGACTCGAATCCCTCTGTCGGCAGTCCGAAAGATGATTTTCCGTGGTTTCCCATTTTCACACCAGGCAAATGTTGGGGCTGTACCTTAATTAAGGCCACGGCCACTTTCTTCCAATTCCCAGGCCTTTCCTGTTCCATCGTCGCTATAAGACCTATCTGTACTAAGCTCGATAGCTGCAGTCCCTTATGTGCGGCCATTATCCAATATTCGGGAGATAGTGGGTTCGAACCCCACTTTCGGCAGGCCTGAAGATGGTTTTCCGTGCTTTCTCATTCTAACACCAGGCCACGGACGCTCCATTCCCACTTCTGGTTCTTTCCTGTACCATCGTCGCCATAAGATATATCTGTGTCGGTGCGACGTAAAGCAACTAGCAAAAAAACAATATGATGGTGAAAATTTCTCGAAACGGTTAATCAAGGTGTCAGACCATATAGACTTCACGCTTAATTAAATAATAATAATAATAATAATGTTGGATTTAGGTTCGAATATTTTGGCAGTCGCCGAGGTGGTGGAGTTCTGTACAGCAGTACTGTAGTTCTGTTATATACTAGTAAATCTACCGACACGAGGCTGACGTATTTGAGCAGTTTGATATACCACCAGACTGAGCCAGGGTCGAACCTGTCAACTTTACAGTCTGAGCTTCTCAGCCTGACAAAGTATCCTTGTATCATATCGAGACTCCAATAGTAAAGCAGCGAATGTGCACTTATTTTTAATTTACAGCCTAGCTTATTTTATATCATTTTTAATCAAGGCATAAAACTTTGATTATGCTTTATTTGTTCGTTTACTTGTTTTATGAGCATTACTTTCTTTCCTTGTTATAAATCATTTTACCTATTATTTAGCGTAGTTATCTTTTGTTTTGTAATTCAACGGTAACAATCCTTTATTACCTTGCAATGTATGCGGTATTTACAGAATATGGAACAAAATCCAGCAGTAGATTCCTCGAACATTATATCAATACGGGTCTGAAAATGTCCCATTTCTGGTTTATAAAACTGTCTAGTATGATCTAAATATCTGTAATACGTCCATTTTCTGGAATTAAATCCCAGATCCTGGTATGTTATAATGAGTATCAGTGTATCTGCTGCATCAGTTGTCCGTGCGTGAACTGTGGAGCCTGTCGGACAGTAAGAGCTACTGTACCTGAGGAAAGTCGGATCGTGTTCACAAGTCGGTAAGACTAATCAGACAGGGGTTGGAATACTTGATTTAAAAAACATCGACAAAGTGCAATAAAATTCCAGCAAATAACCATATTGGAGCACACTAAAATCTCACTTGATGGTCAGATAATACAGAATCCAAGCTTATCCGAACATATGTTGATATAATTTGTAGTTATCCTTCACATATAAAGAATTCAGTGTTCAAATTTTGCCCTGTATTTTTTGTTTATAATTTGCTTTACGTCGCACCGACACAGATAGGTCTTCCGGCGACGATGGGATAGGAAATGCCTAGGAAAGCGAAGGAGGCGACCGTTGACTTAATTTAAGTACAGCGCCAAATTTAGCTTGGTGTGAAAATGGGAAACCACGGAAAACCATCTTTAGGACTTCCGAATGAGGGGCTGTAACTCAGGATCTACGCGACCCTATCCACACAGCCACTTGCTTGGTTACATCCTCTATATTGGCGCATGATGTTGCGGGCCTATCCAGTTGAAGCTTGTGGGGATATGGCTTTAGCTCTGAACCAGAGGTATTAACCAATGAAGATTAAAATTTCGAACCCAGGAACCCTTGGACCAGAGACCAGTTTGGACTCAGACATTGAGTACAAGAGAGCGACACGGGTCCGAATTTTGACACTGCTAAAGACACAAACAAATAACCAGATTGAGTAGCTCAGGATGGCCTTCTCATATCAAGTTATCGGGTTCGATACCGGCGGTATTTGAGAGTGATCAAATACGCCAGCCACGTGACGATAGATTTAATGGCATGTAAAATAACTCCTGTGGGACGAAATTGTGGCACCTCGGCGTCTTCGAAAACCTGAAAAGTAATTAGTACGACGAAAATATCCAATATCATTATTAAATAAATTAAATAAATATATCTTACTAAAGTGAATGGGTATTTTCTAGAATCCACTTGTTATAGGGCGTAAACATTAATAACTGGTTTAAGGAGTAGTTATAATAAATAGGTAGTCCTAAAAGTTAGTTGAGATTGCGAATATTTACAAAATAATCGAAACGTTTTGAGCCATCGCAGCGGGGATATAATTTGTTGTTTAAATTCTGTGTTAGAAATTCTGTGATGTAGTCAATACATAAAGATATTAATCTGAATCTTTTATTAGACAGAATTTATCAGCATCGTGTGGTGTCTAAATAAATGATCAGTTTGACAGAGCATGCATTTTTAATAGTTCCTTACCTAAACGGAGCTCAGAGCTATCAATCCTGCCAAGTTACCTCAGCCTTTTCGATTTATAGAGGACTCCTTTATTGCTGGCCTGTATCGACGAAAGGCCAAGTTTGCTTGTATTCGATTAGATTGCTGAATAGAGTCTATAATCGAACGGGCTAATGTGATCTTACGGAACTAAGAAAAGAAGTCCGCCAGGGTTTATCGCTTAACTTTGATGTCCTGCAAGGTTGCTTGCTCTCCGTTCGTAGCTTCAACATTTGGGGACTCTTCTTCAACGTATAGATGCAATATTGCATACAGTGAGGCCATGTTAAGGAATGTCACCGCGATTCAAATGTCGTAGGCCTATGTGCAGTAATGGAAAGTAAACACTGTTGGATTGCTTAGCTTCATTTACGAGATTCACTCTGAAAGAAATTTGAAATGTAGAAAAAAAACAGTAATAGAAAGAACTCCTGCAGGAGGAAACTCCGACACTTCGACATTTCTGGAACTCGTAAAAGTATTTAAAGTGTCATTAGTTATTAAGTAACAGCTCAATTTATCAAGCTACTGTTGAGTTCTAGTTTTTGTTCGTGCTTTCAGATCACAATAACGTGCTCAGATTTTCAGCGATTGCGGCAGGAGAATGGGCTAGGAAATTTGTGGCCGTGACCTTGATTAAGTTACAGTCCTGACGTGAAAATAGGAAATAATTGAATGCTATTTTCAGGGCTGCCGATAGTGGGGTTGAAACCCATCATCCCTTTAATATAAGCTTACAGTTATTTCTATTTGACGTTCACGGGCGTCTGAATGTGGGATGATGGCAGTGAGGTAGGGTTCGAGCCCCACTGTCGGCAGCCCTGAGGATGGTTTTCCGCGGTTTCCCATTTTCATACCAGGCAAATGCCTGAGCTGTACCTTAATTAAGGCCACGGCCGCTTCCTTCCACTTTCTAGGCCTTTCCTCTCTTATCGTTGCCATAAGACATATCTGTGTCGGTGCGACGTAAAAAAATAGGTAGTCCTAAAAGTTAGTGGAGATTGCGAATATTTACAAAATAATCGAAACGTTTTGAGCCATCGCAGCGGGGATATAATTTGTTGTTTAAATTCTGAGGCTGAAACCCTGTGTCCACACACAGCCTACTCCTGTCGAAAAACACGTAGTGGTCTGCTCAAGGCTGTACGTCGCCATCCAACGGACGAATCACCATCAACAACACCATATAGGCTCACACCATATGAATGTCCGGCTCCATGGCTAAATGGATAGCGTGATGGCCTTTGGTCACAGGGTTCCCGAGCTCGATTCCAGGCAGGGTTAGGAATTTTAACCATGATTGATTAATTTCGCTGGCACGGGGACTAGGTGTATGTGTCGTCTTCATCATCATTTCACCCTCATCACGACGCTTAGGTCGCCTGCGGGCATCAAATAGAAATACCTGCACCTGGCGAGCCGAACATGTCCTCAGACACTCCCGGCATTAAAAGCCATACGCCATTTCATTTCATCCGGCACAAATCTTTCCTTTCTCGTGTCGGGTAGTGCTGGTGAGGGTCCCATAAGCTGGAGCCACATACTCGAACTGCGGTCCTAACAGAGACTTTAAACGCCCTCTCCTTCGCGTCCTAAACCATGTGAAGCTCTGGAGCTGTTCCCTGACTCCTTTGTCCTTAAACTACACCTTGAATATTGGTCTTTTCTCTAGGTCATCTACAATTTCGTTTTGAGCTCGTTTATTTTGACTGATTGATTCTCATATCCATCCACGGAATTATCAGCATCTGTCTCCAAAAGTACACTCCGAAGGCATCAATGTGCTTCAGAGCCAGCAGTCTCATACGAACAGGAATAAAGTGAAATGGAGGGTCTTAACTGAATGTATTTTCTGCTCTATGGTGATTTCGCAGCTGTTGCAGGTCTTACTTGACAGTTACTCAGATGCTATAGACGGTTAATTCGCTATGTATGAAATTTTCTGAGACCTTCGATCCAGAAGGGAGAATAAACTTTGGAAATGCGCTTAAAGATTGAATGATAATATAGAATGCTTGCATAATGATGTATATATAAAATAAGAGAGAGGGCTTTACGTCCCACTAACTGCTTTTACGGTTTTCGGAGAGAATAGGATTTTTGTCTGTACATTGTTCAGAATTTCAAAATAATGGTATTTCTGTATCGGTCGTGTCCACAGTAACAAGGAAATGCACTTTTGAATTTTCCGTCATGTCTGTCTGTCTGTCTGTCTGTTCGTATGTATGTATGTATGTATGTATGTATGTATGTATGTATGTATGTATGTTCGGGCAACACGAGAAAATGGCTGCAGAGAATTTAATAAAAATTTGGTATGTGAAGTCGGGGAATGATGCACTCCAATCTAGGCTATAAATAATTTCATTTACGCTGAGTGAAATGATAGTTTAGGGGAAGGCCTAAAATGTAATTTTCAAATATTTATGTTATTAGAGGTCCTATCGATAATTACTACATAACTAAAGTTATATACATTTTAACTTTCGGTAATTTCCGATTGAGAAATGAAATGGCGTATGGCTTTTAGTGCCGGGAGTGTCCGAGGACAAGTTCGGCTCGCCAAGTGGAGGTCTTTCGATTTGAATTCCGTAGGCGACCTACGCGTCGTGATGAGGATGAAATGATGATGAAGACGGCACATAAACCCAGTCATCGTGCCAGCGAAATTATTTATGTCTTATGCATTTTTACTGTTCCGGCCATGATAACAGAGATATTCATGAATTTGTATTTTTGTTGCTAAGTCGATATCAGCGCCGAGCACTGTTAAAATGGAAATATTGTGTAATCGTGTTAACAGGCGATGACTTTTGTCATGGTTGTCTTAAGGTGCAAACCCTCGTGGTTATCTGTCCGTATCGACAAGGAAAATTGTTAAGATGATTATTCAAAAACAGGAAAACAATCGTAAAAGAACGATCGCTTGAGGAATAAAAGAAGAGGGAGTCAAGAAAGAAGGAATCTTTACACTAGATGCTCCCAGAGTTGGAAGAAAATTAAATATGAAGGCCTACAATATCGAAAGCTCATAAAACTGCTCAAGAACAACGTTACAGTGACCATTGTTATGATGTGAGTTGGCTGCCAATCATCTCCGATGAAATTACTGCTGCGTCCCGACTAAAACGGTCTGCCTGAATATTGGCGGAAAGTAGGTGGAGAGTTAAGATTGTCGCGTCAACGTAAGTTACTATTACTAGTTACTATTTCTTTTGCAAGTAGCTTTACGTCGCACCGACACAGAAAGGTCTTATGGCGACGATGGGACAGGAAAGGGCTAGGAATGGGAAGGAAGCGGCCGTGGTCTTAATTAAGGTACAGCCCTAGCATTTGCCTGGTGTGAAAATGGGATGCCACGGAAAACCATATTCAGGGCTGCCGACAGTGGGGTTAGAACCCACTACCTCCCGAATACTGGATACTGGCCGCACTTTAGCGACAGCAGCTATCCAGCTCAGTCCGCTAGTTACTGATAATATGCTTGTAGTATGCCCTACCGATTTTTGGATGTATTTTATGTTATTTTAACGATTATTGCTAATTTAAATTCTTGATCTTTTGAGTAAGTTCCTGAAAATATCTCGCAATTGCCATAATTCTGCTATGCCGGATGTTGGGTGATTAAATCCTGGCGCAATTCGGATAATGCCTATTGTATCTGCCGAAATATTAGTCCTTTTCTCTCCCACTTTGATATTTTAATGTACTCTGTTTCGTTTCATAGCAAACATTCCTTAGCCAGCCACACCATTTACCGCCACATTTTACACAGACTTCGAATTATCGATATTATGAAGCATTGATATGTATTTGTATTTGCTCGCTGGTTTTACCAGTCATGTCCATTAGTTAAAACTGCAAGAGTTTGCCTGAGCTATAAAGAATTAATATTTCAAGCCTCCTTCAGTGCAAAACAAAAACAAAATATCTGACCACATCGATTCCTATTTTCAGTCAATCGCATATTATAGAATTTTAATATAAATAAACTTTTTATGGGACGGAACTGGCGTGTTTAAATGATGTTCCTTTCTGGTGAGGAGGGAACTGGGATGTTTACAATTTTTATTCTGGTGGGAAATGGGGATAAATATTGACTGGAAGAGGGAATGGAAACTCACCTTCGCAATTGATAGGAGTGCCTGTGTATGTGAATTCAAGAGGAACGTAATTGTATTTGCGAACATATTTCTGATTACAAGATGCCATTAGTTGGACCACATTCAACTTCACTTTCGTACACAAAACTCAGATGAAAAAAAAATGTGCTAATTAAATATACCTTGACCAAGCAAGTGGCTATGCGCTTTGTTGGTTGCATTCGGGAGATAGTGGGTCCTAATCCCACTGTCGGCAACTCTTAAGAGGGTTTTCGGTGGTTTCCCATTTTCACACCAGGCAAATGCTAAGGATGTACCTTAATTAAGTCCGTGGCCATTTCCTTCCCACTCCTAGCGCTTTCCTATCTCATCGCCCCCATAAGACCTATCTGTATCGTGGTCTTTAACCCATATAAATAAGTCCGGTGCACACTTAATACCTGAGTAGTTCTTGTGGTCGAGTTCTATATGGTCCGAGTCCCGTCGGTCGAAAAAGTATTCACCAGAGAAATGTTGACTGGCAAGGTAGGGCAGCTGGTGGTAAACAATTTCTAATCACTATACTGTGTGACAAGAGCCTGGATTTTATTCCAAACCTGTCCACAGTGTTCATGTCGTATTTCCACCAGCAAAATCTTGTATGCCACAATGCTCTTCCTATCCATTATTCTCCTTAAGAGTAGTCACGCCTCCCAGCCATATGCAGACCACTATTAGAACAATTTTCGTTTAAAGGAACAGGATTGGAATAAATTACCAAGGGAGACGTTCCATATATTTCCAACCTACTTGAAATAATTTACGAAAAGTCTAGGTAAACAAATCATAGGAACTTCACCTCCTGGGTGACAGCCGTAAGTACAGATCTCTGGTGATTGATTGATTGATTGATTGATTGATTGATTGATTGATTGATTGATTGATTGATTGATTGATTGATTGATTGATTGATTGATTGATTGGGACACGTGTGTGTGAGCGTACATTTGCGAGATGGTGTATTCGAATACCACTGTCGGCAGCCATGAAGTTTGTTTTCCGTGGTTTCTTATTTTCACGCCAGGCCTTAATTATGGCAAAACTTCCTTCTTCCCCAGTCGTAGCTCTTCCTTTGCGGTTCGCTGCAATAAGACCTGTCTCATTCAGGACGATGTAAAACGAATAGTAAAAAATAATTAAGTCTTATAAAATGTGAAGAACATTCATTATCATGCTGCCATGCCCTCATAATTTTTTTCAGCGGCTATCCAATCGCAGGTTTAAGATTTGCCTGATATGTACAGCACTAGGTCTGTGACAGGATGCTGAATTTATTTTGAGTGATTTCTCTTCTTGTTTCTGCGATTTTCTCAGTTATTGGGGTCGGCAATGTGTGTGGATTTGACTCAACTCCATGTACGGGCTGTATGAAGGAACGTACTAGCTATTGCCCGTTTCTGTGGTGGTAGGTAGTGTTGTGTGTTGTGTCTAGATGAAGAGAAATGTGTTAAAACGAAAATACTCCTGTCCCCGAGTCAAATTAATTAACAATACGCAGATGAATTCCTACACCCGATCGGGAATCGAATCCGGATTTTTCTGAAAATATGCATAGGTTATTCTACCCTTCGGCAGTTCAAACCATTGCTCTTTCCACTGTACCTCTCTGTCTTGTGCTCTTTCATTCCGTTCTTCATGTTGTCTAAATAATTCAGCCGAGGAGTCGGATACTTATTTTCAATGATATCCCGTACATTTTATAACACTGGAGGGGTTACAGTCTGCGAAAGATGTCGCATTAATTTCCTGCTCTTCGTTTCGGAAGTAATGAATTACTCTTGTAGAAGAGATAAATTGGAAACATTTACGAAATTATAAATTCATTTAATCCAGTATTAGCATTGATATCTGGCTTGAGTATGGGAGGGGAAGGGGATGAAATCCCAGCCTTCAGCTGAGGTGCTCTGCATTATTTCGTACCTCAACTCCCTCGCCACGAGGAGAGGTGAACAGTGCTAGTGTCGAGACCTGTCAAACGGGCCGGCTACCCGACTCTCTACTTACAGTCACTCTAGAAACACCACTGTCCAAGTCGAAATTACTTAGGCTCATGTTAAAATTGTACCCGTTTTATGTAGAACTCACCGAGTTCAAAATGGATGTTTGTAGGAAATCGAATTGAAAGTTTTGTGTTTAAGTATAAACACTCAGTTAAACACCATGGCATTGTGCATTTTTATGGCAATATAACTTTTCCAACTGCAGTTCTTCCAAAACACACGAATATCATTTTTTCCCTTTTTTAATTAGGTTCGCAAATTAATGCGCGCGGTAAGTGTACTGTACACTAAAAGATGTTTTAATATGGAACGTTCGCCAATTCATTTGCAGAATTCTAATTTATTTGGAAAGACAAGTACACCGTTTGAATAGGATTGTTATTAATAACACTAGAATATTTATTTTAAATTTCCACTGAGTGAGTTGGCTGTGCGGTTAGAGTCACGCAGCTGAGAGTTTGCATTTGGGAGATAGCGGGTTGGAATCCCAGTGTCGGCAGCCCTGAAGATGGTTTTACGTGGTTTCCCATTTTCACATCAGGCCACGGCCACCAAGCGACCTCTGCTCACCCGAAGTTCTGCATATTATGAGGTGTCGTGTGGTAGGCTCAACGATTTTCCTCGGCCATTATTCTAGACCGGGGCCACCGTCTCACCGTCAGTTAGCTCTTAATTGTAATCACGTACGCTGAGTGGACCTCGAAAGAGCCCTCAGATCCAGATAAAAAGCCCTGACCTGGCCGCGAATTCGAAACCGGGGCTTCCGAGTAAGACGCAGGCAAGCTATCCCTACACCGCAGGGCCGGAATTCTAACCTATTACTGCCTTAAAAGATGAAGGCTGGTAATGTGTACAATAGTCATTAATCTAGAATGAAAAATATAAAAAGAATTTCAAAGTATAGAAATATACACAGTACAATCCTATATTTACATAAACAACGATACAAACAAAGGAAAATTCACTTCAATACAAGAAAGGAGACAGGAAAGAACTGGAAATAAAATTAAGTTATGTGAGAAATATCATGATAGAAGGAAAGATATTATAGGAAGATATCTAGGTAACTGGTGAGAGAGAAGGTATTAACATGGCTGGAATGTAATTGTTGACCTCTGTAGGTATTTGAAGTGACCCTCGAAAACATTACGTCAAGTAACATGCACATTATATTCTATAGACATCATTATAATCGTCATTCACAATCATTAGTCGTTTTGCCTATTGCGGAGCGTCGAGACCTCATAACTCGCTCATATCTGTGTTGCAGCCTTGATGCGATAGCTCCATTCAGACAGGTTTTCAGCTTTTCTTAACATCATCTGAAGAGGTAGGCCAGTGATCTAACCATCTACTTGCTGTTCTCCTTCGTGGTCTGCTGCCTTCAACTTTGCCTTGCAAAATGGTATTTTCCAAGTTATTTCCTTCTCATCTGAATAATAATAATAATAATAATAATAATAATAATAATAATAATAATAATAATAATAATAATAATGATCGTATGGCCTCAGCTACCGTGTGCAGACATTTCAATTTGACGCCATCTGGCTGTCTGCTCGTCAATTTCGACGTTCCATTTTACTCTAGGCCCACTAGATGGCAGACCGTGCAAACCTAAACTATCTTGGGCGTCTATGGCTGAGATTTAATGAAGTTTTTCGGGTAAACACCAAATGTATCACCAGAGATCTTTTACATGCCAAAGTCGTACGACGTGGAGTGTCGAATGGCTATTTTCCGCCCTTCAAAGATCCGACTACCTCTGCCGGATTTGAACCCGCTATCTTTAGATCCGGAGGCCGACACTCTATCACTGATCCACGGAGGCAGCTTTCTCATCTGAAAATGTGACCAAGGAACTGGAGGTGACACTCACTCACAGGTGAAGGTAGACGTTGCTTGATGCTCAGTGCATTCAGAATGGAAACATTGGTTCTTCTTTCCGTTCAGGATACACACAGCATTCTCCGCCAACACCATATCTCAAAGGCATTAATTTCACTTTTGTCTCTAGCATTCACCGTCCAGTTCTCACAGCCGTACAGAAAGACTGAGAACACTAGTTATTCCACCAAGCGCATCTTCGTTGTTTTTGATATTGCCCGGCTCTGCCTGATCATAAATAAATAAATACATACACCACGTAGGAATGCGCATCTCATATTTTTCTGTGGAAGATGAAAAGGAGAATACTAGGCGAGTCCGTCGTATAAATATTTTAGGTAACTGATTTGTGACAGAAAACTGAAGGGATTCTTGTACGGAGCATTCCGCATAAACATTTTACAGGGTGCTTTTTACGTCGCATGCACACAGATAATTCTTATGGCGACGATGAGATGGGAAAAGTCTAGGGGTGAGAAGAAAGCGACCGTAGCCTTAATTAAGATACAGCCCCAGAATTTGCCTGGTATGAAAATGGAGAAACCACAGAAAACCATCTTCAGGACTGCAGACAGTGGGGTTCGAACCCACTATCTCCCGAATGCAAGCTCACAGCAGCGCGCCCCTAACTCCACGGCTAACTCGTTCATGGCGTCAAACTTCGTATAACTTGTAACGTGGTGTGTCCTTCCCTAACAGTTACTATTATGCAAATTTTAGACACACTTTCGCAATAAACTTTCGCAGTTCAATTACGTTAGGAAAATGACAGCTTTTGTTTAGGGAATTTATTGGCAATATCATCATTTGCCCCTCTACTTCTTTGTCTTAATGGATACAGTATTTTTTAAATCTGTCTCTTGACACAGACGAGAGTGATATGTAGCTTCCACTGGAGTCTCAATCTCACTGCTCGCTGCTGCAATAACACTTTCTGGCTCAGCTTGGAATACAATAGAAAACTATCTCGTAATACCTTGTACGCCCCATTTTGGCATGTCCGTATGTTTTTGCCGTTTTCCTACGAACGCTTACAATTTGATGGCGTTTTTGAAGAAACCGAAGAGGCTCCACCCTGAACATTTAACATACTATTATAATTTAAACATCCTGCTCCGTTTCTCAATGGTCAGAGTAGTCGCCTTCTGTTCAGAGGGCTCGGGGTACGATCCTCGGTCGGATCGGTGTTATTTTTCCCGGGTCGTGAACTGGGTGTTTGTACTGTCCCCAACATTCCTACAACTAACGCACAACACTATCCTCCACCGCAAGTACATGCAGTTCTCTTATGCGGCAGATGCCACCCACTCTCGTTGGAGGGTCTGCCTTACAATGGCTGCACCAGGAGAGCAGAACATGTCGTCGGATACTTTCAGCACGAAATGCCATACGATAAATTAATAAATACATCCAGACAAGCGACTGAATGTATTAAAATATCCTAAGGATATGAGCTGCGAATTATAGGCGAATAAAATGTAATAAAGTATGGGAATATATTCTGAATTTCCTAAAAATTACAATCCGTTTCTTAATCATCTGGTCGATTAGATTAACAGTTTCTACCACGATGAGTGCTTATGCGAGTGAATGCAGAGTTTCACTTAAGCCCTAATAACTATACACGGTACGGACATTTTTTCATAGAATCAAAAACGCCTGAGGTGTTGAACCAAGGAACACGTTACAGAAATAATTAAATAAGTTAATTTGGCTAGGATTTGAATCAAACAGAAAGTGTGTAAAGAAACAAGCGATTTTAGGCTTGTTTATGAAACTGCATTTAGGACGGAAGTGATTTGAGAAATTTGTTTTTTAGTTTGATAGTGCTATATTTCCGGGTCTTTTAGCACTTCAACTCAATGTACAACTGAGAAAATTGCTTCATTTTATGTTTTTCATAGTATAGGAACTCCTACTTTGTCTGCTAAAGAATGTTTTCAACATTAAAATAAATAAATAAATAAATACAATATTTCTAAAAGCATAGTAGGCCTACCTTGTCTTCGTACTAAGAAAGTGTACTTTTACTCAAGGATTTCGAACTCTTAAGACGTTCATTGTTTACGTCCAAATGTGTAGGCCTAGTTATCTCAGTTCGGAATTTTATAGTCTTTCTGGAGTATGCTAGCCTCAGTCAATTACCAGTAGGCCTTCGCACAACTGTACTAGTAGCTCAACGAGGCAGGTAACCAGATATGTATTTAAACGACTAAATCCCTAACTCTTTACGTGGAACTGCGAAAAGAAAGAAGATACAATTTAGGACAAGGAACAGTATGTTCAACTGGGGTAATTGAACGTCTCTATTGGCTCACCGAGCTCGATAGCTGCAGTCGCTTAAGTGCTGCCAGTATCCAGTATTCGGGAGATAGTAGGTTCGAACCCCACTGTCGGCAGTCCTGAAGATAGTTTTCCATGGTTTCCCATTTTCACACCAGGCGAATGCTGGGGCTGTACCTTAATTAAGGCCACGGCCCATCGTCGCCATAAGACCTATCTGTGTCGGTGCGACGTAAAGCAACTAGCAAAAAAAAATGTATGTTGGCTCAAATGCATTCCATCCAAGGAAGGAATACATTTCACTTTGAATGTCTCGTTTGCTTAACGGATGTACGAATAGGCTGTTACTTAGTGCCTTAAAGGAATTGAGAAACGCCTTGATTGCATGCCGCGCAGAAATAAACCATTCCGTTCAAATCACTCTCCGAGTTAAGAGTTGATTAATCTTTGCCAATTACTTTCCCGGCGTTAATTTGCGACGCGACGCGAAATGAAGCAATGATTTTACTGACGCGCTGTCGTCATTAGTTATTGCTGATGGCTGAAGAAGGCTAATGCAAGTGGCGCACTAAGAACTGGCCCATTTTAAGTCCCGAGTTGCAGTTAAAACGTAATTTAAAATATATTTCTTTGCACGTCACAAGACGAAGAATTCTCGGAAGTAAACAAGACATTGTTATCGGTTTGATATTACATCGCCTACGAGTATCCCATGAATGGGGGGTAATTACTCGTATTTCAGTCCAACCAACGACATGCGACAGGCAGCAATAGGTTATCGGGAAATGTGGTCTTGCCCGCTCTTCCGTAATGTAGCAAGATTTTTTTTGTTATTTGCTTTACGTCGCGCCGACACAGATAGGTCTTATGGCGACGATGAGGCAGGAAATGGCTAGGAGTGGGAAGGAAGCGTCCGTGGCCTTAATTAAGGTACAGCCCCAGCATTTGCCTGGTGTGAAAATGGGAAACCACGGAAAACCATCTTCAGGGATGCCGACAGTGGGGCTCGAACCCACGATCTCCCAAATACTGGATACTGTAGCAAGATTAACGTAGATTCTAGGGGCTCTGATGGACCAAACCCCTAATGTTTAGCCGGCCCTGCAGTGTAGGGTTAGCGTGCCTGCCTTTTACCCGGAGGTCTCGGATTCGATTCCGGGCAAGGTGATGGATTTTTACCTGCGTCTGAGGGCTGGTTCGAGGCCCACTCAGCCTAAGTGATTAAAGTTGAGGAGCTATCTGACGGCGAGATGGCGGCCCCGGTCTAGAAAACCAAGAATAACGGCCGAGAGGATCCGTCGTGCTGACCACACGACACCTCGTAATCTGCAGGCCTTCGGACTTAGTAGCGGTCTACTGGTAGGCCGTGGCCCTTCGAGCTGTTTCTCCATGTGTTATTATACCCCTAATGCTTATGCAAATCTCATAGCATAACCGTTGTGCAGGTAGACTATACTTGTTACGCACTTCAGTAAAATTGTGTTCTAACCTAATACTGCCTAAACATCCGATACCTCTTTATAATATTTTGGCTATGCAAGAAACATAAAAATATTTGAAGACAATACTATGATATTATAATCCATCTTCATCTTTAAATTAAATATCAAGATTCATGGAATTCTACTCATCTGATTTCCGCCAGGCTGTAGCAACAGACAAAAGTTAGATTAAAACCGTCATTAGCTCTTACTTTCCCAGCGTGGCATAAAAAAAGAAAGAAATGTGCCGAACGAGTTGGCCAGGCGGTTTGCGTCCCGTAGCTGTGAACATGACTATGGGGAGTTCGAACTCCACTGCCGGCAGCCCTAAAGTTTGTTTTCCGTGGCTTCCCATTTTCAAACAGGCATTTCCCATCGTCGACTACGTGAATTGTTGAGACGTAAACCTAATAAAGATACCGTGTAGGCTGCGTGTTTGACACACCCGCAAGGTTTGGGCGCGACACCGTCAAGATTCCCCGTCTGTAGTGAAGTGAAACAAATTTGTTCGTAAATCAAGGAATCAACTGAACGAAACACTATGTTCGCTCTGTATCGCCACATCAAGGCGGCAACTTTGGACTAGCGAGACGTGTCGCAACAATGCGCCGCGGGTGACATCATATCAGCGTCGGACGTACTATGATCACCCTGGTTCATGCATGTCTCTGGAACGGGTGACGTTATCTGGATGGTTCTTACACCACAATGTTTGACTTGATGAGGCCTAACCACATTCAACTTTTCAACAACATGTAGGCCGATAAAATGGTAATTGACATATAAAAATCAGAAATTCTCCCATATTATTCCGCTCACGATAAAAATATGAAAATGAAACGTGAAATTTTATAATGTTCAGTTTTTCAGCACAGCTAATATTAATGGAAACATTTGAAATTTTCGGCTTTGACACTAATTATTGCCACGCCACTGCTTACTAATCAAATAGCCTAGTACACATCTCGGACATTCCTGACGCTAAATACCGTCGTTGGAGAAAGTCTCTTCTGACAACGGGCTGAGTGGATAGGTGGCCCAGTCCAGTGATATATGAAGGTGCACAAATACGTCAGCCTCACGGTGGCAAATGTACTGGCACGTAATAGAACTCCTACGGAACTAACTTCTGGCACCTTGGTGTTCCGAAAACCGCAAATATAGTGGGACGTACTATTATTATTATTATTATTATTATTATTATTATTATTATTATTATTATTATTATTATTATTATTATTATTATTATTATTATTATTATTATTACCTTGTGCCATTCCCGTGAGCAGACATAGACAAACTGGCGGACAAATTTTAAAGTGAACCTACTTCCGATATTTTTATTCTTAGTCACAGGTAAATTCTAAGCATAAGGCAGGAATTTGAACTGTACAAAGAAAATTATGATTTTATTTGTGTATGCATATAAACTCAACGGCAAAATTTTATAAAACATTTCGTCAAATGTATAGGAGAATGTTGTTATACGCCAGGAAATGTGCGTGACGACACGTCCTGATTGCCAGAGTAAACTGCCAGACTCTGGGCCAAGTTACACAAATAATCACAGTGGGACTGCGCACATGGTATCCTGCCCTCTCCAGTTCTTGGTGATTGTTTGTTGGACCCTGTGTCCTTTCACACAGGCTTACTGGACGACCTACACAGATTGCTTACGAACCTTATTGCCTGATTACTTCGAAGACACACCATTAGCAACACTGTGCTTCATGCATGATGATATTGCTACACATTTCATTTTTTTTTTCTAGGGGCTTTACGTCGCACTGACACAGATAGGTCTTATGGCGACGATGGGATAGGAAAGGCCTAGGAGTTGGAAGGAAGCGGCCGTGGCCTTAATTAATGTACAGCCCCAGCATTTGCCTGGTGTGAAAATGGGAAACGACGGAAAACCATCTTCAGGGCTGCCGATAGTGGGATTCGAACCTACTATCTCTCGGATGCAAGCTCACAGCCGCGCACCTCTACGCGCACGGCCAACTCGCCCGGTTATTTCATTTTTTTGCACGCAGGCATATGAATAGGTGGAGGTCGATCAATTGTTTGGCCACCGTACTCCGCTGACTTTTACCTTTGGAGACACGTAAAATCTATAGTGTATTCGATTGCTGTTGATTATAAACCGACTAAGGGATCGGATAACTCTGAATTGATATGCATTTTCGGAACAATGTTGTCATTCTCTTTATTTCCTCCCTTTATATAAGGTGATGATGGTGGTGATTGTTGTTTTTAAGAGGAAGTACAACTGGGCAACCATCCTCTAATCAGAGAGAAGAAATGGAAGGGATAGTACATTTCGATAGATGAAGGTATTGGCCATAGAACGACAAGGGCGACGAAGGGCGTGATGATGAAAACAATCCCTATTCACTACACCATCGGGGTCGGAAAAGGACAAGCGTCGACCAAGGGAGGACGGATAGGATAGATGAAAGTGAGGCGCCGGACACAAGTTAGTTGAAACAATGCCAGCACTCATCTAGGTTCCCCGTGGTCGCCAACACACACTACGCAATTAAGAGCTCCTGAGACCCCTTTTAGACACCTCATACGACAGGCAGGGTGCTTTTATACCCCCTCCACCCACCTTTATGTGAGGAATTCCTGATTTTTTCGAAGAGAATTGATAGACCCAGTATATTGTTTCGAAGGAACATCCGATACCATGCATAAAATCAAGTCTTTTCTACTCTAGGATAGAATTACATGTATCTATTGCGCAATGTTGTACCTGCAACAATGTCATTTTATGTGGAGTTGGTAAGCCACGCTGGAGCGAATGTTCCTTAAATATGGAACGAAGTCTCGTGGTACAAGTGGACTAATAATTTAATGTAGAGTACCGTATTTGTGTAAAGCAGTCTCTGTATGCTAATGTGGTCCATTTCTACTGTTTGCTTACCGAGAATACATATACACATGCTCCGTGTCCATTTACGTAGAACTCCTGGGATTAGTGCAGTTCCCATAACAATACCAGTAAAATACTGGCTGTCGGTAGATCCATTGGATACAGCACCTAGTCCTGGCTTACTGCCCTCTCTCCCAGGAGGACCGCTCTTCACGCTCTAACTGACTGGCGTATGTTCTTGCATTTCCAATAATAATAATAATAATAATAATAATAATAATAATAATAGAATACGGTCTATGGAAAAATCGACAGGGTAGAAAACTTGAAGTACTTGGGGGAAGTAATTCAAATTAATAATCTAGACAAAGAAGCAAATAAATCAAGAGCAAGGAAATTGGAACAAGCTCACCAAATGACCAAGGATGCCTGTATACCAGAATGTCTCTGTGCTACAGAGAATAAATATCCTCCATGAAAATAGAAGAAATAGAAGAGTGGAAAAGGAAATAAAAATGCTAAGAAAAATCTGGCGCCCATTTAACACTGACAACTAGGGAATAAAATAGGAATATTTAAACCTCGATAAATTTCATGGTTTCCGTATTGACAACTATTATTACAACGTTTTCCTCCTATTCAGTACAGTAAACTGTTTTGACACTTCATACGCGAGTATTTAAAATCTAAGGTAGAGGACCCATATTTCGTCCCCTTAGCAGAGTTGAACTTGTAGAAATTCAGAAATATTGTGGACAAGGCTAGAAATTGGTGTAAATTACTGAATACATTCTCCACTTACCGGCAAGATACAATGAAACTTTCATAACGTAAGGTAGTCAATATTTGACACAATCCTAAACACTGCAAAAACTAAATTACCAAGAAAAGTGTTCGCAATTTCGTCGCTCACTAAATTTATGAAAAGTACAATTATTTTTATATATGTTTCCTTTCTAACCCTACAAAACACTTTCCCTATAATGAATTACTTGAACGCCATTTATGCAAAATGTGTCCATGGTATTCTTTTTAACATAGTATTTCAGCTTTGCTCGTGGGACGATTGTAATCCATTATCTTGTCTCACACTGCCTTAGATGTCTTTTTCATAGCCTCCTTATACCACTGCTTGCGTGTTTCCATCTCAGAATAATAATAAACTTCATAGATAACAAATAAAATGAAGGGGGATGAAATTACGAACATTTATTGATTGATTATAATGGCCGATACAGTAACTCACGCCAAGCACCTCACTGTCGCGATTACACGCCGCAAACTACACCATACGACTGAATTGGAGACCAGTATTTCACACACATATATCACTGCTCACTCTAGGAATAACAGGCTCTTAATTTGAATGCTGCACGAACTCAGCTCAACATAAAAAATGAATCCTCCTTAAATGCTGAAACTAAACGTGGTGCACACAACGAACTCTCACAAGACAACGGGATGAGGCTACGCTTGTGCGCGTGGCTGAACATTAGGTGCCAACCGTGCAAACCGAAAATACCTAGGGGGACAAAATTAGGCGCGGGGACGGAATTTGGCCCCCAACCTTATAAATGTTTCAACCCTAATTTGGGTCATCTTCAGTATACAATATTATTAATAGACGGTAAAAATTAAAAAAAAAAGTTGAGGAATTAAATGTGCCACCGTCATATGGTACACTATTCTATGTTGAAGATTGAGTTCACGGTCGAGCTGGATAATAGTAAAATGGAAAATACCATTTACGAAGTTCATTATGTTTCCACTAGGGTAGTCAATCTATTTGTCTTGAGTAATGTTAAAAAGGTTCCTGATGTTGTCAAAGAAATGGATGTCGTCTAACTGGAATACCTAATATGTGACCACATCTTCATATGTGATTTGTTTAAGGTCACAGGAATGAAATGAAATGTATGGCTTTTAGTGCCGCGATATCCCAGGACGGGTTCGGTTCGCCAGGTGCAGGTCTTCCTATTTGAAACCCCTAGGCGACCTGCGCGTCATGATGAGGATGAAATGTTGAAGACAACACATACACCGAGCCCCCGTGCCATTGGAATTAAGCAATTAAGGTTAAAATCCCCGACACAACCGGGAATCGAACCCGGGACCCTCTGAACCGAAGGCCAGTACGCTGACCGTTCAGCCAACGAGTCGAACAAGGACATAGCAGAAGAGGATTTACTTCGACGCGTACAATTTTAGTTGAATATATAGAATGAACCGAAATTTGCACACTCGGGCGTCGCAGCGCGACTCTTCACATGCCAGCAATAAAAAAATGCCTCTCACAAAAGTTCGTCCTGCGACTATATCCGGCGGAAAAAAGGACGTTGAAGAGTGATAATCTGGCAACACTGTAACCACATGTAGGGTAACTACCTCTATCAGCACATATTAGTCGTGCTGGACAGTTGGTTTTGGGTTAGGATGCAGCAGGTCGCGGGGTCGATCCTGGGTTGATGTGCATGTATTTATTGTGTAAATTTAGTCCATGTGGTATGGTATCCGGCATCTTAATCGTCAACAGCGAATAAATTCACGCCCCGGACGTGGAAAGGGCGTCTTCCAAAGCTGACCAATGAAAACGATTGTTCGTCCATTTCTAGGATCGTAGTATGTAAGTGCAAATTGTTTCTAGAGGACCCGCTGCAATCGCTGTTGACGGGGCCGGACCCACCTGAATGAAGAAGAAGAAGAAGAAGAAGAAGAAGAGGATTATTTTAGATGCATTAAACGACCAATGATATCATATGTCAGTGTGGTATTTAGTTCGATTTTATAAACATGTTCCTTTTTCAAGAGAACTTAAAATCCTGTCATAAATTCTCACGCTCGTACCTGTTCGATTGATGCGATGCAGAGTTATCTTCAAAATGTTCCATGTTCAAGATGTAGATTTTACTGTAATGTTGGAAACATTCATTAGCAGACAAAGTAGGGATCCCCATACTATGAAAAACGTAAAATTAAGCAATTTCCTCAATCGTGCCGAAAGTTGAAGAGTTAAAAAGCCAAGAAAAGTTTCAAATTCTGTCTTGAATAGCTCTAACAAAATGAAAAAACTAATTTCGAAAATCACTTCGGTTGTAAATCTAGGTTCCGAAAAATTCCTAAAATCGCTTGTTTCTTTATTCGTTCTCTTTTTTTATTCAAATCCTAGCTAAATTAACTTATTTACGTAATCTTATTCTCCTTTTTTCTACACTTTTCCCACACCTGTGGGGTCGAGGGGGCGAACTGTGTGGTACATATGGAGTTGCCCTGTTTTACGGCCGGATGCCCATCCTGACGCCAATCCTATATGGAGGGATGTAATCACTATTGCGTGTTTGTGTGGTGGTGGTTGTTAGTGTAGTGTGTTGTCTGAATATGAAGAGGAAAGTGTTGGTACAAACACAAACACCCAGTCGCCGGGCCAGTAGGATTAATCAGAGGCGATTAAAATCACCGACCCGACCGGGAATCGAACCCAGGACCCTCTGAACCGAAGGCATCGACGCTGACCATTCAGCCAATGAGTCTTATTTACATAATATATTTCTGTAATATGTTCCTTGGTCCATTACCCTCGGGAGTTTTTTTTATTTTATAATTCTTTCAAAAATATCCACACCGAATGAAGTTATAAGAGCCTACGTGGAACTCTGTATTGACTCACATTAGGGGTCTTAGTGGTAGGAAAAGGCAAACTGCTAATATAATCCACCGGATAACGAGGGTTAAGAAAATGATTGCAATTTTTGCGAATAAATGAAGAATATATTCTCGTACTTTCTTCGATTTCGGACCACGGTAAACAACTGTCTTGCTGGTCAGTTCTTTTTTCTTCTCGCAGAACATAATTTCGCTGTGGGTCGTTTTCCTTTCCTCTGGCCACATGTTCTTGGACTGATCATTTTCCTTTTCATGAATCCCCTTGAATTTATCAATTTTAGCTCGAAACGTATCTCTATTAAAGGTTCCTTTTGGATTGATGCCAACTTTCTTCACTTCTTTTCTTGTTTCTTCTACCCACTTAGTAGTTTCTTTTAATCTGATGATGTAATTAAAGATTTTCTTTGTCAGTCGATTCTCATTCATTCTTGTGAAGTGTCCGTAAAACTTCAGTCTCCTGCTACGTATGGTGTCTGTGATCTTCTCGGTCTGTCTCCTGGTCCTCCATGTACCATCCATTCTTTCTTCGGGTCCTAAGATCTTTCTCAAGATTTTTCTTTCTTTCTTTCTTTCTTTCTTTCTAGCTCATCAATTTCCTCTTTCTAATTCAGTATCGGACATTCTAACTGTAAAGTCCCTCTGGCTTCATAACCGTGGTATAGTCTGATCTTTCCTATTGCATCTATTCTGTAATAATCCATAGGCTAACCTAGTCTTTCTGGTCCTTCCCTTATTTGCTCCTTTATCAAGCCCATTCGACTGGATCCATTCACCAAGATATTTAAATTCATTTGACCTCTTGACTTTCCCGTATTCTGTTTCCAGATGCTTTTCCTTATTATGTTTGTATTCTATGTACTCTGTCTTTTCATATGAGATCGTGAGTCCTAGTTTCTCTGCGATTTAATTTAATTATTCTCGTACTTTATTACATTTTATTTACCTAAAATTCGTAGCTCATATCCCTAGGATGTTTTCAACATTGATTTTCTTGCCTGACGGGATAGATCTGTAGATTTTTGTAAAGCATTAGCAGGATAATAATAATAATAATAATAATAATAATAATAATAATAATAATAACAGTAATGTTTTTGCCTTTTTGTTGAAAATTATTTTTTACCATCACTTCCCATGGTCTTGAATGTCAAAGTTTAAGAGTGAAAACGATAAATATGTTCATATTGTTTGCAAAATGCGACTCAGAAAGGATATTAGGCAATAATTACAATAATAACTAATATTGGTCTATTCAGCTTTAATTACCGAAGTCTGTGAATGTCATCCGGACAGTGAATGCAGCAAGTACATATTACAAGCCGGCACATAGCTGTGGTGGTGTAAAATTCACATCCAGTCCAGTGTAAAAAAAACAATATTCCTTTTGTAATCATTATTGATTTGCTCGTTAAAAGCCAACTTCCGAATAGGGCAGTTAAAACAGTGTTGAGTCGCAGCAAGAAGATCATTTATTACCGTTTGCTGCTACATTTGTAGCGCTCTAAGCTTCCGATATTGCTATTGTTGTCATATACTTTGCATTTACCATTTGTCCGCGCTTAATGAGTAGTTCTGTGAAGCAATTTGTCAGGAAGAGTAGATTAGTCCAGAGTGAAATCATCCGTCACGTTATACAGGATACTGCAATATTGTTTTGTTACAGAACATCCAGCCCAGTAGGGTGGTTTTTGATATGTTATGAAAGGGGAGAGTAGCTTCAGCCTTCTGAAGCGCTTTCCGCACCGTTCGCCTCATTCAGTCAGTTTTCATAGAAGGTGAATAATGATGGGTAATGATGTGTCTAACACTGATTCAATTTAATTTGTTATATTATATTCATATAATTGGTTTCAAAACTCGCTCTGTTGAAGGTTACATCGTATACGCTACAATTAGATTCGAGTCTCATAAGGGAGCCGGAAAAATTTTATTAGAAAGAAGGGGGCCATGTATGGAACTGTAGTCCAATTTTTTAAGTGAAGTACAATCTGGAATATATTGGTGTAACAGGTCTTAAGATAGGAGCTCGTTGGGCCATCCGAAGGTTCTTAGTTGATTTATGGAAATATTTCGGCTTGCCTATATATATTGATAAGATCAGCAGCACACGTTCTGTGTGTGACCATAAGAATCCTGGATTCTACTGTAGTAGACGTATCGTTACAACTTGGAAAATAATTGATGATGATGATGATGATGATGATGATGATGATGATGATGATGATGATGCATGTTGTTTAAAGGGACCTAACATGGAAGGTCATCGGCCCCTAATAGTACGAGATAGATGACATAATATAATTAAAATATAAAAATGAATCCACCGACCAGAATTAAAAATAAATCAAGATGAATAATGATGGTGAATTTAAAATCATCAGTGGATCAAATTCGCTATTTTTGGTAAAATGAAAGATGATAGGTTACGGTAGAATAAGACATTGCTTTAAAATTCAATAATAAATCATGTAAATTACTATTTTCAAAAACACGTTAAAATATACAAACACAAACTAGAACAGAGTTAAATTAATGAAACGTAGTGAATAATAATACAAAGACTAACACGAAACATGCGATAAAACAAACCACTATTCTTCATAAAACGGATGACGAGGTCTACTGACTGCTGGTCATCTCGCAGGATGAGAGAGATGGTACTCGGAAGTTTTAGACTACTGCGCAGATCGACGCAGTTCTTGCACTCCGTAAGGATGTGTACCACGCAAGTACACACCGGAAGGGGTTCTCTTTTCACAAAATAGGAGTGGGTTACCATACCGTGCCCGATCCAAAGACGCCCAAGGAAGCCCGAAGGGGAGTCCTTCATACCTTTGCTGTGGAGTGGCCTGCCACTCGATTTCCCAATGGGATGTAACCAAATGTCTCAGCTGAGAGCAAGTATCACTTGCTGGAACCTTGTAAGGCGGAAAATAATAAACTATTGGTATGCACAAGAAAAATAAAAACTGCTTGGACTTTACGGAATGCAACACATTCGTAGGGGATTATCACACAAAGTGGCCTAGACTAACAGTTAGGTGCAGAATGCTTAACGAGTCTTTGATAATGCCTATTATGATGTTGTTGAATATATTTCTGGGGATATTCCAGATGTATTTTTCAGTACCTCCTCTGCTACCAAAAAGACTAACCAATGCTCAAGTAGGATGATGTAAAATTCACTTAAATATGGTAAGCATGGTTCATAAATATCTTTGTTTTCTCTGTCAACCACAATCGCTTGCTCAGTGCCTCTTCCAAAACAAATAGTGGGATCCAGCACTAAAGAAGTGTGTTCTTTGGATCTCAGTTACAGCTCTCAAAAGTTCTATAGCCACTTTCAGGCCCAATTCATACAGACCTACCTCTGATTCATTGACCAATAAGTAATTACCGACCCCATACAGAAACTCAAGGGTTTTGAAGTTCCGAGACATATGTGTAAAAGTCTCAATCGCATCCGAACAGGACATGGAGTATGTGCGAACAACCTACACATGTGGGATAAGCAGTCAAGCCCGACCTGTGATTGTGGTATTCCGTACTAAACCATCGGGAAGTTCAATTTGAGAGTTTACATGGGTCATCTGAGAGACTTTCCGAGTGCTACACCATCGAGCTTCGAGTGGATAACTAGACTGGAAGTTATATTCAAATATCATTTAGATTTGTGTTGTTATTATTATTATTATTATTATTATTATTATTATTATTATTATTATTATTATTATTAGTAGTAGTAGTAGTAGTAGTAGTAGTAGTAGTAGTAGTAGTAGTGGTAGTAGTGGTAGTAGTAGTAGTAGTAGTAGTAGTAGTAGTAGTAGTAGTAGTAAATATTTGTGTGTAATATTTATTATTTGTAGTTATCGAAGTTTGTATGTGTGTATGTTTGTTTTTCTTCCTTGTGCAATACTGTAAATAAATTAATATAAGTACTTCATATATATTAATTTTATTTGGATTGCTTCGGATCCTTGAAATATAATCTAAAATTCGTGAAACTGAGTCACTAAGGTTTTGAAAATAATTGTGTTAGGGTAGTATGTGTTTTCAACAGCGTGTAGTTCTTGCAGAAAGACTAAAATTTTCGTCAGGTTAAATTAATTTTCGATATTATTACAATTAATGTCACAATTCTTCTCGCCGCGCTGAGCGACTCCGGTTCGGGAAGCCAACCCTCTACCAAGTTGACGTGGTCAGTTGCCACAAGCTCGTGTTGCCAGTTATATCAACGCGTAAATTAATTTTCATGGGACAAAATTCCGGCACATTTGAGTCTCCGAAAACTGTAAAAGTACGATAATTGTTTGTGGAACGTTAAACAATAACCGTATTATTTTTTGTTTTCTGTAAGTGTTGTTAATATTATGGTAGCAATATTATGTTAGATTAGAGCTGATGAAGTGTAAGAAAGGCAATACATAGCGTTAATTTCCTAGAATAAATAAATCTCCTTAAAATAATAGCTGATGATGATCTTACTCACGTTTTCCCCAATTTGTTTAGTCCGGGATTGAAAGTGAAAACCTAGAACCTGTTTTCCAGTTTTGACCGGGTCAGGGATGTGATGAATGAACCAGATATAGGCTATTATTACAATGGGGTCGCCACTCCCAAGGTGATATTAATGACTGATAAATGCTATAAAATGATAATGGAGAGTGTTGCTGGAATGAAAGATGACAGGGAAAACCGGAGTACCCGGAGAAAAACCTGTCCCGCCTCCGCTTTGTCCAGCACAAATCTCACATGGAGTGACCGGGATTGGAACCACGGTATCCAGCGGTGAGAGGCCGACGCGCTGCCGTCTGAGCCACGGAGGCTTAGTCCGGGATTATTGATTCATTTTTGTGGTCGAATATCCCTTCTAATCACCCCCGATGGTTCGAGGCCGTAGAATACCTGCCTCTTTTCTACGGGGTGACGAAAAGGAGGAACAATGTCTCTTAACTTGGAGCGTGGGTTGCCAACTACGGATCCCCTAGTTGAGTCTGGCATTATTTCCATTCGTGACAGTCTCATTGCTTTCATCTTTCCAATCCGATCTTGCTTGTTCACATCTTGTTCTCTTTCGACCTTGATGGGACTAGGTTCGCGAGGCCTAGGAAATCTTTCATTTTCATGACCCTTGTGGCCCTTCCATTCTTTCCGCCAATAGCTTCATTCTTACAACAATCGGACCTGTTCCATCCCCCCCCCTAGTCAGTTTTAGTAAAATATGGTTTTCAAATTGTACTTCCTCTTAGAACAATAATCACCACTACCATCCTTCCTAACGCCAACTCTGTGCAGAGGGATGTAACCAGTATTACGTGAATCAATGGTGTGTTGTTTGTAAGTGATGAAAAGTGTATTAAGATATTAACAAACACCGAGGCAGAGGCACTGTATTAACCATACGGAGTTAAAATCATAATTATGGACGGGAATCGACCCAGAGCTCTCTGAACCGAAACCCAGTACTTCGAACCGTACCCAAGAAGCTAGAGTTAACAAACCACTGTGCCTGCCATAAAAACCGCACAGTTCTATTTGTTCAGTCGATATTTTTCGTGCTCATGTTGCTTCCTCCATTCTCACTATTTCTCTCGTGCGTCTCAACTTTATTTTTAATTTAAAAAGGAAGTGCAATAAAACAGTATATGAGTGCTTTATACGAAACAGAAATGACTCCATTGCTTCTTCTGCTGTTAACAGTAGGTCCATCGGCTCGTCTAAAAGGCGAGGAGTAATTTTAAAGCTCCCTCCCTCTTTCTCGTTCTTTAGTCGCTCACCCAACTTGTTTACTGCCGTCTGAATTTCACGCTAGACTTGGACACTCCATAATAAAGCTCTACAAACAACTTGCCATTTCTTCATCAAACGAAATGGTTTTTATTAAGGAAACATTTTATAATTGCTGGAACAAAAGCTAAACCAAGTCACTTTCTTAACGATTACTGCACATCTGTATGTGTTTTTTCGTCCTGTGACAGGAAGCCTTCCTATTTGTCATTCTTAATTACTATTTTAATTTCAATTAAGATCTTCACTTTTTTTCTGTACTAGTTAGTTCCAAAACTTTCCTTAGGGAAACTTGTAAAAGTCGGTTATGAAATAAAATGCAGAAGTAAAGCGCACGTGAATTCAGTTAACTTTTTTAAAATTAGAATATGACCGGAAGGAGAGCCTCCGTGGCTCAGGCGGCAGGCCTCTCACCGCTGGTTACCTTGGTTCAAATCCTGATCACTCCATGCGACATTTGTGGTGGACAAGTGGAGGCGGGAGCAGGTTTTTCTACAGGTTTCCCCTGTCATCTCTCATTCCCGTAACACCCTCCAATGTAGTTTCATTTCATCTTTCAGTCATTAATAATTACTCCAGAGAAATGCGACAGGCTTCGGCAGCTGGCACAATTCCTATCCTCGACGCTAGATGCGGAATTCATTCATCCCATTGCAAGCCCTGTCGAATGATTGGAAACAGGCTGCAGATTTTCTTTTTCATATGAAAGACCGCAAGAATTTGATTAATAAACATTAATAATTTACGATGGTGGTTCACGAACCACGCAGTCCAACTCCTTGACATAATGGTCAGCGTACCGGCCTTCGATTCAACGCACCCTGGATTTGATTCCCGACTGGATATAGCTAACTGCTTATGGGTATTGACTCTCTCTCAGAAGCATGGTATTAGTGGCATCTTTATACAATTTTCTTCTTTTGCATATTACACACCACATTACCAACTCCGACAGAAACACGCAACAATGAACACATCCCACCATATAAAACGTAGGTGTCAGGAAGATCATATGGACAAATCACCATCACATGCAGATACTAAAATGAGGGGAAATGCCAGGAAGTAGTAGTAGTAGTAGTAGTTTATACACCGTGCAGTGGATCAGACGTTCTGAATCCCGTGCTTGCGAACACAGTGGTGTTCTTTGAATGGCATTTGGTTCTGTCCTTATGCGAGTATGCTAGCTTCTGTGGCCATTTTCTATTTTTTATGCTATGAGCTTTACGTCACACCGATACCTATAGTTCTTCTGGCGACGCTTCTTCAATTCCCTCTTTTCGTATACTGTAGTGTTACTATCCGTCCATTATAATGATGATTGCGAGAGCATTCAAAATGGTTTGGTTTTATGCTAACAATGGATTACCATACGAAACGTAAAATTTAATGCTGCAAAATGTGTTAAGTGAACGTGAGTTTACCCACAGGTATGAAATAAACGGCAGTCCACTGGAGGCTGTTTCTCAGGTTAAATATGTTCGAGTAATTCATGACAACAAAATATATATCTTTTCATGTAGACCAAGTTAAACCCCGTGCCATGGGAACTCTTAGACTTGTATTCAGATTTACAGTAATTTGTGACCTAAACACACTTAATTGATACTTCTGTAATTGTGTTTTCCCTATCATTGAGTTTTGCTTCCTTATCTGGTCATCAGCTGTCACCACAAATGTAAATAAAATTAATTACGCAGTCTCATTCTTTGCGTACATTGTGAAAGCCTGTAACGCCCACCTGAGACAGCATAGTACCAAACATACTCTGTCATATTTCAATATCGTGGACCTGAGTAGACGTCTACAGTACACAGATCTCTGCTTTCTTCACAGAATTGTTATTGGTACTCATAAATGCTCATTTTAGTTACCTCATTTTCTGTTACATGTTCACCCATGTAGGATTCGAATTAGACCACTATTCCATTTGTTCTTTTTCTGCAAGTTGCTTTACGTCGCACCGACACAGATAGGTCTTATGACGACGATGGGATAGGAAAGGGCTAGGAATTGGAAGGAAGCGTCCGTGGCCTTAATTAAGGTACAGCCCCAGCATTTGCTTGGTGTGAAAATGGGAAACCATCTTCAGGGCTGCCGACAGTGGGATTCGAACTCACTTTCTCCCGAATACTGGATACTGGCCGCAATTAAGTGTCAGCAACTATCGATCTCCATTATTTGTTCTTGAAAGGGACCTAACAGCTAGGTCATCGGCCCCTAATGGTACCACATGGAAAAAACAACATGGTAATTAAAATTTTAAAATGTATCCACTGACTAGAATTGAAAATAAATGGTGATGAAAAATGATTATGAGATTAAAACAATCGGTGGGTCTAATTCTCAGTGCCTTATTTTATAATAAAAGGATAGGAAATACCGGTGACATTATTAGAGTGAAATAAATGTTTTTACCCCTTGTTATTTGCTTTATTTGTTATTTAATTTCTAAAACACTTGTCAATATTAAGGTTTTTCTTAAATGTTATTCTCTGTTATCTTATCGTTAATATTTTGCACTGTTATACAGTCAGTGTAAAATGGAGTACACCTTTATCTGTTTACCACTAAATAAACTGTAAAACATACACAGTTCCAGCCCTTCAGGCAAGCAACTCAATGTTGAAGACGTCCTAGGGATAGAGCTACGAATTTAAGTAAATAAAATATTATAATGTATGAGAATAAATTATTTATGACACGCGGTAGACTGATGATTGTTCACTGGAAACTCAACCATATCCCGTCGATGATAATAATAATAATTTCGTGTGGCTATTTCTAGCCGAGTGCAGTCCTTGTAAGGCAGACCCTCCGATGAGGGTGGGCGACATCTGCCATGTGTAGGTAACTGCGTGTTGTTGTGGTGGAGGATAGTGTTATGTGTGGTGTGTGAGATGCAGGGATGTTGGGAACAGCACAAACACCTAGCCCCCGAGCCATTGTAATTAACCAACCCGGCCGGGAATCGAACCCGGAACCCTCTGAACCGAAGGCCAATACGCTGACCATTCAGCCAACGAGTCGGACATCCCGTCGATTAGATTGGCAGTTTGCCTTTTCATATCAATACGGGCGCTAAGGTGAGGAAATGCACAGTTTCACTTAAGCCCTTATAGCTACATTAAGTCAGAACATCTTTCAGAAATTAAATAAACGCCTGAGAGTACTGAACCAAGGAATGCATTACAGAAAGTATTATGGAAATAAGTTAATTTGGATAGAATTTGAATAAAAAAGAAAACTCGTAAAGAAAGAAGCGATTTTTCCCGATATTTGTTTCTTACTTTGATAGAGCTATCCGAGACTCGCAATTCGAAACCTGTCCGGGCCCTTTAGACCTTCAACTTAAGGCAAAATTGAGGAAATGGCTTAATTTAACATTTTTCGTAGTATGTGGACACTTACTTTGTCTGCTAAGAATTAGCATTTAGTGACTTTAAAGTTATTAAGTTGGTTATGCTACTGACAGCCTATTATTATACATTTTCTGTGACCTCACTGTTAGAAAACTTTTAATGCGAGTGAAGACAATCGAGATATTCCAATGCAGATTTGATTTAGAAACGAAATAAAATTTGCTGTACACTGCAACTAATAAAATGGCGTTAGAATATGATCCACTTGTTGAAAGAGCTCATATTCTATCAAGGTACATGCACAAGTTTGTATTAACTTTATTCCCAAAGCGTGTTTGATTAGCTAATGTAGAAATGTTCTCCCGAGCTTTAATGAAATAGAGATTCAAACATGCACTCTTCCCGCATACTCTCAACATATTTACACAAAGCTAATAAACCCCTGTATCCTCTCGCCTCCTCGAACCTCTCTCGTGTGTGATGCTGAACAGGCTGCAATGATCTGTAACGCTAACACACTGCGTGATCTCGGAAAGAGCTTTCTAATCTTTCAATTTTTCTAATCTTCTGCAGTATTGAAGTTCCCAGTTGTTCGGAAATATTGAAAAGGTTTTTACCCCCTATTGTTCGTTATTTCAGATCACTTATCATAGGCTTCTAATTTTTAATGAGAATAGATTAGAATTCAAACTTTCTGAAGCGAGTAACAAGTATATTATTCTACCTGAAAAACGGTACTGCTATGAGATTTGCATAAACATCAGGGGTACGGTCTAGAATCTATATTAATCTTGCTACATTATGGAAGAGGGGGCTAGATGACACTTACTACTGTATACAAATCTGAAGTCCCAAAGCATTTTCTATGTCTGGTTGTTTCCTTTCTTTTAATGACTTATCACCCGCTGCTGTTTAATTGTTGCCAATTATTTGAAAATTTAAAATATATATCCATTATAGCCTGATATGCCTTCCAGCGGTCAGTCTACAAGACTCTTTGAGTGAACTAAGTGCTTAGCGCTCTGGCCTCGTTTTGTTCAACCCCTCTGCTTCTTAAATCATTATAAAATTAGTCTAATCACCGTCGTCTCTTATCCGCTATGACCGAGTCTTTATTCTCTTAGTTAACATATCCTCCTCAATCCATTCGCTTTACATGACCTCAACATCGGAGCAGACAAATATAAATAGATTCATCCATTAAGGTCTCTACTAAGTTAGGCTTTATCTGCTCATTGAGAATGTCCTGGTACAGTCATTTCCGCCTGTGTACATCAGGCATTATTCTAGATCGTTTAATATCTGTTAATTCCAACTAACGGATTAGATTTAGCCTTTTACCACCTGGATTGGGGTGGTAGAATGTCTACCATAAGTAGCGACTAAAACGGGGAACCAGTGGCTATCAACTAGGGAGCGTGGGTTGGTGACCATGGTGCACTTAGCTGAGTCGTAGCATTGATTCCACGTACATCCGTCGGTTTCTTTAGTTGAGCACATCTTTTTCTCAATGTCAACTTGGCTCGAACTTTTATTGCCGTTTCCAATAGCTAGTTTACCCAAGGAAGTACACAAAGCTTCCTTGTATGGCATTCCAGAGATATAAGTTATTATAGCCGATACATAGACCAACACTACTATCCCGTATTTCGACCTGTTCTCTGATTGTCTGATCTCTCTTGGTCAACTCTAGTTCTTCTCCGACCCCGACGATATTACTGCGAGGGCTAAGGAGTATTTCATTTTCACACTCTTTGGAATTCTTCCCTTTCTTTCTCTTATGCCTTCATTTTTCGTATTGTTGCACCTCTTCTTTCCTCCATTGTTATTAGTGTCAATAGAGGATGGTTGCCCAGTAGTATTTTCTCTTAAAACAATAATCACCACCACCAGCAACAGCGGCAGCCATAGATGGTACAGCAGAGAACAGTTTTCTTCATCTATCAGAGTAAAACGGAACGTCGAAAGTGACACACAGGTAAGTAAAATGGCACTAAAATGCCTGCACACGGCAGCTGAGGCGATATGATGAAGATGGCCTTTTCTCAGTTATTTGGGATTGGCTCTGCCGGTGGTTGTGGCTTAACAGGCGGAGGCCAACCCTTTGTGATGGGATGCGGTTGCTACGGTGTAATACATGTACTGATGGGATCAGAGATCTTAGTCAGACGAATGTGGATAAATATCCCAACCTAACCGGGCACTGACACTGGCACCCTATGAAACAAAGCCAACCATTCAGCCAGATTTTTGATGGTATGGTGGAATCATCTGGAAATGCTACACGGTTATCATTATTATTGTCTTTCCTCTTCTTTCGTTTCACCCTCTTTGGGGTAGGTATTTCTTCATCTTTTCTCATCTTCGTTTCCTCTCGTCTTTTGAGATAACAGGTTTGGCTCTTAATGTAGATTATATTTTCATCATTAGTTATTATTTTAGCTGTTCGATCGAATAGTGAATTTTCTGTAATTTTTAATTCTACTAAGTCTTTCTTCAGTTTCTTTAAACCACTTGTGATTTGTTTCGCGGTTACGGAAGAAGTCGAAAATTTCCTGGGTTATTCTATTAGAGTTCATCCTAAGAAGTTGAACGCAAAAATTTATCCCTTTTCTTCGCAAAGAATCTACTTCTAGAGTGTTTCATTCTTGATGTATATTACCTTATTATCCTAAAATGTTGGTCCTATGATCTTTCTTTTAGCTCCAGTTTCTCCATCCGGCCTTTGAAATTCATGTTTAGTTGTTCTGCTGCGTATACACTTTCTGGTTTAATCACTGTTTTATAATGTTAAACGTTGGACTCCCCATGAAAGAGATTTCTTCTTGTATGTATCTTTTGTTAGTTGGAAGGCCAGTTCAAGTTTATTTTTTCTCGATTCCATTGCTTTTTATTCCACAGTATTCCAGCTAATCCGACATATTTAAATTTTGTTACCATTTCAATTTTTTCTTGGACTTTGAGGTATGTATTTGGGTGATGATTACTACTACTACTATTAAAATTATTTTCTTTCTTTCTTAATCTGTTTAACCTCCTCAGCGAGGAATCCCACCTCTACCTCCTCAAGGGCAATGTCCTGGAGAGTAAGACTTTGGGTCGGGTAATACAACTAGGGAGGATGACCAGTACCTCGACCAGGCGTCCTCACCTGCTATGCTGAACAGGATCCTTGTGGGGGGATGGGATGAAAGGAAGGGACAGACAAGGCAGAGGGAAGGAAGCGGCCTTGGCGTTAAGTTAGGTACCATCGCGGCATTTGCCTGGAGGAGAAGTGGAAAACCGCAGAAAACCACTTCGGGAATGGCTGAGGTGGGAATCGAACCCTCCTCTAGTCAGTTGACCCCCAGAAGCTGAGTGGACCCCGTTTCAGCCCTCGTACCACTTTTTAAATTCAGTGGTAGTGCCGAGAATCGAACCGGAGGCTCCGGGGTGGCAGCTAATCACGCTAACCCCTACAACACAGAGTGGATATTATTATTATTATTATTATTATTATTATTATTATTATTATTATTATTATTATTATTATTATTATTATGTTGCGTGATTTCCGTAGGATTGTACTATGTTAGGAGCATTTTAATTATAATAAAAATACTCACATAGTGAATTTAGCGTTGTAGGCCTACCACCCGTTAGGCTTCATTTTGCCCCTCTGCTCGTAAATCTCTCCTTTTATAGGAAGTAGACTTCTTTAACACATCCGGAATCTGTCAAGTCTGAAGAGTTGTAGCCCGCTTGTTGTGTGACATAACGACTTACAACTCAAAACATGAAATCTTGCATACATAATTTTGCAGCATTCCACTCGAGACACATACAATTGAATGGACACGAGTTGGTTGGTATAGCAAGCACAAATAACCCTGAAGCCCTTACTGCCATGGCAGCAGTTATAGCATTGTAGTGATCCCCCTCCCCCGCCCACCATTCTTCCCCACCAACAAGCTTTAGGGTCCCACTTGTAATGGATGAGCTGCAGGGAAGTTATTAAAGCAGACAGGACAGGCCAACTCGTTCCGAAGTTCCTCTAAATGTTTGGATACTTTTTGTTTGTCTATGATTAAAATTTGTTTATGGGACTGTGATTTATCGTACGAATCAATGGAAAGTACTTTACACAGATTCTCGCTTAAGTGGTTGTCATTTCTTAATATTTTATCTATTATTTTTCCTTATAATCTTGATATGTATTTTAACAGTAATTCATAGCGTAACAGTTGGTACCATTAGCTGCCGTCCTTGGGGACTCGGATTCTATTCCCGGTGCTGTCATTGATTTAAGAATGGCAGAAGTGGTTGTACGTGGTCAAAATGGTACATGCAGCTCACCTCCATTCGAGGTGGTCCTGAGAACAGCTGCACCACCTCGGTACAAGTATGCGAGAACGGGAATAGACATTCTTGTTTACAACAATTACAATTTTACTTTACATCGCACCGACATCGCGACGATGGGATAGGAAAGGACTCGGAGTGGGAAGGATGAGGCCGTGGCCTTCATTAAGGTACAGCCCTAGCATTTACCTGATGTGAAAATGGGAAACCACAGAAAATCATCTTCAGGGCTGCGGATAGTGGGGTTCAAATCCACTATCTCCGCAATGCAAGCTCAAAGCCGCGCATCCCTAACCGCACGGCCAACTCGCCCTCGATTTTCTGCACGCTGTCTGGCTGGGCAGAGCAGTCACCTTGGTAGTCCTAATCAGACTGCTTGGCTGAATGGTTAGCGTACTAGCCTTCGGTTCAGAGGGTTTTGGGTTCGATTTCCGGCCTGGATCTCAACTGCATGTGATTACTTCCTTACTGTTTTCGTTCACCTTAATTCACTCATTGCCATTTGCACACAACACACTACTATATCACGATCAGTCAATAGTGAGCACCTTTCGCCACATAGGGTTGGTGTCAGAAAGGGCAGTCAATCTTAAAACTGCGCCAATCCTGATCAAGTTCCAAGCCCAATAAATTACGAAAACGGCCAGGAAGGAGAATTCTTATCTTTTTCTACACCCTAGTTGGGTCGTGTCGTTTATAGAGAAGGCTGAGGCCTACAAGTGGCCACGGCTGGTCCGCGATCCGACAGCTCTGCACTCCGACCGACCAACCGAGCAGAGGAGGGAGACGGAGAGGGGCTCATCCCCATCATCGGCTGTCCTAAGGAATGGTTTTCCATTCCCCTGCACTGGGAATGCCGAAACAGTTTCCAGTACTGGCAATGGCCATCCCTCTCACCTGCCCTACACATCTCCATCACCACCACAAATCTGCTGACCTGTGAGACGGCCTCCTCGTCTAAGAGGCCCGCCTTCCCCTTCGCGGGAGGAATTCAAACACTAACATTTAGTTAGTAGTTGTGTTACAGACGATGGTAAGAACTCACCGCGTTTACCTAAGTATTTCCTTAACACTGTATGCAGTATTCCTTATTCGGTACCATAAATACCTTATATCTACATATGCTGCATGTAGTGTATGACTAAAAATGTCCCAAAACATAACAATAAAACTCATTACTCATTATCAACGTATATTTATAAACAAATGTATGACACTTCAAAGCTATTTGTGAATATATATTTCCGTATCAGTACCTATTACATCAGAGGGAGCTTGCCATTTTCCTGATATCATACACGCTACGATAAACACGAAAGATTTTAGAGTTTATATTTTAATATTTCTTCTCACAATATCGACCCAAAACGAAATGGAGATATCCAAGAGGAACATATCGATTGTTGTGCCATCTAAGGAGTACCGCTAGAACTGCTGACGTGTAATATTAAGTGACTTACTGATGAGTAGCTCAAACTTTCTTTCGAAGCGTAGATCCAGTTGGCCGTTGTAATTTTGAACAGTTCGAGTTAAACTATTAATAATAATATTTATGCATCTTCCTTTTCGAATGTTTCTTCCACCATTCATTCTGAAAGCCTCTCTGAATGAATTGAGTTCCTCCAGAATCCTGTATGTTTGGCCAGAGAGAGTGTGTGTGTGTGTTGCCTTCTATGTGGCCCACCCCATCCCTTCAGGGTGGAGAATGAAAATTTATTTTGATTATTTGCTCCTATATTTGTAACTTAGTTCAGTCTCCACCTTATTTTTATTTGTTAGTAATCAAATAGAGGAAATACGGCACATTCTACACTGACTGTACATCAATCATTAACAACTGAATCTAATAGTGATGTCAATATTTACCGCTTCGGTTGGAGTCCTATATCTAATATCCTTGATATTTTCTGGCGGAAATTCTGCCTTGTAGGCTACTTGTTTGAAGAGCTATCGTATCGACAGAGTAGACTGCAGCAACTATTGTGCTTTAACGATCAATATCTGTATCTTCTTTTTCTAGTACGCTGTTAAACGTTATTTAATGGTTTTGTAAGCATTATTTACCTTCTGAGACAAAGAGCGCTGGGATTCATCACGCAACCCTAAGTACAGGAGCAATTCTAGGCAGTGACATGCTAGTACCTTCCATTTATCAATTGATATTCTAGTTTAGATATGCATGACGCTTCACCGCCCCCTGAATGGGAAAATTTTGAAACGACAAATCTCGTCTCAGATTTTCGGATTCAATAAGATGGTTGTTATGATCTAAGGAAAAGTAGACCTACAGGTAGACAATCAACGCGTCTTTACTTCGATCAGAAATGATTAGTGAAGGTATCGGAAAAGGAAAGGGAAGGACAAAGACTCTCTAGAACTCGCAAACCTAACACTGTCTGGGTCGGAAGAGAATAAGGGTTGACCAAGGGAGGTTAGATAGGACATGTGAAGGTGAGGAGGCTGACACAACTGAATTGAGGGAATGGTTGATACAACTAGGATCCCTATTGTCCCAAATTCAGACTCTCCTAGTCAAAATCTGATGCCAAGAATTGGTCCATAGCTGTTCAAATTCTGAAACAAATATCAAAGTATCGAACCAAAGCCCGTGGAGCAAGGGGCATGGCCTACAAGCAACTGCTACTCAACCCGAAGGCCTGCAGATTACGCTGTGTCGTGTGGTTAGGACGACGAATCCCCTCGGCCGTTATTCTTCGATTTCTAGACCGGGGCCGCTATCTCACTTTCAGATAGCTCCTCAATTGCAATCACATTGGCAGAGTGAACCTCGAATCAGCCCTCAGATCCAGGTAAAAATCCCTGACCTGGCCGGGAATCAAAACTGGAACCTTCGAGTAAGAAGCAGGCACAATACCGCTACACCGTGAGGCCGGATATATTAAAAATTGAATTATTATAAAAAACTAAAATTGGTTTATTAACTATGTAAAGTGCTATCTGTGTATTTGACTGTAACCACGCGAGTCGGTCGTGCGGTTAGGGGCGCGCAGCTGTGAGCTTGCATCCGGGAGAGAGTAGGTTCGAACCCCACTGTCGACAGCCCTAAAGATGGTTTACCATGGTATCCCACTTTCGCACCAGGCAAATGCTGGGGCTGTACCTTAAAGCCACGGCCACTTCCTTCCCACCCCTAGGCCTTTCCTATCCCTTCGTCGCCATAAGACCTATCTCTGTCGGTGCGACGTAAAGCAAATTGGACTTTAATTTGTTCCTTAAAATATAAATTAAAAAACAGTATTATACAACCGAACTCTACGAAAGAAAACTACTCCATATTTAAATAATTTAGTGCATGGCAGCCAACGGCCGTAGCCGTGTTGAAACACCGGATCCCGTGAGATCTCCGAAGTTAAGCAACATTGGGCGTGGTCAGGAGTTGGATGGGTTGCCACGCGCTGTTGGTGGGGGTAAGGGAATGGAGGAGCGGAAAGGAACTGGCCAACCTACCGCACGTAAACTCCGGCTCAGGAACTCCTCTGCGGAGGTTCGGACCTGCCTTCGGGCAGAATAACCCTTACCTATCTCATTATTTCTGCGACTGTGTGTTTTGGTCATCAGTCAATATACTGGTTTGATGTAGCTCTCCATGCCAGCCTCCCATGTTCTAATATTACTCATTTATACGTAATTACTACACTCTGCATCTACTTAAATCTGTTTGCCATATTCATACCATAGTCTACCCCTCTGCTGTTTCTACCTGCTACACTTCTCTCAAAACCAAACTGAACAAGTCCTGGGTGTCCTATAACTCTATCTCTCCTTCTGATCGAAATTCGCCAAATCGTCCTCCTCTTATCAGTACGATTCAATATATCTTTCTTCGTGATTCGATTTACCCATATGACATTCAGCATTCTTCTGTAAGACCACATTTCAAACCCTCGTATCCTCTTTCTGAGGTAACTTATCCTCCATGCTACAGATGAATTTCTCCGAAATTTCTAATACCATTGTCATTGTTCGAAGTGAGCAAATTTCTTTTCTGAAGAAATGCCTTCGTTGCTTGTACTAGTCTGCGTTGTTATTGCCGACTATACAAGGATATATATGTATTTAACTTAGCCATGTTCTCTGTCAGAGGATAATACTCTCCTCGTCAAATATGTCCACCTTTGACGTCTAATTAACTAACCATTGTCCGACTCGTTGGCTCAACGGTCAGCGTACTGGCCTTCGGTTCAGAGGGCCCCAGGTTCGATTCCTGGACGGGTCGGGGATTTTAACCTTAATTGGTTAATTCCAATGGCACGTGGGCTGGGTGAATGTGTTGTCTTCATCATCATTTCATCCTCATCATGACGCGCAGGTCGCCTACGGGAGTCAAATAGAAAGACCTGCACCTGGCGAGCCGAACCCGTTCTGGGATATCCCGGCACTAAAAGCCATACGACATTTCAACTAACCATTATGATTATAGGTGACCTCAGATACTGATCCGTGTTTAACAATAAAAAAGTCATATTATTGCTCTTAACTCTGGAGGGTGTATACAGATTTAATTGAAGTAATCGATTGTCTACTTCACCTTTGAAAGTTCTATGTGTATTTGTATATTTTAGTCTCATTAATATTCTCCTAATATGTAAGTCATCCTCATCGACGGCCCTTATTCAGTTTGGATATGCGTGTCTTGCAAAATGAGTCTACTAAGTTCGCTCAAGTTCTCCTTTAAAATGTATATAAATAGTTTTAAAGCGTTTGATGTAAGACACTGTTAGGGAGAGAAGGAAAAGACAACATGGGTTGTATACAGTGTAGGGGGCTGCTCCTACTGCTACTTCAATTTGCGCTCAGTAATTAAAATTCACATTTCAGCTTGAAGAACGGCACGGCACGGAACGATGTAGGACAATTGTACTTGCCAGGGGTGGAATAATTACAGCTGTGAGATGTAGGAAATGTTCGTTCGGGTTTGTTTCCCTATGTATGTGTGTTACTGCTTTTCTTTCTTTATTCCATTGTTGTTGAACTCCATTCGTGAACAAACATGTTTCCAAGACGAAGAGAATCTACAATAAGGGAATTATTTTAACTTCACTCCATCCTACTACTGTAGCTCTTTACAGAGAGAAAAAGGAATTCGTCCTCTTTTGTATCAAGGATAACTAGTGCCATTGTGGTGTTTCAGGGAAAGGAAGTAGATGAATATTACTTAACCCTTGTGGCCTCCATTTGAAAGCAACCCATTATTATTATTACGGTTGGCTGCAAAAAACACCGAAGTCCAGGAAATTTAATGTGCAACGGGCTTTTGTACCATGCCATTAAACTGACCGATACGTTTCACTGACAAAACTTCCCGAATGATGTGAGACCAACATTTTAATCGATGTATTGCATACCATTTTGTGGTTGGGATGAGGTGAGAAGAAATTATATGACAATTGTAATGTTGAAAGCATTTTTTAGCAGACAAATACTACGAAAACGTAAAATTAAGTAATTTCCTCAACTGTGGCGAGCGATAAAGGGTTAAACAGCCCGAAAGGGTCACAAATTGTAAGTTTTGGATCGCTCTATAAAAAGAATGCAGTTCCGGAAAACCAGCGTCAAATCGGTTGTTTCTTTACTCTTCTCTTTTATTCAAATCCTAGCCAAATTAACTTATTTGCATAATTATTTCCTGTAATGTGTCCCTGGGTTCAATACCCTTAGGCCTTTTTCTGATTTTTTGAAAAATGTTTAAACCGAATATAGCTATAAGGGCTTAAGTGAAACTCTGCATTGGCTCACATTAGCGCTCGTAGTGGTGCTTAAGTGAAACTCTGCATGGGCTCACATTCGCGCTCGTAGTGGTGCTTAAGTGAAACTCTGCATTGGCTCACATTAGCGCTCGTAGTGGTGCTTAAGTGAAACTCTGCATTGGCCCACATTTGCGCTCGAGTGGTGCTTATTTTTTTAATTTTTTAAAATTTTCTTTCTTACAATTCGCTTTACTCGCACCGACACAGATAGGTCTTACGGTGACGATGGAATAGGAAAGGTCTAGGAGTGTGAAGAAAGCAGCCGTTGCTTTAATTAAGGTACAGCCCCAGCATTTGCCTGGTGTGGAATAGGAAACTACGGGAAACCATCTTCAGGGAAGCCGACAGTGGGGTTCGAACCCACAGCGGCTTAGGCCTAAGTGAAACAATTCATTGAGTCACATTAGCGGTTCTAGTGGTAGAAAAAGGCAAACCGCTAATCTGATCGACCGGATAACGAAGATAACAAAGATGTGGATTTTTATGGCCGGATGGTCTTCCTGACGCAAGCCACAGTGGAGGAGGTAATGAAGATGGAATGAACGACGGTAAATGAGAGTGTATAAGGAGGTGAATGGATTAGGATGTGGCCTACACATTTTAGTTTATGTATTTGACGTTAAAATTAATCTTGCCATTTCCCGTCATAAATTTCTAAGTCCGAATTTCTACGCGGTTATTTAGAGCTTCACGAATCAGGTGCATTAATTATTCGCCGTAATATACAGCCTCCACGGCCGTGTACACAATTTTACATGACACTATTTATTCTCCTGCGTGTCAATTTCGTGCCTGCGTCGTCCCCCAGCAGATGGCAGAGAAAACGATTCTTCTTTCTTCCCCGCTCTTTTCACAAGCTAATGGGCTCCATGCTAATGTCCATCAAGGGGAGGATTGTGTTGACTGCTGCCTGTCTCCATGTTCACTGGTAGTGCGGTGTGGTGCGATAGAAATGCGAACGTCCATATTCGATACAGAGGAATGAACGAGACGCGGTTAAAATTCTCGACACGGCCGAGAATCGAACACGGGAGCCTCCAAACCGGCAATTCAACCAAAGAGATGGTCAGTTAACAAGCTGTTGCTGAGTTTTAAATAATTCTGGCGTATAAATACCGAATGTGTAATCAGAGTATTTTACATGCGCACTTCGCACGACATGGAATGCTGGACGGACATCTTTCGCCTTTCAAAAATGAGGTTTCTCCTGTCGACCTAGAACGCATGTTCTTGTGATGAAGCAGCCGGCGACTCTATTATGATCTAAACATCGGGCTGCGAATACGATTTTATGACAGAACTGTTTGAGAAGAATTTTTACCCTCGTGCTGCATGTTTCATTCATTCTTGTCATTGTATGGCCCCTCATTGCAGATAACGTCGTACTTCATAGTTTAAACAAACCTAGAAACATTTCGTTCGACATGCTGACAACGTTGTAAGCGGGATGTGCGGACAACGTTGTAAGCGGGAAGTGCTTCTAACTGACACATCTGAATAGCGGACATATTTTAACTTTACCAGGAAGAAATCCATGGGGCTTATGGGTAGTATTACTTATCAATAATACCGAGCGAAGTAACGGCGCGTATTAACATGGGTTCTAACCCCACCGTCGGCTGACCGAAGAATGGTTTTCTGTGCTTTCCTATATTCATTTCCGGGTAAATGCCAGGGTCAGCTCCAATTCACAGGTCACTGCCGATTCCATTCCACTTCCAAACCATAATTACCTTTCACAATCATTGACTTTATCTTGTTTAGTTCCTACCGAGATCGGTAGCTGCAATCTCTCAAGTTTGGCCGGTATCTAGTATTCGCGAGATAATCTGTTCGAGCCCCACTGTCGGCAGCCGTGAAGATGGTTTTCCGTTGTTTCCCATTTTCATACCAGAAAAAATGCTGGGGCTGTACATTACTTAAACCCACGGCCGCTTCCTTCCGACTCGTAGCCCTTTCCTGTCCCACCGTCGCCATAAGACCTATCTGTGCCGGAGCGATGTAAAATCAATAGCTATTCTTCTGGCTAGGGAACTGGGTAATTGTGTTCGTCTCAGTGCACACTTCCTCATTCTCTCATTACCATTCACCACATACAAAAATACTATCACGTCCCACCACATAGAATTGACGTCAAGAAGGGCATTCAGTCATAAAAGTGGGCCTGTTTTGACATAGATCGCTCCCATGATACCATTCGTATGTGATAATGTCTACGCAAATGGAATTACATTAATTATTAAACATGTAATATCGAGATTCGTTATTAAATGGCCCTTATCCCGAATTTGTACACAGTAATATATTACTGTAGAATGCTAATTTGGTTATAAGGTAACGTCGTCTAGCCTGCTCTTCGACAATGTAGTGAGAGTAACGCAAATTCTAGGGGTTCTGGTAGGCCGTATCCCTAATGTTTGTATAAAACCCGTAGCTTTACCATGGGTGTTTAGGCGGTAATGGATTAGAATGTAGGGTAATTTGGTTATAAATTAGGAAGTGCCTTCTATCCTGTTCTTCCATAATGTAGTGATAATAGCATACATTGTAGGGGATCTGGTAGACCGTACCCCTACTATTTATGCAAATCCAATAGCATAACCGTTGCGCAGGCTAGAGTATACTGTCACTCGCTTTAATAAATTCGCATTCTATCCTATTATAGCCTAAAAGTCCGGACTCTGTGATGCATCATCTATGTGACATGGCCGTCAAACTTACCGGTTGCTGTGCATTCTACTCCTTAGTAAATGACCATTAACGCTCACGATATCAGTATACCTAGTAACATTTAGTGGTGCTGTATTTAAATCCCTATGTACATTTACGTTTTGGCTCAAGTGCCGCGACTTTGCGTGCGTTATCTGCAAGGCTAGGTCCACTTAAATGAAGTGTCAAATTCAGGAGAGACCTCACGATTCATGTGCTAATAAGCTCATAATAGTCAATTAGCTTACGCTGCTTGCTTGTTCAAATATACACTAACACAGTACGAAGTAGCAAGAGGGCGCATTTAGCCAGATAAGGGTGTAACCTATTGTGCACAATTCCGTTTGAATTCTGGTTTGAAAACTGAGTTTAAAAACGGATTGTCATATAATTATGGCAGTGTTCATTTAGAATTGAAAATTAGGTGTGTAACTCGACTGGTTGGACGGGATTTATTTCGTATTTAACTCTGTAAAACATAATCCTAGCAGTTTGAATTTTGAAAATTATTCTTCCTTCTCTGGAAGGATCACAGAGGGAAAGAAAACTGTGCAAATATGATGTCATCTTAAAAATATTATTTTTCTTAATAAAACTGATGAGCAATTTAAATAGTGACAATGGCTAGTATCGTGTAGCTCCGCTTTTCGCCCCGGTGACATCAGAAATGTGCCTGGCATTACACTACAAGACACCCCATTATTATTCTTCTCCTTATTTAGTTTCACCGCCGGGCTGAGTGGCTCAGACGGTTAAGGCGCTGGCCTTCTAACCCCAACTTGGCAGGTTCGATCCTGGCTCAGTCCGGTGGTATTTGAAGGTGCTCAAATACGACAGCCCCGTGTCGGTAGATTTACTGGCACGTTAAAGAACTCCTGCGGGACTAAATTCCGGCACCTCGGCGTCTCCGAAGACCTTAAAAAGTAGTTAGTGGGACGTAAAGCAAATAACATTATTATTATTATTATTATTATTATTATTATTATTATTATTATTATTATTATTATTATTATTATTATTATTATTATTCAGTTTCACCCTCTTTGGGGTAGGTTGAATCAATCATTTCTCTGTGTGTGGTTCTTCTATTAGTGCCCACTATTTCTTCACTTTTTCTGATCATCGTTTCCTATTGTCTTCCGAGACAATAGGTTTGACTTTTAATGTAGATTTGTCTTGGAACCTTATATTTTCGTCTTTAGTTATTAGTTTAGCTGCTCGTTCGAATAGTGAAATTTCTGTAAATTTTAAATCTACTAAGTCTTTTTAAGTTTCTTTAAACCAGTTGGGTTTTGTTTTGAAGGTACTGAAGAAGTCAAAGATTTGTTTTGTTAATCTGTTAGAGTTCATTCTTTTTCGCATAGTATCTGAGAGTTTTTTCAATTTTCTTCTAGATTCCTTCATTCTTGATGTACTAGTATATTATCTTATTATCCTGAAATTATGGCCCTATAGTCCTCTCTTTTATCTAAGAGTCCCTCCATCTGGCCATTTAAATTCATCCCATGCATTATTCAACGTATTATTTATTTTAATTTGTACAAACAGTTGTATAAATTTATTTATTTATTTATTTATTTATTTATTTATTTATTTATTTATTTATTTATTTATTTATTTATTTATTTAAATTTTTAATATATTTTTAACGTGTGTATCCTGTTGGTAACGTTTCACTGCCATGCGAATAAAATATTTAATTGAATTTAGCTGAGGATTGCCACAAGGAAAACATGTTCTAGTTTCAGGTATGATTTTTTAATTTGAAAATGGTAGATTTTAAGTACTGAATAGGTGGAACATCTATAATAAATCATTTTTTAGAATTAATTTTTGAACCTTTCATTTCTTAGAATGACGAAGTCAACGAGTAAGGGAACACTGAAGTGTTCACCTTAGGTTGGTCTGTTTAGAATGAAGGGTATTGTAGACCGATGATGTGGAAGATGAGCGATCTTCTCGCTGTTATATCTCAGTGGACCGTTAAGTAAGCCCGCTGACTTCGTGATGGATGGCATACCATGTAAACGTGCATTAGCCGGCTATTGTCACAAAGTGACACAGGAACCGCGCTACTATGGCGGACCGTGAGTTACTATGCGCACTGGGCATGTCTTCCGGCCATTGATACCCACCAAGATCGCAGTCCTAACAAAGAAATGTATGATAGGTAAATTATTATTCTCACACATCAAGTGAGACACATCTCTGACATAGAAGTACCTTTAAATCAGCAATGCTCCGCCTGGTTTGGCATGAATTACTGGTGGCGATCTGGTGAATGTTTTAAGGGCAAGTATTGCTAAGTAAGCATTTTCTCCACTTAACTCTAATCATAAGGGATAAAGGAAGAGGTTAGTTTCTTTCGAGAAGTGAAGGTATCAGTGGAAGAAGGAGAACGTCCACAGAAAGTGCCATAATGTTATATTCTCTGAATCTCGCAAGGTTAATATGGTCGGGGTATAAAGAGTGGAACAAGGGAGGTTCGAAAGACTTCTTAATTCTCAATCCGAAGATTGGATGGCAGTAATTCTTCTCCGTTACTCCTCTCTGTTCTCTCATCTCTTCATTTCCTGATATGAGTCTGCGTCTACTTCTTATCTGATCTGTCTAAATCTGGGTATTTCCTCTTCCTCTTGCCTTGAATCATTTTCTGTCATATTAACTACTCAGATGGCCATTTAATTGGTCTTTCTTGTTTTTGATAATAAAGAAAATAAATGTGAACAATTCGAAACTCGGCTAGGAGACCTGCGGTCACCAATTCCCCCTCCCAAATTGAGAACCCCAGAGCCTCTTACGACAGGCAGCGGATAGCATGAATCTGTTAAACTCACCCTTCCCCTCCACCTGCCTTAAGGGGTGAATAAATTACTCAACCATTTTTAAACTCTATACAACTACTCTGATATCTTCCTCTGTGCCTCTCTCTCTCCTGAAGCACTTACTTCCACTTACTTGTGTCGGCTGCCCACTGTCATCTTTCGTATGTGACCTCTCTTTTTCAACACTTGTTCTCTTTCGATCGCGAAGGTATTAGGATTGCGAGGCCAAGGAAGCCTCTCATGTTTATGTATGTTGACCAGGGCTGCGTGACTCAGACTGTTGAGGTTCTGGCTTTCTGACCTCAACTTAGCAGGTTCGATCCTGGTTCAGTTCGGTGGTATTTGAAGGTGCTCAAATACGTCAGCCTCGTGACGGTAGATTTACTGGCACGTAAAGGAACTCTTGCGGGACTAAATTCCTGCACTTCGGCGTCTCCGGAAACCGTAAAAGTAGTTAGTGGGTTGTAGAGCAAATAACATTCTTGTTATGATCGAACATGTCCCACATTTCCTCTGAATCGGACTCTACCACTGAGATGTGCGCTTGATTTACAAACGGACGTACCGAGCGAGTTGGCTACGAGATTTGAGTCGCGTAGCGGGCAGTTCGCATTTGAAAGTCACCTGGATTATGTTTGAAACTCTCTGTTGGCATTCTTGTATATGATATTCTGTGGTTTACCGTTTCCACACTATTTCAAATGCTGGGAGTGCAATTAATACTACTGGCACTCCTTTCCCTTCCCTACCCCATCGCCGCAAAGAAACCTGCCTGAGTCGGTGCGACTTAAATCAAATAGGAAACTAAGGGGTACGATAGCCGAGTTGCACTGTCACTGGCTTCCCACCTAGGTGATCACACTTTGAATCTGGGCCACTGTATTTGGAAAATATCAAACGAAATGTTATGTCTTTGTGACCGGTATTCCACACAAGTTGATCACTATATCGACAGCTAGGTCAAACTGCAAAATTACTTTTCGATTGCGCCTGGTTTACAAATACTCCAGTCCAGACGCTGGAGTAGCTTGACCTATCCTATGGCGGCCATACACGAGCGGGATTTCCTCAAGGTTCGGCCTGAACAGTCCAATGCGTGAGGAATTCCTCAAGGTGTGTGGTGGCTTCCTTGAGGCCGCACTGGGTGCGAGAGATCCAAAAGTCCCCAACAAAATTCAATCTTTTTCCGCCTTGAGGCCTAACAGGCCGGATTTTCCCAGTCTCTTGCTGCGTGTATGTGTTGGCAGCAGTAGGCCTTGAGGATTTGTGAAGTGAAGTGATTGTCGGGAGTGTCCTATATCGTCATGTCTCGAGAACTTTTAACAGAATTTATACAAATCTACTAGAATGAACCTTTCTTGTGGCAAGTGAGTTCAAACAATTACCATGATGAAAATTATTTGCAACACCACGTGAACAGCCAACCACCACCAGTTAACCTGGAGTTGAACTTTGAGAAAATCCCCAAGACCTTTTCCTTGAGGATTTCCTCTCCGTGTGTGGGCGACGGTTCGGTTGAGGAAGTCCCCAAGGAAATCCCAGAGGCTTTTTCCTTGAGAATTTCCCGTACGTGTATGGCTAGCTTTACAGATCTCTCATGACTAACAAATTCTCAGTCTCAGCTCTGATACGACAAAGAACATTGTGAACATTTCACAGCGCAGACTTTTAACAAGCCTCCCCAAAACGTCTCAGCTTGGTATTTAACAAGGAATGATATACCGGTGTTGTCTACATAAGAATTCGTCAGCTTTAAATTCGTGATGGGCACGAATAATTAAAATGGCTCGCTTCCCTCGGTGAATAGAATGAGCATGTTCCTCAGAGGAAGGCTGTTGTCCATCACGACCTTATTACGAGGTTAACTCCAATTAAAATTGCTGCCTCAGTTCATCAGATTAAAAAATCGCGTATCCAATCCCGTCCGGTAATCAAAGTGGAACGATTTTAGGATAGGGTAAGAATTTGTCAATGAAGCTACAAATTTTAATATAAATCTTGTAGAGGATTACTTTTAATAGTCATAATGCATGTGCTCTAGGAACTGTGCAGAAATCTTGAGATTACGTTGGAGAATATATCCAACGCTGACGACGAAGGAGGAAACCTATTGTTAGAGAACGCAGAGCAATGGTTGTAAAAATTTTGAGATATTTTATAAACTAAACCCATCATTTCTTTAAGTAAGGGAATGCATGATTCACAAACATAACGTTCATTCATTGCATTTTTGTTAAATAAATATCTCCCTTTAGCCCGCTTGCTGTCTTAAGCATCAAGGCGTCAGTTCTACTGTACATGATTTGATACGGTGGCTAGATAGTTCGAATCCCGTGGTTTAAGGAATTTCCACCGTCTGTCTGTTGAGTGGCAGGATGTGAAAGGTGGTGATATAGGCTACAATTTCTAACCACTAGATTATGTACCAAAAGCTTGAATTCAGTTCCATATTCCATCCTGTCCCTTCTTACGGTCATATATCACGTCATTCATTTCATCTCATGAACTCGTGTGATGAGGTTGACATCAGGAAGGGCACCCGGTCGTAGAAACTCGCTACGAAGATTCATCTGACTTCATGCCCGACTCTGCAGAGAAACGGGGCAAAGGGTTGGGCACAGAGATTTAATTGACATTTTGTTAAGGACAGCACTATTATTTTGTTTTAAGTACTATACATTTTGTTAAGGACAGCACTATTACTTTGTTTTAAGTACTACACATTTTGTTAAAGACAACACTATTACTTTGTTTTAAGTACTATACATTTTGTTAAAGACAGAACTATTACTTTGTTTTATGTACTATACATTTTGTTAAGGACAACACTATTACTTTGTTTTAGGTACTATACATTTTCCTGATGTGGTAGACATAATATTGCTGAGTCCCAGGCTAGGTCCTATTTGTATTAAAACACATTATGCTTAAACAAAACTGCATCTACGAACAACCCTAGAAGTAATACATTTCCTTGAAGTAATCCTCGAAATGTTTAGCCACTGCTGCTACACCAGTCATTTTGACAAGTAACTGGTGACAAACCTTTTCTATTTTAATGTAGTTGAATAAACCTTCGCGAAAATGTTATTAGAACTTGTGGAATTACGGCCAGTGTCTAGTAATTAATTAGACTAGTTGGTTCGTTATACAGGGGCCTGTACCCATCGGTGGTTTTATAATGAAAACTATACTCAAATCCGGTGTTCTTGTTTTCCCTTATGTTGCATCGTATTTTAGGTTGCCTTGACGGAGATTTTTGTGGTGTTCTAGAGATTGTTCGCTGTGGCCAGTCCTACTGAAACATCGAACGTTTTAGGCGATGGAAGGATGGGAAGGGGCTAGGATTGAAAAGTTAGCGGCCGGTGTGAAAATGGGAAACTACGGAAGACCATATTCAGTTTTGCCGGAAGTTGGACGCAAACCCAGCATTTCTCGAGAACAAGCGTATAGCTACGTTAAGTGAAAGAGTTAGTTTAGTTTACAGTTTTAAGGTACTACATTGAGTGTTCATTTGAGGTTTGATGATTTATTACAGAGAGGAATTACAATTATTTTTCTGAATCTAATAATTTCAAAAGAATGTCCGTGAATCACAGAATTGAGGAAAGGTTCACATCTTGTAGTTTGTACTGTTTACCGGTGTGATTTCTTGGCATGCTACGGTGTGAAAAAAAAAATGCTTTCAGAATCTCCTGATCTTTGGTTTTCGAAAGTTGGCATGTATGCTCGTATTTTCCGAATGCATCATCGGAGCTACACAACCAGTATCGGGTAATTGTATCGCTCGGTGCGTATTATTTAATTAAACGTCTGTACGTGAACCCCAAGTAGCGCGTGTCATATGAATGATGTGTTACGGTTGCTTTCGTGTAGATAACTTGCTTTCAGAAACAGTCTCTTTGTTCTCAACTTATTAGGAATACGATGATTGCGTAACCACCTTTTGACAATTTGTCTAGTAATTTAATTGAGACTGGCAACAATAACTTTTGTCCAATAGCCTATACGAACTATATTTTTTATGTTACATACTGCCGGGGATCCGTCCATTGTTAAGTCGTTCGCCGCCGCAAGATATCAGTGACGTCATAAGTCGTATATTATCCCGGAAACCGTTACGTAAGAAAAGAAAACAGTCTATTGCCTGGGGCTATGTAACTTTTCATATAATGACGCATTTACCCAAAGTTAGCTCTTTCAGCGTAAGTTATTGAAGCTATGTAGAAGTCCTCGAGTGGTAATAGTAGGCCTTTTACAAACTTTTTTATATATGCAAACATTATTTATGGTTGTTACACTCGGCGTACTCTACTCGAAATTACTTCTCTGAGTTATGTTCACTTTTAAGACGTGCGTCTTTCCCTGAATTAAAGTACTTTTCTTTCAGAAATGAAATGGCAGGAAGATAATGGTGAAGGCACGGCTATGAAATCTTCATACAAACAAGTGTTGGAGTTGTTTGTTCCAGTGAAAGCTACGGATGTAGCCTGGAAAGACATATCTCAATCAATCAGTTATATTTCTGTTACTTTCTGCAAGAGTTCACGACCTTTATGGTTACTAATGGACATTGACGTGAATCTGGCGCAGTATTGACGTGAATCTGGCATAGCTTCTATTTGCAGAAATAAGGTTGTTCAGAAAAAAGTGGATGTGATGATTATTGTAACCCTTTCTAGCCCACTGATGATCACTATGACTAGGATTTGGTAAAGCAAATAGGTGCCTAAAACAGACTCTCAAATGTGAATAAATACGTTCTAAGGCAGCTTCAATTATACATATTTTAATAGGCATTTATCAATTAAAATACCGGTTTTATTATGCTACATTGATTATAACCCTTTAGGGGGAAATATAAAACAAGTATCACTCACCTCTTTGCTACAAATGTCACAGAATATCTATATATATAATTTGAACATGAGACGCAATATTGTGAAAATCCGCAATACTAAAATCTTTGTATTATACATCAAAATAAAGTTCTCCATCTCAGGATTACTAGAAAACTATCATTTATTTGATTAAGTCCTTTATTTTCATAAAACAGCATTTATTCAAATAATACGATGATTAGGTCATTGCAATTCACTGTACTCGGCGGCACATGGCGTTTTGAAACTAGTCTCCGCCTGCGAAATTTGTTTGTGGAGATCTTTGTATGTTAGTCCACGGCCGACTCGATGTGTCTCTCTAGCTAGAAGGAGCGCAGCGAGGGATCCAGTCAGCCGTGGTTAGTCCGATAAATGGCTGTGTGAAATAAAGTTATCACCAGAATGTTAGTTGTTGCTCCATGTTGGTTCGAAAGTTGTCTATGGAGATCTTTCTATGTTAGTCCGATAGATGGCTCTGTGCAATCAAATTATCACCAGAATGTTAGTTGTTCCTCCCACGGCCGACTGGATCCCTCGCTGCGCTAGCTAGCTAGAGCGATGCATCAAGTCGGCCGTATTCCTCCATATTGGTTCTATTAAGCGAGAAACAAAGAAATCTACCTCAGAGTAGTCTATTTCGAAATGTCTTTTATTATGAAATTTTAAATGAATTATCCAGTATAGGTTTGTTAAATGAAATCTGCACGTACTGCCAAGCACAATGTTTCACCGCGAAATTGGTAAATGGACATTTTAATTCGTGTTACCGCAAAGGTTTGGGTTCTTTTCCACAATCTCAAGTAAACGACGTGCATGATAATGCTACATGATAATGAATTGATGAATGCTGTAAGGCGGTATAATAGTACAAGGTCCTTTAGCATCCTTCTCTGCTAAACGTAGCCACATTCTAGTATTAGGTCCTTACTGTTTCAATATTTAGGTGATGATTCATAGGTTCATTTTAAGTTTATTGTCTACTGAAAATTATCAAGCATTATATTGCCAGCTTTAAGAGATTGATTCAAGACATACGAACATAATTCATTGTAAAAATTCTATAAAGTGCCAAGGTTCAGAAAATCCGTATGTATAGTCACAACGGAAGTGTGAGTTTTAAGGCAAATAAGTGGTTTTTAGGAGTTCAGTATACTTTCCGTTACTTTCCTGACGCTTCCTTTATCATCAGTATAATTTTAAGTCTTTGTTCGCAGCTATTACTGCGACAGGCCACTAGTAATTATTTTTCCATCCGATGTGAAGTGGAGGAAGTTCTGTAACCTTTTAATTAAAGACGACTTGGAAACTGACACCTTCTTCTTTTCACTCGTGATACAGACTAAGGGCGTCTACTGGGGGAGGTTCTTAAGGTTTACGGGTTTACAGATTGCCGAATTTAATATTTAATATTTCAAGAATATATTCATCAAGATACTGAACACGAGTCAGTAGTTTGTCGGAATAGATTTACAGCATTTTTAATCGATTTAAACATGAATAAGATGAATATAGGCAAATATATATTTTACGACAATTTAGGCATATCCGCTTTTAACCTTATAAAAACAACATTTTAAGTCATCTCTTTAGGAGCAAAATAACTTTTGCCTAAAACGCGAGGTCTAATCATCTCTAGGGTTTGGATCTTTATGAATAGGCATTCTTTGTTCCCTGCTTTTAATTCGATGTTTAACTAGCTTTTAATCCTAATCCAGCGGTTCATGTCACACATAAGTAATTTACACTTGCCATGTAAGTACATGCACTGTGTAGCTAAAATTCTCCTACGCCTTCAATGCTATTTTCTTTCATCCTTATCAGTCTTTCCTTGAACTTTATTTTATTTTTGAATTGCCATTCCACTTTTCCTCCCATAACGTCTTTGATTCACTTGGTTACCTTGCTGTCTATTTCTCACTTCACATTGGTTTTGAACAGGAAACATGGACTGTCACAAAGTTATTTTGTTGAATTTGAACAATTTTTCTTTAATTAATAATGCTTTGTTTGCCAGTCTGCCAATTATAATTTTACATATATTGTTCTCGTTTTGTCCCAACATATTCTGCTGAATGTTACAAAATGTGTGTGGTATATGTAACACAAATAGATTAAGAAACCTGATTATAGAATTTTTGATTGAAGGATCTTTTCAGGCAGTACGAATATTAAAAATGTAGGACATAAAAAGTACACAAAATTGAATAAAATATATCTCCTTATACTCTATAAATCATGTTCAGAAAAATCAATGCACAGTATTTTTAAAAGAAGTATTATCTACTGTACCAGTAAAAGTTCGGGGCGTAAGGCATGAGAAGGATCTCAGGTAGTGGAAGTTGGTTTTTGGAGCCGGTACAGAGCAGGATAGACTCGCAGGGCGAATAATAGATGGTTATACCCTTTTTCAAAAAAATTATTAATAATGTTAATTAATTCACCACCCTACAATGTCGATATAGAATGCAAATAATTTGTTGAAATCAAAAGAGTTAACGTAAATCTTCTTGAATGCAATTTGTGAAAACAAATGAATCTCACAGATCCAATAGTCTTTTGCGAAAACATAAAGTGTCAGTTATTCACCGAAAGTCTTTCTAAGTATTATGACATGACATGAACACACTTATAATTGAAAATAAGAATTTGAACTTTTGTTGAGAGTTTCTCAGTTTGTGAGCCTTGAAACATAGAACACTTGAAACTCCTAGAGTCTTTATTATGTGAAATAGATTTTAAAATAGATTTATCATTAAAAGATGAATTTTGAGTAATGGTGGAAAACTACAAAGTATCGTCACACGCAGCACTGGGTAAACCACTGTTCACGATTGATAAGAAAGAAAAAAAAAGAAAAAGGAAGTCAGTTTGTGACTACTCACTTATTAAAAAAACTTGGCTTACGAATACTGATGAGGATCTGGAACATTCCGCGGGTGCGGATGATGACTCGAACTTGAAGTTCCACGAAGACGTCATAGATGAAATGATGTTGAAGGTAGTTGGATCTTGTAGAATTTTCTGAAGATTTCTGCTGCTCGTGGAAATGATCTTAACACACGGAACATGCAAGTAGTATTTACAGATGCTATGTTAATTTTAGGACGTCAAATGAGTGATCACAGTCCTTGTTGCAAAAAAAAAAAAAAAAAAACCTATTTTAAACTGTCACTGAGAACGTCCAACACAGTGCAAACACGTAATATTTCTCATTACCGTCTCTGACCACAGTCTTTGAATCGTCGTCCTGACAGATAACACTGATTCTCTACTGTTGAGAGAACTATATTATTTTAGAAAAAGTTCTTAACTTTCACTAAGTTTATCACTGTAACACGTCATGTCCTAATATAGCACATAAATAAAAAGACACAGTCCAAGGATGTGCTATGTTAGAAAATAAGTTCTAGAGTAGTTAAAGTTACTGTACACGACAGTTTCTGTTGGTAATTTAATATTGTGTGCAATTAATTAAGTCCACACGTCATGTTGTGTATGTCCAATATATAACTTCGAACTTCACTGATTTCGTACGTGTTATACTTCGAAATGTCTGCAAGTTATATCGTAGTCGCGGCACAATAGACTACTTACGGTGCGACGTCTTTTTTTTTTCAAGTACGATGGCGATTTACTAGCCCGTAATTTCGTCTCCGCGAAACACGACGAAAAGTACTGTCTTCGAGACTGCACGAACATACTACGTGAGGGCCAGTCTCCCCTCTCTCTTACTCATACACATACTGCACTGCTAGACTGGACTGCTGCAATGAACTGAACTGAACTGAACTCAACACACAACTACCTGTTAGCCTTGACCCAGTGGCATATATAGCTGGCGCTGGGAGGGGTAGTTCCTCTCGGCCATGTGACCGTGAGTGCGTAATTTCTGTTAGATTTTAAATCATTGTAACTCAGCAACCCTAGGATGGATTAATTTGGAATTTATGGAGGTTAATTTTCATGACGTCGTCTACAATTTAGCGTTTGTTCCATTAAAATTGGTGCAGGCGTTGAAAACTTGCGAAAAGAAAGATATTTTCGAGAAATGTCTCTAGGGGAGGTGAGCTTTGAACGACAGGTGACGTCACTTGACTCCGCCTAGCGCACTCGTGGAGTCTGGTACATACTGGAACATTCTTTTACTTAGATGTTCATACGTCGGACGGATCTTATATGCTGGAACAACATTTCTTTTGATAACTATGGATCAGGACCTAGGCTTTACTGGTACACTACCGAATTCCAAAAAAAAAATAATAATTAAGATTTCAATTTTTTTTTTTACAGAAATATGAAATCAATTTTCGTGATATTTCTACTTTTATTTAGGTGACATTCCCACGATGTTTCGTGAAAATCCATGAATTAGGTAAAAGTATATCTTTATCTCCAGACTGACCCCTTAAGCGAAGTATAAATTGCCATTTTGTCGATCTTTTTAGGCAGAAATATTATTTTAAACTTTCTGATTAATTTGGTATAAAATTTATTAAAATTGGTTGAGTGGAGTTATATTAATGTAAATAAATTTCAATTAGCTACATAGGGCATTTTAAAGATTTTGTTAACTAATGGTCACGATTTACAAATGTATTTTTATTATTTCTTTATAGAAGTTGCTTTACGTCGCAGCGGCACAGATAGGTATTATGGCGACGATGGGACAACAAAGGGCTAGGAGTGCGAAGGAAGTGGCTGTCGCCTTAATTAAGGTCACCAGCATTTGCAAGCCTCTGTGGCTCAGATGGCAGCGCGCCGACCTCTCACTTTTGGTTTCCGTGGTTCAAATCCCGGTCGCTCCTTGTGAGATTTGTGCTGGACAAAGCGGAGGTGAGACAGGATTTCCTCCGGGTACTCAGGTTTTCCCTGTCACATTTCATTCCGGCAATACTCTCCAATGTAATTTCGTTTCATCTGTCACTCATTAATCATTGCCCCAGAGGAGTGCGACAGACTTCGGCGCCAGTTTGGGGCTTCATTCATTCCATTCCTATTGATCTTACTTATGTTGTTCAGAAAAATAACCCGTTTTCCCATTAAGTGTAAAAGATAGACTCTTGGTTTATTTATCGTTCACTTACAATACTCTTCTTACAATATAACACTAGAATTGTAGAGATAGTTTTTATTTGTAGTAAAATGCTCAAAATATGGAGGAAAATGTAAAATATAAAAAAAAAATCTATTTCAACTTCTATAATATTTACTTCAATGAAACTAGAGGAGTAAGTGTATGAATCATGTACAAGTAACCTGCAAAACATTCATTAAGTTGCATGAAGTAAAACTTGATAAAATGGGTCCTGAAATAAGCAAATGAAATATTAGCGGGGTAAGCCGTTCTTATACTCTAATTGAAGCTAAGATACCGTCTTCCTTCCCGCTTGGTAGAATGGTATACATTGAACCATCTCGTGTTGAACGAGAGTACCACTTAAAATAGACCAACATTAAAATATTCTCAAATTCAAACCGTCATTATTAGAGAAATCTTCCTCGCGGGAAGTGTTTTGTTTTCCGAAGGCGCGGAGCAAATTCTCCGCGGAAAGTAAATAATTTATTTTTGATTTCCCGACAAGGCAAAAACCCAGATTGTGTTTTAAAATCTCTATTAATACGGGCTATTAAACTATCAATATACATATTTTGAAAATTTCCAATTCACAAATAAGCCATGCGACATTACTTTGTGGTGTTAGGCATCATTAGAGTAGGTGTGCAAGTGCTCAGTCGAGAAAAACGAAGTGGTATCAAGACTGGATAGATATTCCTCCACCTGATAACTTATATTTCATATTGCCTTAAATTACGACGTAAATCACAACGTAAATTTCACTCATTATTTTTGGGTGTTAATCTAAAGACAGGTCAGGATAAGGAACACTGCTTCACTTTTTCATTTTCGGATCAAATCACCGAAGTTTGTTGTAGCCTAAAATGTGTGTCACCGAGCTCGATAGCTGCAGTCGCTTAAGTGCGGCCAGTATCCAGTATTCGGGAGATAGTACGTTCGAACCCCACTGTCGGCAGCCCTGAAGATGGTTTTCCGTGGTTTACCATTTTCACACCAAGCAAATGTTGGGGCTGTACCTTAATTAAGGCCACGGCCGCTTTCTTCCCAATCCTATCCCTTCCCTGTCCCATCGTCGCCATAAGACCTATCTGTGTCGGTGCGACGTAAAGCAAGTAGCAAAAAAAAAAGAAAACAAGTAATGTGTCTCTTTCCTTGACCATGGAGAGTGATGCCCTGTTCATTGAGCGTGACCCATCTCTTCTCCCCTCCAATTATACTCGCCATCTACCTTATCTTCTTTAATCTGCATTATCCTGAGTTTCAAAATGTAAACCTACAGCGACGATCTCCAACCAGTTTTGTAGTGCTCGGCCGAAACGTACTTCATATGCTGTGTGTCCTTCACTCGTTGCAACTTTTCTCAAGATTTCGAACAATTCAATTCTGTGTCGTCATCACATGGCATTTAAATTATGTATTATTTATTTGAACTTTCCGCGACTGGAGATTGCCCCTGAGGACAAGGTATACAGAAATAAAGGTACACTTTAAATGTAATTGTTAGGAATTGATTTCATAGTACAGTACCGTATATTTGATTTATGTTGTTTCATTAAAACATTTGGGAGATATGGTTCTTCAGGATCTGCATTGAATATTTTCAAGGAAGTCACTACATCTTCTCGTATCAGTGCCTCATAATTTCCCCTCTGTTGCCCTGTTGCACTCCGGAACATCAAGTTCATTGCTTAGCTTCTCCTTGTTTAAACAAATATCAGAACTATCCCCTCATCAAGTTACATTTTTTCTACTTGCAATACAATTCTATATCTCGACACCCTCTTAATATTTTGGGTCGAATTAACCTAACTGTGAGAACTCATAAATTCTCGTGTGCATTTGATTTACAAGTGGTTACAGAGCTTTCAGTTATGTTAGGTTACCACTTTCTTTCTTTCCTCCCGGGTTGAGTGTCAGTAGATTTACTGGCACGTAATGTCACTCCCATGGGACAACATTTCGACGCATCGGCGTCTCAGAAAACCGCTAAAGTATTTAGTGGGACGTAAAATAAATGAAATTATTATTAATTTTTTTTTTTTTTTTTTTTTTTTGGCAATCGGGTCAAAGCCCACTCAGCCAGTGAATTATGAATGGGAGGGATTTTTAGGAACTTATGTTTTTATTTATTTACGGTATTTTATTTATTGCTCGGAGACAGGGGAGATGGATTCGTCTTATCATCATAAGGCCTTTGTAGTTCTGATATGGTAAGTTCGATGCTAGGTGAAGGTCTTAGATTCTTAGTCCAATGTCAGAAAGAAATGCATATAGCTCAAAGTAAGCAGATTGGTCACTTTTGTGGAGAATTGACGAAAGAATAGGGGGTAATTGGTAACCCAATGCCAATAAATTTTGTAGTAAGCAGGTAGTGCGAACAAAGTGGTGTGAACATCCAAAGAATATATGATTAAGATCGGCAACTGTATCAGCTGAACATGAACAGAAGGGAGATCGTAATACTTGAATTTTGTGCAGATGCTGAGGGAAACAACCATGATGAAACTTCATTCTTGCCATTGCTCTGACGAATTGACGCGAATAGGGACGCTGATGGTACCAAAGAACGTTCGGAATATCTGGATGGATAGTGGCATAGTGTTTTCCGCGTTGTTGGGAGGTATCATGCCACTCGTTGTTCCACGCCGTCAATTGCCGTCGACGAAGCAAGGAGGTGTAATCCGATGCTGGAACTGTCGTGTATGTCTGTTGGCCTTCAGTGGCAGCAGATCGTGCTGCTTTGTCTGCTAGCTCATTGCCTGGGATTCCTACATGGGCTTTTACCCACACAAATGAAACTTTCTTCCCCTGTGTCTCAAGTCGATGTACCTGTGCAATAATCTCGTGTACGAGAATCAAGGATGTTGACCGTGAGTTAATGGTTTGTAGACTCTGCAGTGCTGATCTAGAATCAGACAGCACCACAATCAACCGCTCAGGAAGATTTGTAGCGTATTCGAGAGCCCCCAAAATGGCTGTAAGCTCAGCCGTAAATATAGATGCTGTCGGAGGTAGCTTGAATTTACCACAGCTGCCGGATTGAACATCAATATAGGCACTACCCACTGTATTACAGTCCTTTGATCCATCTGTGTAGATGTGTCGGGCGTGTGGCCATTCTGCCAGGTAACGTTTCAGGCTGACATCGTTACAGTTCACAGTGGTCTCAAATGATGTTTCTAGTCGAATATCCAGTTTCTTAATAGTAGTTTCAAAAGAACAGTTAAAACTGGGATGTGTATCTGTAGTGCTTATAATACGTCTGCAACCACTGAGATTGGTAAATTCATCCACTAGGATCGGTTGACGTTTCTTTCTCCAGTAGCGTGAAGTCAGTACTAGGGTAGTCAACTTGGATATCTTGTGAAGTATTGGAGACTTCCTGTATTGAAAAAGTTTGAATATATATTTCCCCGCTAGATACTGCCTTCGTAGATGGAGAGGAGGTTCAAGTGTTTCAAGTAGCAGAGCATTTGTAGGTGTAGACTGCATTGCTCCTATGCAGAGTCTAAGGGCCTTATACTGACATTTGTCTAGTTTAGTTAACAATGTTTTAGAAGCCGTAGCAAAACATCCACTTCCATAATCCAGGAGAGGTCGAATCAAAGTTCTGTACAGTTGCAGCGCAATTTTCGGGTCACAGCCCCACCAAGAGCCGCTAATGGCTCGTAAAATATTGACTGAAATATCACACTTACGGAGCACATGATGAATATGTGGAGACCATGTCAATTTATGATCGATGAGAAGTCCTAGGTAAGGCACCACCACCTTGTAGGGAAATAAGTAGGTACCCAGATGAATCGTGTCCAGTGGGGGTCTCGAATGTCGAGTGTAGATAGAGACTGCTGATTTTCCTGCAGATATCGTTAAACCATGGTTATGAAGCCAAGGAGTGAAAGTCCTCATGGCAACCGTCATCTGTTCTTGACACTTGTCCAAGGTTTCAGCTTCTGTATAAATGCAAATATCATCAGCATACTGAAGAACTTGTATCTCAGGAGGAAATATAGATGTGAGGTCTGCTGTGTATATGTTAAAAAGCAACGGAGCCAAGATAGAGCCTTGTGGTAGTCCTTGGGATGTCATTCGAGGACCAATTGTCTTGCCATTGTGAAACATGATGAGATGTCTATCTTGTAGAAGGCAACGGAGGTTCCCAATAAAGTCCTCTGGGAGATGTAGGAAGCGTAATTTGTCTTCTAATACGGGAATAAGCACGCTATCATACGCAGAAGAAAGATCAGTGTACAATGCCACAACGTAATTGTTATTGCTCAGACCAAGTTGGATGTCTGTAATTAGATGTACAAGTGTATCTATTGTACCTTTCCCACGTCGAAAACCCATTTGTTGAGGTGGTAGCAACTTGTGATGTTCTACCCACCATTCTAATCGATGCTTAATCATCCTTTCCATAGTCTTGTACAAGCAGGATATCAAGGACAGTGAGCGATAGGATGAAGACAGTCGTGGATCTTTCCCATTCTTCAATAATGGTACCAGTCGAATAAGTTTAAATGACGGAGGATGCACTCTTTGAAACCACATCCTGTTCATCAGCTTAAGAAGTTTCTTATGTCCATCACTAGACATGTTGAGTAGCATTGGGTAATGGATGTTATCTGGGCCTGGGGAAGTATTATTACTCGTTTTCAAGGCTTTAATAAGTTCTTGAAATTCAAATGGACGAAGTAGAGGATGGAAATTATCTTCATGGCCATTGCGTGGTAAATAACCTATATGAGCTGAAGGAGGGGCCATTTGTCTAAGGATGTCCTCTTTTATTGGTATCGTACATGTAGATGTAAACTGAGGGCAGTTCTGTGAGTTTCGGAAACGACGAATATTCCGCCACATCGTAGCAGGAGAGATAGATGAGTTGAGAGAAGTACAATATTGGCGCCAACCCTGACGCTTTTTAAGCTTGAATAAGCGTTTTGCTTTCGCTTGAGTTTGTTGTACGGTGAGGAAGTTAGCTTCAGAAGCGTCCTGTTTATAATGATGGAGTGCCACACGCCTGTCATGCAGCGCAGCTTGACATTCATTATCCCACCATGGAGTTGGAGGTCGTTTGCTGTATGCATATGGTCTGTTTTGTGGAATTGTAAGGCAGGCTGCTCGATTAATGGAATCGCAGAATGTTTCGTAGTCTCTGACAATGTCATTCGTTTCGTGGTATTCTTCCAGGATGAGATCTATTGCCTCCTTGTAACTTGCCCAATCAGCTTGTCGAATTTTCCAACGATATGTTGGGTAGATGATATGAGGAATGGTTGATGTGTTAGTCGATGTTAATAATATTGGAAAGTGGTCAGATCCTAGAGTGTCCTGTAGAACCTGCCAGGAGAAGTCGAGTGCTATTGAAGGAGATGCAAAAGTAACATCTACTGCCGAAGGAGCTTGATTAGGTCGAGAAATTCGGGTAGGGGACCCATCATTCAGTAGCACTAAGTTTTCTTCTTCAGCTACACCCATGAGTTGTATTCCATGTGAGTCAGTAGAAGAACTTCCCCAATTCAAGTGGTGTGAGTTGAAGTCTCCGAAGATAAGTACAGGCTGTGAAAGTTGGGAAAAGAGGCGACGCAGTTCGTGTACAGATACCAGTTGGTTAGGTGATCGGTATACGGAAACAATAGTTAACGGTGAACCCCTGTAGTTGACCTTGATGGCACATGTTTCCAGTTTAGACCCTCGAAGATTAAGAGTTACTTGATCATAAATTATGTTCTTCTGGAGGAGGATTCCAACCCCTCCATAACCATCACCACGATCACTTCTTATAAAATTGTAGCCTGGAAGCTGAAAGGGAGTAGTATCCTTCAGCCAGGTCTCACTAACTACACACATTGAAACGGAGTAATCTCGCAGTAGAGTCTGAAGGCTAAGTTTATGCGCTCGTATTGAGTGACAGTTCCACTGTATTATTTTATTCAGTTGAGGTGCGACATCCATGGTCATTCTGATTCAAAAGTAATGAAATAACGTCACGTATATGAGAGGGATCAATTTCCGAGGAGGCCGTGTTTTTAAGCGTCAAAATAAACTGGACAATGTTTTCAAGCAGTGGAGTTGTAGGTACAGCCTGTGATGTTGTTTGAGGCTGTTGACTTGGTTGAAATTATTGTGTAGGGTATATAGGTCCAGTGGAGTAGGCAGGAGTACGCTGTCCATTGTAGTATGTTTTCCACTGGTTGTGAACTGGAACTCTAGACTTTGAGGTGGAAGGACGTTTGGGAGTAAAACGAGAGGACACCTTAGAGGTACTAGGGAAAGAAGAGTTGGAAAGGTTATTGGTGGGAAGTGGCCCACGTGCAGGGAAAGGAAGGGATGGAAATTCCTTGTGATAAGATGTACTTGATGGAGGAGTGTTATTTTGCTTCACAGTATTAGCATATGTGCTTGTGGATTCCATTTCGAGTGCTTGCTCAATGGTGATATTTAAATGGGCCATATTATATTTAATCCTACGCTGTCGTTCGTATTCTGGACAGGATCGATCATCTGCACGATGAGGGCCAGAGCAGTAAATACATTTAGGCGGATCTGGAGTAAGGCAGTCTGCAGTGATGTGACTGTCGCCGCAGCATGCACAGCGTGCTTTGCTACGACACTGTTTATTTACGTGGCCGTATTTAAGACATTGGTAGCAAAGGGTTACATTCTGGACGTAAGGTTCTACACCACACCGAGTGTTAAATATATACACGTAAGGAGGTAAAGTGCGACCTTCAAATACAACACGCAACAGTTGCCGAGGCACTAGTACAGTCTGTCCATCTCGCACAAGTTTACGGTGAAAGCGATGTACTTCTAATATTTTCTTATCTGACTGAATTTCTGAAAGTAATTCTTCCTCCGAGAAGGACGTATCTACTGCACGAATAAGACCTGTCTTCACCGTTAGATGCCTTGGTATGTAAAGACTGAGTGAGGGGGATTGTAACTGAGCAAGCCTGTTTGCACAGGTAGCAGAAGAAAGTTCTATTTGAACCCTATTACGTCCCTTTGTAGTAATGTTCATTATAGAAGTACGCATGTCTGGAATTAAGGCCCTAATACACTTTCCCACAGACATTGGATGTAACCGGCCGATATGTTTAGATGCCGCACCTGCCTCATCGGGTTTATGTTCAGCGTACACTATGAACGGACCTTCATCATCTAACTTATAGAGGTATGACTCATGCTGAGCGCTGCTTCGTACCTGTTGACTTGGAGCAAGCTGGCTAGCTGTATGCTGGGACGTATTCAACTGCACAGGCTGCACAGATGGGGCTGGCGGAATTGGGCAGCTAGTTCGATGTCCATGAGAATGTTCACTGGCACTTACTGACACTGATAGCTTCTTCACACTTAGGCCCTCTTCATTCCAGTAATCAGGACGCTCGTCCGGGAGACCACGTTTACGTAGTGTAGATATTTGAGAAGGTATTTGGTCTACATCACTTAACGGGCCGTCGGAATAGCACAAATTTAATGCGGTACCTACAGCTGAGCTAACTAAATTATGGTTAGATAGAGTACCTAGACCACCATCTGATGATTCCTCCATCCTCACTAAGTCCCTGGGACCCTCGTCCCCACTCACAAGTAACACTAATCCCTTATGTTCACGTGTCTATATAATACTATTATTCAATACAGTCACACTGAAAGAACAGTTCTGTAAAACACAGTTCAACGCGCACGAGGTGATAGCGAGCTCTAGAAAGCGAAGCGACACACCTAGCACAGCGAGCACAGCACAACCATCTCCGACCGAAGCTCGGGCGGAACTGCGATTAATTATATTACATAATTTATTATTTCTTTCTTTTCTTCTTTCTTTATCCGCTTACCCTCCAGGATTTGTTTTTCTCTCAGACTTAGCGAGGGATCTCACTACTACTACTACCGCCTCAAGGGCAGTGTCCTGGAGCGAGAGATTTTGGGTCGGGGATACAAGTGGAGGGTAGTACCAGTACCTCTCCTCGTCTGCTATGCAGATCAGGAGTCTCGTGGGGGTATTTCCTTCTTCACACAGTCTTAATTTAATTTATATCTCTTAGACTTCTATATCCTTCATTCTTGATTCACTCCCTAAAATTCTCGTGGTAAATCCTTAGGAATATCCTGTGCAAAATTATAAACTTCATTCTGAAATTTATGCTACTACTATTGTGGCGTAGTGGTAACGAGCTGGACTGGTATTCACAAGGCCGTACGTTCGACAGTTCATCATTCCTATTAATGAATGTGTCTCATATTGGTTGACGGACACTCCTCTTCATATTCCGTTAGTTCAAGACTCCAAAAATTAACTGCACCAGTTCTGTGCTTGTCGGAAGGACATAACATTCTTCGTTTATAGATATAATCCTGAGTGCATTGACAGATTCAGTCCATGTCTTTGTCCCGCGATCACTCGTTCAGTAACTTCAGTTTTGCCACTGTCACTGTGCTAAGTTTGCCTGTGAACGTGCGTGCAAATCTATCGCTGGTGCTACAAACGATCGAGTGCATAAGTTAAACCAAACACCGTTTGCTTTGTTTCTGGGCTATGAAACATAATGTTTCACATTTTGACTTGATTGATTTGACATTGATTTTTACTTCAATGTTTCTGAGGAAACTGGCCCAAGGCAAGCGGTGCTGTAACATTATACTCACGAAGAAATTGTTTTGTTATTACTCAACAAACCCTGTTTTATGTCTTAATTTAGTCTTCAGACTTCTCCTAGTGTTTTCTTTATTTTGTTCTCGGAGAGCACTCTCTCCTGAACTGGTCGGTTTTCTTTTTCTCTTAGCCCGCTGTTTCTTGCGTTTCCTACTTCGGATGTAGTCTTGGTCGTGTATAAGATAGCTCGTGACAGCGCTGTGATGGACGATCCAAACACAGCATTGCTGTGCGGAAGTTCTTCCACTCGAGTGACGTCGCCCGTTTCACGTGCGTGATATTACGTCCTTGGAAGTCTTGATTGTTTACTGCATTCTGAGTGACGGATGCGCATTGTTTCATTTATGTTTCTATTATAAAGCTAGTTCGGTTTTGAGTAAAGTTTTCGAACTGCGTGAGTTGAAAACCAGGTACGAGCAGCGTAGCAGTTAGGCGCGTCCGGGAGATGTATATATAATATTCGTTCGATTCCAGATTTTTAAAATATTTTGCCTTTCGGTCTTAACGACAATTTAGCCTGCTACAATGTTGTATGTTTCTGATTATTAATTTTGAATTGACTTGATGAATGGAACTTATACATTTTAACACGAATACAAACACCCAGCCCCGAGCCGGGGACATTACCGAAGCTACAATCCCCGACCTGGCTGGGAATCGAACCTGGGACCCCAGTGACCAAAGGGCAGTACGCTAACCATAGAGGCGGACATTTCGAATTTTTTGGGAGTAATAGATTAGAATGCATACATATTCAAGAGGGTAACAGGTAAAATTGTATTGGCAGCCATCACTCCGTAGTAACTAGACTCAAGACTGAGACCCTGCAGTTCATTCCAGTCCTCCAGAGTCAAGTAGAAAGATATTGAACAGCCTACAAGGTTGCTCTCTCTCTCTCTCTCTCTCTCTCTCTCTCTTGAGAGTCTAGTTACTATGGAGTGAAAGGAGTCCCTAACTAAAACCTACACAACGGTTATGTTACGAGTACTGCATAAACAGTAGGGGTGTACGGTCCATCAGGACCATTAGGATTTATGTTACTCTTGCTACATTACGGAGGTACGGGCTAGACTACACTTTCTACTTGGCTTTTTATACCGGATATGACGAAAAGAATGTTGGTTTCAGTTTAATTTTTATCTACGTGTCTGTCTATTTCAGCATCACGAGGGAACGGGCTGGTGTTCAAAACTTGATATGTAAGTCTAGGATAATGGCCATGAGTTGTTAAAGTTTCATAAAGAAGGGGAATTCGGTGGTGGACCTGAAATATAAAAATCACTCTATCTATTTTACGATTGATTTTACAGGTAGATTAGTCATAATTTATAATTTTATTTTCATATTTTTTCGGTTCATACCATTTTCCGATGCAGATTAAAATAAGGAAAATATCAATTGCTGTCCTGTGAAAGTTCAGCTCCAAGAACTGATGATAAATCTATGGAGGGTAGGTATTTTGAGATCATACTATCAACATTCAGAGCATTTGTACATTTCTCTGTACTTTATAAATATTAACCTGAAGCTTAGTTAGTATACCCAAAGGAAGAGTTCAAATCAACAGTAGAAATAAAGGAAAAATTAATGTAATTAAATTATCTCTTTGGGAAAATCAATCGATCTTAAATATGTCTAGCAATAAAATATGTGACGCGATGTTACCTAGCAACCGTGCTGGCTGTGATCTGAAGTATTGATGGATGGCCATGACATACAGATTCACGGCCTGTGCAGCTTTCAAGGTACTGTTACTTAGCAAACATGCAGGCTGTGATGTGAAGTATTAATGGATGGCCATGACATACAGACCCACGGCCTGTGCAGCTCTCAAGGTACTGTTACCTAGCAACCATGCAGGCTGTGATGTGAAGTATTGACAGATGGCCATGACATACAGATCCACGGGCTGTGCAGCTGTGAAGGTACTGTGACCTAGCAACCGTGCAGGATATGATGTGAAGTATTGATGGGCGGCTATGACATACAGATCCACGGCCTGTACAGCTCTCAAGGTACTGTTGCTAGGTAACATCACGTCACACATTTTATTACATGAAACTTATCGTTACACAAATTTTCGCATGACCTCCGGCATTGAGACATACTTTAGACAAATTGGGCAAAATTTCAGATATGGATTCCTCATTAGTAGGGTGATATCAACGTGGCGGAGGAAGTGCTTGCATTATGAAGTCTTGCAGTAGTATGAGAGTGCATTCCAGATCCTATGTCTGTCGCGAGCGGCGTGTTGTATGTAACGTGTAATACCGGTTGTAGGGTGAATGGCGTTGGCTTGATTATATTTTAACGCCTGCACGCGGATTCCTTACATACTCTAGTATTCTTCAAACCCATAGCGCAGCAAAGAAGCATTTCCGTATTCTGTTAATATAACTAATTTCCCCTCTCTATATATGAGTGAAGTAGAAAGAAGACAAGTGATGCGGGAAATATTATATTAGGGAATGAAGTCTTAAAGGAAGTAGATGAATACTGTTACTCGGGTAGCAGAATAACTAATTATGGCAGAAGTATGGAGGACATAAAATGCAGACATGCACAAGCAAAGAAGGCCTTTCTCAAGAAAAGAAATGTGATCACTGCGAACATTGATATAGGAAATAGAAAGATGTTTCTGAAGACTATCGTCTGAAGCGTGGCATTGTACAGAAGTGAAACATAAATAGAAATAAAAAGAATTGAAGCGTTTGAAATGTGGTGTTACAGAAGAATGATTAAGTTGAGACGTTTAGATCGAATCATAAATGAAGAGAAACTGAATCGAATTAGTGAGAGGAGATCTATTTGGCTAAATTTGACGAGAAGAAGAGATGGAATGATACGGCACACCTTAAGACACACAGGACTTGTTCAGTTGGTTTTTGAAGGAAGTGTAGGTGATAAGACCTGAAGGGATAGACCAAGGAATGAACATGACAATCGGATTAGAGCAGATCTAGGGTGCAGTAGTTACGTAGAATTGAAGAGATTTGGGTGGCAAGGACAGCTGCATCAAACCAGCCTATGCACTGACAAGTGAAACAATAACAAAAACAACAACAATAACGTATGAGGAATCCAGTGTACCTTTTTTGTTTCTTCCTACATGTGAACTCGAAACCCCCCACAATCACTTACGCATTAGTGTATCTTAGATACCGCCAAAACAATTAGAGTGAAATTTGGCTTCAAGGTTCCTCCTAGCTCGTAAGTAACAGCTTTAGGAAAACTTCAAACATGAAAACATGAAAAAATAGGAAATGATTTGAAGTGTTATGTTGTGACTTGTTTTGAAAGTAAGTGTACCCGCCACCTGGTAACGATCATATCTCTTGCTGTGTCTGTTTTCAATTTTATGACAAGCAGATCTTATTGACACAAATATGTCTTATAACTGTGGGTCACCCGAAGATCTGTGTAACTAAATGTCATGTGACAAAATGTGTGACGTGATGTTACCTAGCAACAGTACCTTCAGAGCTGTACAGCCATGGATCTGTATGTCATGGCCATCTATTAATACTTCACATAACTGCCTGCACGGTAACATCATGTCACACATATTTAATGAATGAGATATTTATGATCATTTTATTTTCCCAAAGGGAAATTTAATCACTTACCTTTGGAGCTGGCTACTCTGCTTCATATTGTGTTCTGTTGGTTGAAGGAGAAGGATTCTGTGTTAGATGTCACTAAAATATGATTAGACAATATTGAAATATGTCTGCAGAATGAACATTTATTAAGAGGGTAGAGGTTCCTCATTATGTGGTGGCTCTCAGAGGATTCTGTAGCTGTCTTTTCTTCTTGTCTTCTAATTTAAAATACGGCACAGCGGAAGCCTCGTATCTTCTAAGTGGTGTTGGTGCAGGCTGTATTCTATGATATTAACTATGATTCCTATGAGAGCAAAGCCGAATACTTGGCAAAAGTTTCTAGGCCTAGTATGTTCGATAAAACTTGTGAGCTGATAGCGGAAAGTGAGGCGAATCTCTGTGAGAATAAGGATAATTCTGAATGTCTACTATAATATCATGAAAACTTTATTCAAAGCCACGATCGTAATGTGCTCCATCTCATTTCATTCCTACTTGAGTAGAATTCTGCTGAAATACTTGTGGGTATAATTTGTTGTATACTGTATATTCCCACGTAATGGCCTATTTTGTTATGTTTAGAAATGCCACAGTATACGACTACATTTGATTTCAATAGAAAACTTCTTGAGAAAAGCTGAAGTAAGTTCTCTCTAAACTAACCACGAAGTGATGCAGCATTCAGAATAAGCTTGTTAACCGAACTTTCATGTGGAAGTCGAGACTTTCTTTTGTTAGCAGAGTACACACACTGTGAATATCTGCGGGTTATTTGCAACAGTTAGTCTGTTTTGTTTGTCCTTGTGTTCTTCGTTCTCGAGTTCTCTTTCCTTTTTCAGAAATAATTTTACTGAAACCTTCATAATGTATCATGCTTTATAGAAATAATCTCAGCACTTGATTCTGTGTGTGTTATCTATCAACCCGTATATTAAAGTTTACTAAAAACAGCTTTCTCCAGTTCATTGAGCTCTTCCACTGGACCGATTTGAATGATTCTTTTTTTTAATCCCTCCGGATTTTCCTGCCGGTGAATCCTTAGGCACTGATGGGTCTCAGTCTCTTGGAGTAATCCTAAAATAAAGTTATTAAGTGAGCACTCCAATAATTGCCGGCGAAAGCTTACTCTAGCCCGCAATACATTGTGTACTTAGCGGGGTGCACACAGTTAAGGAGCAATATATTTACGTTAGGAATCGGCGAAGCTAAACGACTAAAAATGACGGTCACTACGGGAATAGGGAACCTCCAATGTCAACCAAATTCGGTACACATATGGCCCAATACTACCTGAAGAGAAATCTGTGGAAGCCAGACATACCCAAGAGCGGAGAGGGGAAGGAGTGCCATATGGAAATAATCGAAAATGACATATAATAGCTTTTAATCTATGGTTTTAGGGCTCTTTGAGAATCTGGAAGGCATTATTTTCGTGTTAGAACTAATATTCTACAACTGTACATCGTACATTGATCATGGGAAACACAGAGGAACACAGGAACTATGTATCAACGCTAGCAGAGGGCATTTTGTATATCCCATGGAAGAAAGATCCAGAATTCACGTCCATATAATGTATTTCCTCCTTACACGTATGAGAAATGTGTCCTGAAAATTCGGACTACCTTATTCTTACAAAAGTCCTGTTGCACCTGTCACAGCTGGCCCCGTGGTTACTCGCTACTGATCTCTTACATTCTATGCTAGCAATTGACAGCCCTGCATTTTCGTTTGATTTAATCTGAATATGTGAACTACGTTCTCTGTAAATTCGACCATCCTAACATATTCGACAATGTGGTCCCTTACAATGATATCATGTCTGATTATTATTATTATTATTATTATTATTATTATTATTATTATTATTATTATTATTATTTTCCTACCACTTATTCCCACACATGTGGGGCAAATTTAGATTTGGCCCTGTTTTACGGTCGGATGCCCTTCTTGATGCCAACCCTATGTGGAGGGATGTAATCACTATTGCGTGTTTCTGTGGTGGTTTGTAGTGTGGTATGTTGTCTGAATATGATGAGGAGAGTGTTGGGATGGACACATACACCCAGTCCCCCAGCTAGAAGAATTAATTAGAATAGATTTAAATCCCCGACCCGGCCTGGAATCGAACCCGGGTCCCTCTGAACCGAAAGTCAGTACGCTGGCCATTCAGCCAACGAGTCGGACTATTACAATTATTATTATTATTATTATTATTATTATTATTATGATTAATATTGTTGTCCGCCTCCGTGGTATGGTGGTTAGTGTGATTAGCTGCTACCCCGGGAGGCCCGGGTTCGATTTTTAGCTCTGGCACGAAATTTAAAATGAGGTACGAGGGCTGAAATGGTGTTCACTCAGCCTCGGGATGTCAACTGAGTAGAAGGGTTTTGATTCCCTCGAAGTGGTTTGCCACGTCTCCTGCAGGCAAATTCCGGGATGGTACCTAACCACGGCCGCTTCTTTCCTCTTCCTTGTCTACTCCTTCCGATCTTCCTATCCCCTACAAAGCCCCTGTCCAGGACAGCAGGTGAATCTGTCTGAGCGAGGTACTGGTCTTCCATCACAGTTGTATCCACCGACACAATGTGTCACGCTCCGAGATACTGCCCCTGAGGCGGTAGAGGTGTGATCCCCCGCTGAGTGTGGGAAAAGCCAACCCTGGTGGGTAAACAGGATAATAAATAAATAAATAAATAAATAAATAAATAAATAAATAATACTAATAATAATAATTATTTATTATTATTATTATTATTATTATTATTATTATTATTATTATTATTATTATTATTATTAAAAATCAAGGGAGCAAGGAATGTGTAAATGTCTTTATTTTTTGTCTTCCTGGTCGCGGTTGTTTGGAAAGGTTTTCACAGTATTTTGTTCCTACGCATTCGTATTTCATAAAAGAAATAACACCTCGTATGCTTCTCGACCGTTCAAAGTCATGCATTGATCTGTCTTACTTGGATTTATCGATCCGTAAGCGAATGAAGGCTTAAGGACATATGTAACTTAGGAGTAGGGATGAATTCCACCTTACGATATACAGTAGTAGTGGACTTCGTTGTTCGACACACAAGACAACATATTAATGGGCCCGTAACGGAGATCAATACTCCGTGTCCGCGCAGTTTGGATTAACCATCCTGCAAGAGGGCTCGTGCGGTGGCTTGGATTGCAGAAATATACTGAACGTCTACGTGAAGTAATATCTGGATTTTGAACAGAATCTAACAAATCGAATTTGAAGAGCCTTTATGTCAGAAACGTAACACGGGTCGTTAGGAATAATGTCACAACCGCTAACTCAACAAGTTGAAATTTTCGGAAATTCCACTTGATCTGTATTGCCATTGTCGAAAATCTTGGCATTAATTTACTGAGCATTTATTTTTTTCTTTACTCTTGTTTTTGTGTTCCATAAAGAAGTAAGAACGGGTCCTCGTTCCGAAGTGTTGCCTCCATTAAAGTCGAGTTGCATGTACAATTACCAGCTCTTCTGTCAATCTTCAATCTCTGACAGTACAGGGAATCGAACCCGAGCAATCGAGTACGGCAGGTTATAGTGCTAACCATTACGCTAAGGAGACGGACAGTGCTCCATAGACTCAGATAGATATCAGGGTGATGATGGGACAGAACAAAGCTTGCATAGGAGACAAGCGACTGATGCCTTGTTACGGTACAGCCCCAGAGCATTTGACTGATTCAAAACTGGAAAACGACAGGCTCCCATCTTCAGGACATTCGATAGTGGGGCCCGAATCGGCCATCTCAGGCTCAAAGCTACACGAGCAGAATCGCGCAACCAACTCCCTGGAATAGGTGTTAATCGGAAGCCGAGTCACATAACCCTGACCTGGTCCGCTGACTGTTACAGATAGTCGAGCTAAAATAGATTCACTTAAATACAATTTACTCTCGATTTGCTTATTCCTTTATTTACCCTGAATACAATTCCACACCTTTCCACCGATCACAACCAAATTTTGCTCGAAAAATTCGATTCCCACTTCTGGCAGCTGTACTTCCGTGCTTTCCCATTTTAACACCACACAAATGGTAGGGATGCACCTTAATTCACATTAAGACCACTTCTTTCCCAATCGTAGTTCTGTCCTATCCCATCAACTCCAAAAGTCCTATCTCAGTTGGTTCGGCTCGAAACCACAATCAAATAAACAAGAAAGCATTATCACCCGTTTTACTCTTAGGAATGTGTAAACAACCCAGTTGGAATTCTTGAGAGGACAAGACAGACGTAGCAATGTGCGCTCGTGGTCTGTTTCCCACCCTCCTTCCAGTCAGCCATTACTAAGGACAAATCAGGTGTCAGAAGTGTCAGCGCTCGTACGAATTGAGAACTCGCAACCAAGTACTGCACTCTTCGACTTTACGTCGTAATCAAATATCGAGCTGTTTATGTCCCGGGAAAATGTCACTATGTCACGTTGTTCAGACGAGAAATCGTAAAATTAACCGGATGTGTTATTATTTGGATCATCAGTCTATAAAGGGGCTTGATGATACCTCTATTTCTCTACAAAATGATTGTTATCTACAGTATATCTTCTCTAATACTATTGTCGTATTCAAATCTTGGCCTACCCAAGTCGCTCTAAAAATCTTGTACAGTGAATAAATTAAATACAATAAATAATAATATATTCTAAATTTTAAATCCGAAGATTGGTTGGCAGCAATTTTTCTCCGTCATTCCTCTTTGTTAGTCTCTTTATTTCCTGATATGGACCTGGTCCTATATCTTCTCTGATCTAAGAGTATTTCAGTCTAGGTATTCCTCTTTCTGTATTGCCTGTAGAGATGGGCAATTAATTGGTCTTTCTTGTCATGATTGTTGGCAGTAAAGATCTTTTTCTCACCTATTCTTCTAAGAATGTATTCGTTTGCGAATTTTTCTGTGCACGAGATCTTTTCCATCCTCCTCCAGTACTACATCTCAAAAAACTTACCATTTCTAAACGCATCCATCAACAGTTACGTTTACGAGCCATGCAAGGGTACACACAAGACGTAGCACTTAATAAAACCAATTTGGTCTTTACATTTAGATTCCTTGATGTAACCAGCACACTTTTATAGTAATAGGCTACCTTTGCCGGTGAAATTCTGGAAAATTCTGGCACCTCACTCCCTTGAAAAATTGTTAGCTAGATGGACGTAAGACGAATAATATTAATATTTTATTTCTGACGATCTCATTTGATGTTGATGACGATGAAGATATTTTGGTGGTGGTGCTGGTGGTGATTATTGTTTAAAGAGGAAGTACAACTGGACAACACCCTCTATATAACACTAATGAGAGAGCAACAAATTGAATGGGTACGACATTTCGAAAAATGAAGGTATCGACAAAAGGAAGACGAGGGCCACGAACAACGTGTAATTGAAAGACTCCCTTGGCCTTGACTGCTTTAATACAGTCGGCATCAGAAAAGAAAGAGTTGACCAAGGGAGGTAGGATAGGGGAGATGAAAGTGCGGAGCCTAGCACAAGTGGAAGCAGAGAGGGACTCAGCCAAGGGCCCTGTGGTCTCCAACCCACGCTTCCAAGTTAAAAGAACCTAGAACTTCTTTTAGCTGCCTCTTAGGATAGGCAGAGGATACCGTGGGTGTCATTCTACTGCCCCCAGCCACAGGGGGCGATGGATATTTTGAATGATGAAATTATTATTAATTTCACGTCCTCCTAAATATGTTTATCCCGAGCTCGATAGCTGCAGTCGCTTAAGGGCGGCCAGTATCCAGTTTTGTTCATGTTTTGTTGTAAATGTTTTTACTTGTTTCTTACGTTCCCCCCCCCCCCCCCCAATGACATCTATGTCATCAGCAAATCTTATCATTTTGACTTATATACCGAGTGTAACAGCCTTCCTAAATATTAGCGGGAAGTAGCTGGGGAGTTAGATAACTTTCTTCTTTAGAATGCCATTCCTCTGGTACATACATTTTCTGATACTACTGGTATATCATAGCGTTCGAGCTATTCAATCCCTACTCTGAGGCACTGATTGGAATGAACAGTGTGCATATTTAACGGAATAATGTCAGAGGAGTGTTCACGGCTATCTGCGGCCTGGTCATTCCAGCTCTGGAACTTTGGACTGTTAGATCGGCGCCGTAGTACTGCTCGTTAAAAGTGAGAAAATGTGCGGTTTTTCATTTGATCGAGTATTTATATATAAAAACATTGCTTTTAATCGCAACATTCCAACTGACGTTTTTGTAATGACCTCTGTTGACTACAGTTAGGTAAACCACATAGACAGTCGCTCTGAGAATCCCGTAGTGAAACACGGGTACATCAGCAGGTTAATTTTGTCCTTTTAAGGCAATACATAGGTCTTCAAAATCCGAGCCTTAAAATAATAAATAAATGCCGGTCGCCATCTCATATTTCGTGGGCCTATATTATGACACTTATCTGCAGGTACATTGTGAAGTCAAAATGAACATTTTAAAAGAACAAAATTAATAATTTGAGTTAATCAGTATGATTGTAATAAAATTTAATTCATAGTTTATAATTAGCGCTTGCTTCACATTTTCAACCATTAGGGCAGATTTTTCGCTCTCCTGTAAAATCAGATTTTTGTTACACACGAGGTCTCTGTTCTCAAACGACGCTATGTTCTAACTGACCTCATTCTTCGTATGCCCGACGTCCTCTTGTGGAAAATAGTTTGAACTCCCTCCTCTAGGCCATACATTGGAGTGTTGTGGACGCGCAGGTGAAATACAAGCTAATAAATGTTAGTTCCATAACGAGGCAGCAGGAGCGCTATTATCTTGACATTATGGTCCGGGCAACATGGCGCTCGGTACATATGTCCTTGCCCCGCTAACAAGTTGTAATTAAGCTCTTAATTAGCTACCGTTACTAAGTGGAAGCAACTTACTTGATTAGCTATCAACAGCGCCACTACCCTCCTAGAGACGGTTTTTGAGGCTCCACAGGGTGAGTCGGCAGTCCTTCCCTTATTCCTGTCTTGGGTGTTATATTGTATTGACAGGCGTAGAGAGCTGGCTTTCCGAGTTCAATCTGGTGGGTTCGATACTGGCTCAGTTCGAAGGTATTTGAGGGTGCAGTAAATATACTGACACTTGAAAATAATCAAGCGTGGCAAAATTCCGGCACCTCACTCCCTTGTAAAATTGTTAGCTAGATGGACGTAAGACGAATCATATAAATATTTTATTTCTCACGATCTCATTTGAAGTTGATGACGATGAAGATATTTTGGTGGTGGTGCTGGTGGTGATTATTGTTTAAAGAGGAAGTACAACTGGACAACATACTCTATATAACACTAATGAGAGAGCAACAAATTGAATGGGTACGACATTTCGAAAAAATGAAGGTATCGGCAAAAGGAAGACGAGGGCCACGAACAGCGTGTAATTGAAAGACTCCCTAGGCCTTGACTGCTCTAATACAGTCGGCATCAGAAAAAAAAGAGTTGACCAAGGGAGGTAGGATAGGGTAGATGAGAGTGCGGAGCCTAGCACAAGTAAGTGGAAGGAGTGCGGGACTCAGCCAAGGGCCCCGTGGTCTCCAACGCACGCTTCCAAGTTAAGAGAACTTAGGGCTTCTTTTTGCTACCTTTTAGGATAGGCAGAGGATACCGTGGGTGTTATTCTACTGCCCCCAGCCACAGGGGGCGATGGATATTTTGAATGATGAAATTATTATTAATTTCACGTCCTCCTAAATATGTTTATACCGAGCTCGATAGCCTCAGTCGCTTAAGGGCGGCCAGTATCCAGTAATCGGGAGACAGTGGGTTCGAACCCCACTGTCGGTAGCCTTGAAGATGGTTTCCATGGTTTCCCATTTTCACTCCAGGAAAATGCTGGGGCTGTACCTTAATTAAGGCCACAGCCGCTTCCTTCCCATTCCAAGGCCTTTCCTATCCCATCGTTGCCGTAAGATCTATCTGTGTCGGTGCGACGTAAAGCAAATAGCAAATATATATATATCTTATGGGTGCAATATGTTTACGATTTTTGTTGAGAAGCCGAGGTACTGGAAAATTCTCCCTCCTTACTGATACGAGAATGACGTATTTTATCACCCTCAAATACCACCGGACTGAGCAGCGAACCTGACAACTTGATGACTGAAGGCCAGCACTCTACGGAATGAACAAACTCGTCCCAGCTTTAAATGGATTCTTCTTTTACGTCGCATCGTCACAGATAAGTCTTACGACAACGATGGTATAGGGAAGGGATATAAGTGAAAAGGAAGCGGCCGAGACCTTAATTAAGGTACAACCACAGCATTTCCCAGGCGTGAATGTGGGAAACTACGAAAAACGTTCTTCACGGCTGCCGACAGTGCGGTTCGAAGCCAGCATCTCTCGAATGCAAGGTATAGCAACGTGACCTAAACCTCACAGCTACATGCCCATAAATAGATACTTTATTGTTTTACAAACTGCTTAAAAATTATGAAATACCTCACGTGTACTTGCAATACTTTCATAGAAGGCTGTTTAATAAGAAGAATTGCAAATGTCTTGTGTTCATCTCCGAACTGACCATCAAAGCCTTGGGAGGGGTGGCTTCTACTATCAGCAACCTTGGCACTTGATGGGAATGGTGTGGTTAGCTGTACGCCTGGCCGCCTTTGGCCCTAGGAATTAACCTGCGACTCAAATTTTGTGTAGGCTCAGCGGACCTCCGGGAAATGCCATGTGCATATTCGGCAGTGGAAATCAATTTTTTTAATTTGTCGGCTTCCTAATCTGACATCCTTCTGCTAAACCGAAGAAAACTTTATCGCCTGTCGCCTTACATCTGGTGTACAACTTAACCTACATTTTGTTACTGTGTTCCTGCCAGATTAGCCTGTTGCTATTTCCGTACAGATGCAGTTTTCTCGCGTTTATCACATGACACAGGTCATAGCAGAATTAAGGTCACACGGTAGTCTGTCTCTACTATTGTTCCATGTCGCACCGACACCGATAGGCCTTACAACAGCAGAGGGATAGGACGGGGTTAGGAGTGGGGAGGAAGCGACCGTGACCTTGACGAAGGTACAGCCCCAGTATTTAGCCGATGTGAAAATGGGGAACCACGGAAAACCATCTACCTCATCCTATCCGAACAGCCACTCGTTGAGATAATCTCATTCTCATTTATGCCTATAACAGTATGGAAGACCCGGAGGTATGAGTGGTGTTCAGAGCAATACTAGTGCGTCTGAATACTGTAAAATTTGTTACTCAGAGAATAAACCGTGCTGTAATAGCACTTTGTTGAAGGCATTGACAAACAATCCCACTTCGCCTCATTACGGTGCCTTAAAACAGCATAATATTTCGTAGTGCAATTTGAGGATCAAAGCATCCTCCGGGAAAATGACATCACGGAAGATATGGTGGCTATTTTGCAGCATAATTGGGAAAACAATCTCTAGGATGATCAAAATGTCGATTGTAACCCATTTATGTACGTATTAATAATAATAATAATAATAATAATAATAATAATAATAATAATAATAATGAAATGGTGTATGGCTTTTAGTGCCGGGAGTGTCCGAGGACAAGTTCGGCTTTCCAGTTGACTCCCGTAGGCGACCTGCGCGTCGTTATGAGGATGAAATGATGAAGACGACACATACACCCAGCGCCCGAGCCAGAGAAATTAACCAATGATGGTTAAAATTCCCGACCCTGACGGGAATCAAACCCGGGGCTCCTGTGATCAAAGGCCAGCAAGCTAACCATGTAGCCATGGGACCGGACATAATAATAATAATAATAATAATAATAATAATAATAATAATAATAATAAATGCATCTTTGGTGAAGCGATTAGCGTGATTAGCTGCCAACCCCGGAGACCCGGGTTCGGTTACCAGCTCTGTCACGAAATTTTTGAAAGATGATACGAGGACAGGAATGGGGTCCACTCAGTCTCGGGAGGTCAACTGAGTAGAGGTATTGTTAGATTCCCACCTCAGCTATCCTCTTAGTGGTGTCCCGTGGTTTCCCACTTCTTCTCCAGGCAAACGCCGGAATTGTAATAATAATAGTAATAATAATAATAATAATAATAATAATAATAATAAAGTCGTGTTGCCTCCGAAGAGGTCTGGTGTAGGTCTTTCAAGCTGACACCATATAGGCGACCTGCGTGTCCGTGAGCCACCGAGCCATTGGTATTAACCAATAAAGATTAGAAACTGTGACTCGGCCGGGAATCGAACCCGCGACTACCTGCTCCAAAGGCCAGCATGCTAACCGTTTCGTCATGGAGTCTATGTATATACTCAATGTTACCCAATACTCCTTGTATGACAGCTCCGTCCCGGTCCCTGAAACCTGTCTTGAGATCTCAGCAGATCCCTGTGCGGTTAGTTCATTGTGTCCTGAATGGAGGAAATGCTGAAAAATGTTTTTTTCCCAACCCGAAAATCATTAAATAACCCACGAATTTACGTAAAAATTGTACAATATTTCCAGAAACAGACAGACATTGCACAGAACAGCATACCTTTCTGTAAATAGTGAATCTAAATATTAAACTGTTCCTAGGTAAATTGCCAATCATTAGCCAAAAACCAAATACCTATATTAAAAATAATTAAAATACCTTCCGATATATTGACAACAGCGTATCACTTTCAGAGAGAAGTCATTTGAACGTGAATGGGCCAGTAGGCTGTAAACATAAAATCTTCTTCTTTTGCAGTACGTATATCAACTTAGCGGTGCTTTAGGTTAGTCTATGTCCTCCTGTTTGAAAAGTGGGTTCGAACAAGGCTAAAATCTATGGCATTTTAGGATGTTTAGGCGCAAAAATTTCGTACCGTTGTCTTCTGTTCATTAGCTTATTGTACAGTCCTTTTCATTCAACTTTTTTCCCAAAGTAATAATAATAATAATAATAATAATAATCATAGAATAGTGAGTGAACTTCGGTTTTCTTATTTGTGGGATTAATTTCAGGAGATGGCGTATTCAAACCCATCGAGACTTTCTGTGTACACAGCCGTAGTATTACTGCAATTTCATCTTACTTAACGAACGGGGCTACCTTCCATTTATAGTGTTACGGAAAAGCTATTGTACCTCCGTTATTTCTACGTAACCAGATGATTGTCCGACAGAACTGGCGAGAGACCTCGCTACTTCTACTTGACTTGCTCTATATGTGTGAGGTCTTCCACATATTTTTTCTTAACGCAAGATGATTTCGTATGTAACATGTTTGGAAGAAAGAGGGGAGCAAAGAAAGAAAGCTCCTGTTCTTGAACGCATCCACTTGGCAATGCGTGGTACGTCCTCTTAGCGTACCTCTTCTATCCCACTGTTACAGCTACTCCAAGTCTCACTTCATTTCTTATTCCCTTTCGTTGATTCAGATCACGTTATGGATTTTCTTCTCAACTCGTTTATACCTCATTTCAAAACTTTTCGCTCACACTGTTATGCCAGAGTTGTGGGTAAACTTCTGACCAGGCGTGTGTTACCTCACAGTCCAGTGTACATGGTGGTTGCGTTCAGCAGGCTCAAAGCTTGCTTTAGCGCCGTCCATTTGAAGATTAGTGCTGCAGATTGGGACATAGTGGTCAACATCTCCGCGTGCAATTAATGATTGTTAAGTCTATCTTCTAACCTGAGTTGTTGTGGTACGTCTTCCAATGATAAGTATACCGATGAGCCATTGCATTGTGACCACCCCGATCCACAAAAATCTAGCGCGCCTGCAGCAAGGAGAGTAAGACCTGACATACTCGTAGCATGGCATTTTCATACAGCATCTCTGAAAAGGCACGGCTTATGGACTGCTATAATGCCGCTGTTGTTAGCACGTATCGAAAGTGATGCAACGACGGGCAAATAACGACGTGTGTCGACAGTGGCTCATTGAGGCCAGCGGATGCTGTTGCGCATTGTTCGGAGTGACCACAGTTCGAGAAATTTCCAATAGGTAGAGTACAACGTTTCCCAGTAGACGATTCATCGAACACGGCTGCGCATGGGACTATGGGGTCGACCCATTCGTCCTCCAAATGTGACTGCACTCCACCGAAAACAGCACAAGACTTGGGAACAAATACATCGCCACTGGTTTGTGGATACTTGAAGAAAGGTCACCTGGTCCGATGAATCCAGATTAATGGTTCAGCACGTCGACGGCCGAGGACGTGTGCGCCGATTTCAATAGGAGACTATCGCATGTGGTGGGACTGTGCAGTGGAGTAGGTTTGATGATCCGATGTGGAGGCCCATTATTACATTACGGTACAGCAATCCTTAACAGCTATCCAAGTTCATCCTTTCATACCAACATTGTTCCCTGATGGTGAACGCGACTTCCAACAGGACAATGGGGCACTATGCCATACTCCAGGTTTGTGAAGGACGGGTTCGAGGGACATGACAGTGAATTTGCTTTAATCCCGTGGCCCCGCAAATAGCCCCGATATGGATGCTCTTTAGCATGTAGTTCGAGTTGGAGAAGAGAGTTCGTGCTTCTTCATCACCGTCCAGCAGTATACTCCAACGAGAGGACGTTCTGTTGCGCTTGTGTTACAGGATACCTTCCACCATCTAACTGAATCGATACCCCGCCGAGTGGTCGCCGTTGTTCTACATTCCATTAGGAAGATGGTCATAATTAGAGCCCGGATGATTTAGCAGTGATAGATAAAAACAGGGCCTCTCAAAGGCCCAAAATCTCACGAGTGCAAATCGAGGCGTAGGGGACCTGTGCACGGTGCATCGGTCCAACGGGCATTTTATCTCGGGGCGACTCGGATAAGCTCGCCTAGGGTCGGACCAACTTTCTTCGGATAATGGAGCGCTGTAGAGCAAGTGGCGAAGAGGGGAGACAGGCGGAGCGAGCGAGATAGGTGCAGGGAAGGAGAGAGACATCGCTATTGCTCAAAATAGAGGAGTGGTCAATCTAGCGAAGTCGTCTTATGCACCTTGCACCGCACAATGCACCAATGCATGCACTCTGAGTGGCCCTGTTTTAAAATGTAACTTACTGAAGCGAGTAACAAGCATACTCCAGACTATACAACGGCTATGCTATGAGTTTTACATAAATATTATTGGCATGGCCCATCAGAACTCCTAGAATTCGTTGCTCTCGCCACATTACGGAAGGGAGGACTAACAGACACATCCTAATCACCGAAATAGTTTACATTCTAACCTACTACAGCCTACAAATCCGAGGTCAAGTCGTAGTGTAATGGATGAATATTCAGCGTACGGCCTTTGGTGCAGAGAGCTTTAGAGTTCGATTGTTGGCAAGCCCAACACGTAAAAGCGAATACATACTTCCGTAAAGAGTTAGTTTCAGGAAAGCAATTCAGCGGTAAAACTAGGTTTAACCTAAATACAATGTGATTCACACGTTTCACTCACTGAAACTGAAGTAGAGGATGTGGTGTCGGACGATACCCAGCCTGAGAATGTCAGGACGGACAGTTTACTTTACTTGTTTTGCCAAAGTACTCTACATTCGTAAACAATTCAGAACTAACAATTAGTGAAGAGGTAGTTGTTTGTGCACACAGTGAATTTAGGCAGTAGACAGTGAATGTTGTTTAGAGAAAGCTTTTGGAACTGTCACTCACCACTTTCAATGCTGGTGTCAAATCAGCGTAAGAAACTGTCGCTCACTCGAACTTCACTGTGACAGTCACTTCATTTATTACAAGTTCTAGCCCACCTAGTGGCCATGATTGTGTTTATGGTCTGACATGATGCTTAGCCGGTTCGAGTCATGTTAGTGAAAGAATTCACCTTCAGAATGTAGGTCAGCAGGGTTGGATATTCTAATCCTCTCCACAGTGTTCATATGGAGTGAGTGCATATGGCGCTGTTGATGGTGATTGGCCCATCGTATGAGGACATTGAAGCTTGAGCAGATCCCTTGGTGTTAGGCTACGTGCCAAGACCAGTTTCAACCCTATCTCTACCTCATTCTCATCATTATGTCACTCCCAGAAACGCACATGCCCATGGGCGTCAGCTAGAACGACCTGCACCGCATCTCTCCGGAGGCTACACGAAATCAATGTCAGTCTCCGTCTGATAGAGAGTTGTAATCACGTAGGCTGAGTGGATCTCGAACGAGCCCTCAGGGTCTGCCCTGAACTGAGCCCGGGGCCTCCAGGTAATAGGCAGACTCGCTGCGGTACACTACAGTACTAGCAGCTGAAATATTGGTAAATTATGAAATATATATTATGGTCTAAGGCAAACTGCCAGGCAGGTACCGTCAATCAAGGCGAAGAAAATGCTTCGCGAAGACATTCCTCGAGTAACACGGACTGCGAAACTATGAAGAGGCCGAGAGTCAGATCGGGAAGACCAGTCGATGAACGAACATAAACGACCTCCGTGGACAACAAATCGACGACTGTTAAGTATTTGTATGGAGATTACATTATGTCTTCAACGGTACCAGCACACAGTAGATGGATATGTACTAGACATAATTTTTTAAATAATACGACCGAAAACCCTTTCGTGGCATCGGGAATAATCAGTCAATTTTAAATTTCAAATCTACCCTGTAGTATAATGAAAACAAGTTACACGCCATCGGTAATTTATTTTGCACTAAGTAACTAAATGCGATTCAATTTTTTTTTTTTTTTTGCTATTTGCTTTACGTCGCACCGACAGACAAGTTTTATGGCGACGATGGGATAGGAAAGGTCTAGGAGTGGGAGGGAAGCGCCCGTGGCCTTTATTAAGGTACAGCCCCAGATTTGCCTGGTGTGGAAATGGGAAACCACGGAGAAGCGCACGGCCAACTCGCTCGGTGTTTCACAGAATCAACTTAAGTCTGCATTTGTGGACATTACTTTTTACTATACAAAGTTTGATCTTCGCCATGCACTGATATTTCAGGCTTATAAAGAATAGTTACGTCAAATTTCTTCACATTGCTTGGCTGGTTATAATGCCGTCTACGCGTATTCCTCGAGGCACACTCCCGATGAAGGCGAGATTCATGAACCTTTTTACTCACACGTCAGCCCTTAAATCGCTGAGTGTACTGGAATCTAACCCAGTCCCCTATGGCGATATCAACAGCGCACTTCCATCTATTAGTTCGGCATCGTCTAAAACTGAGGCGAGAGAATTCGTTTATAGTAATCAAATTTATTTGTGATTCATGCATTTGAATTTTATCGCAATTAGGTCTTCTATTACTGCATATACCTAATACCTGTTTTTACCTCTTGATAAATTATCAGATTTACTCTCCTAGATGTCTTATGAAAATCCACAGCTAGTTTCAATTCATTTGACTGTGTCATGAATGGAATGGATCTAGCGGCGAGGATAGGAATTTTGCCGGCTGCCGAAACCTGTCGCATTCCCCTGGGGCCAATTAATGACTGACAAATGGCATGAAATTGTATTGGAGAGTTTTAAATGAGTGAAAGATGGGAGGGAAAGCTAGATAAACTTATCGGAGAATAAACCTGTCCCACCTTAACTTTGGCCAGCAAAAATCTGACATGGTGTGACGAGGATCTAAATCGCGGAACGCAGCGATGAGATGGCGGCGCACTGCCGCCTGAGCCACACAGGCTCTCTATATGTTTTATAATGTTATATATTCTAGGAAAAACATGTCCTACCCTTCATTGATTAAGTTAGTGCTTATTTACTTTTGTCTATACCTTAACTTTTCGAAGTGTCGAACCTATTCCATTTTACATTATTTTTTACAAGTTACTTTACGTGGCACAGACACAGAGAGGTCTTATGGTGATGATGGGATAGGAAAGCACTAGGAGTGGGAAGGAAGCGGCCGTAGCCTTAATTGAGTTATAGCCTCAGCATTTACCAGGCATGAAAATGCTAAACCACGAAAAAGCATCTTCAGTGCTGCCGACAGTGGAGTTCGAACGCACTATCTCTTACAGCTGCGCGCCGCTAACCGCACGGTCGACTTACTCGGTGTTCCATTCTGTTTCTGATTAGTGTTAGTAGAGGATGATTCTCCAGTTGCACTTCCGCTTAAAACAATAACTACCACCACCGCCAATATCACAGCCTCATTCCTGCGATACAAATACTCTTCCCTGACAGTGATTCGGGAGATATTTTAAAACTATCCACCTGTTACCTGCAACACAAGTGCGATTTTACCGCAGTGATATAAAAAATGTCGTCATCAAAGAAACGCTTCAAGTTCCAGAATACTTGAGATGTTATTGAGCGTATACTGTATGTGAGACCAGTATCACTCAGAACCTGTTCTAATCTTCTCTCAAGGGCCTTTGTGTCAACTATCATACGAATTATCAGATCACTTACGAGAGTTTCAACTGAATCTTTGGGACTATACTGCCAGGCAACACTTTTTTCTAGAATTTTTTTTTTGCTAGGGTCTTTACGTCGCACCGACACAGATAGGTCTTATGGCGACGATGGGATAGGAAAGGCCTAGGAGTTGGAAGGAAGCGGCCGTGGCCTTAATTAAGGTACAGCCCCAGCATTTGCCTGGCGTGAAAATGGGAAACCACGGAAAACCATTTTCAGGGCTGCCGATAGTGGGATTCGAACCGACTATCTCCCGGATGCAAGCTCACAGCCGCGCGCCTCTACGCGCACGGCCAACTCGCCCGGTTTTTTCTAGAAATACATCTAACTTATACTGAACCAAAATGATATTATAACATTATAAGGTCAACATTTTTCAGTAACTTTTACTTTTAATTTAATTTCGTGTGGCTATTTCTAGCCGAGTGCAACCCTTGTAAGGCAGACCCTCCGATGAGGGTGGGCGGTATCTGCCATGTGTATGTGACTGCATGTTATTGTGGTGGAGGATAGTGTTATGTGTTGTGTGTGAGGTGCAGGGATGTTGGGGACAGCACGAACACCCAGTCCCTGAGCCATTGGAATTATCCAATGAATGTTAAAATCCCCGACCCGGCCGGGAATCGAACCCGGGACCCTCTGAACCGAAGGCCAGTACGCTGACCATTCTGCCAACGAGTCGGACAGTAACTTTTACTGTAACCACTGCTTATTACAACCTTACATAACCTTAAAGCACACTTTTAAGAATGAAAGCTCACATCAGATAATTAATGAACAGAATTCGTGTGCATCGGTGAATTGGCACAGTCCATTGTATAGCCCGAATGGTCCTTCTACAAGCTACTGCGGTGGAACTCCTGGTCACGAAGACTCCTGAACTGGACCCCAGGACACTGAATAACTGGTGTTACGACCTTTCACATCATTACCAGCTTTCGCATTTTCTGCATTCTAACAATGAATATGTCGCTGTTATTTTCAAATATTGCGTCTAATTCGGCACCGAGGAACACCCTAGACACTTTTTGATGAACAGTTCGTCTGAGCTGGATGTGGTTGAGATAACGGCTACGAGCAGGCCAGTCCAGAGTGACGATTCCGGTGGCCTACAGAGACGCTGACACACGTCGATCAGTATGACGGCGTGCGTTATCATGTATCAGAACACATTTTTCTGACGTGTGAGGAATTCCTCGATATACGGATGAGTATTCAGAGCTCCACTTGCAGTCAACACCACAATCAGTCCAAATATGAGAACTACTTATGCTTTCATATACGATGACGGAGCCGCCTTCATAGATATTTTCGCTGAGGAGACAGAGGCAGCATACTGCACGTCAGGTATTCTCCACACCACCTCTCGACCATCTGGAGACTGAACCTCCATTCATTGGTGAAGAGGAAATTGCTCCATTCATCCTGCAACCAGTTCTGGTGATTAGTGTTCTAAGAGGGAAACAAAAACTGAGCAAATTGGCTGATATCAGAGGCAGAAATAGCGTGTCCCTTTCACATAGAAGTACGTATTTCAATTCCCCAACGGCCTACAGTACCAAATTTAGGTGGGGTGGGGGTGGGGGGCAAAGGACAGCCGTGAACCGAGCTACATTCGTCTCCTCCAAGGGTTTTTTTCCTCCAATACGGATAGGGCTTTTTTTTCTTTTGATGTTTCTCTTAGTAAACCCCATTAAGAACGCAGAGGTTGCAATATAACCAGAGCAATGCGGTATCGAACGACAATTAACGAGATTATCTGTGACCTGAAATATGACTCACTGAGGAATTAACTTTCACAATAATTAAAATGATGTCCTCTCTGTCCTTTTGATTCGACAGCCTTTCATTTTAATGGAAGCATAGCACTATCTGTGACCTGTACTGAACGTTATAATGAGATTAATGTCGTTTGTTATGGAGAGAAGAGCATGAGTTCAATATGAGTTAGAGAATACAAACCAGCTACGACATGAAGTGAGCCACAAACCGTCGTTCTAAAATCATATCAGGGCTCGAGTGAAATGAAAACTTTAAGAAATGTCAGCAGCATATTAACAAGCAAAAACCATCAAATAACAAAACAGAGCTTTATGGCACTAAAGCTCTGACGGGCCTTGACCCACCAAGCGACCGCTGCTCAGCCCGAGGACCTGCAGATTACGAGGTGTCGTCTGGTCAGCACGATGAATTCTCTCAATCGTCATTCTTGATTTTCTAGATCGGAATGGCCTTCTCATCGTCAGATAGCTCCTCCATTGTAATCATATGTTCTGAGTAGACCTCGAGCCAACTCTCAGGTCCAGGTAAAAAAACCTGACTTGGCTGTGAAAAAACACATCTGCCCCACGGTGTTGGGGCAGCGTGCCTGCCTCTTATCCGGAGCTCCCGGGTTCTATTCCAGGCTAAATCAGGGATTCTTACCTGTATCTGACGACTGTTTCGAGGTACACTCAGCCTACGTGATTTCAATTGAGGAGCTATCTGACAATGAGACAGCGACCCGTATCTAGAAAGTCAAGAATAACGGTCGAGAGCATTCGCCGTGCTGACCACACGACACCTCGTAACCTGCAGGCCATCGGGCTGAGTAGCGGTCGCTTGATAGGCCATGGGCCTTCTGAGCTGTTGCGCCATTGGGTTTGGTTTCGTACGCTGTTAAAACATACCTAATGAAGTAATCTATGTAATTAAATCATAAGCATACAAAATATATGCAAGACATAAAGTTCAAGTAAGACTATTAACTATTAAATTTAGATTTGAGGATTCCAAAGAAGAGAAATTCACAAAATCAATGATAATATAATACTTCACGTTGAATTATGACAGTAAATATACAGTCTAGTGGCGAAGCAAAGTCATCTTCGTACAGGCCATGGATGTCGTTGGAGAGGAGAGTATCCGTAACCTCGGCACTTGGTGGTGTAGATTGGGTTTAACTCTACTCCCCGCCACCTCCCCCCCCCCTCGCCCTCATAATTAACCAGGCACTCATTTTTGATGTAGGCTGAATGAATCTCAGAATCCTGTGCACCTCCAACCGAGAACTCCCTTTATCACCTCAGCCAGGTATTCCCTAAACATGCAATGGTCCATACGAGTTATTAATACACATATGTGTATAGTTCCGTTTCTATGAATTTCGACTTGACATTTAATCGGAAGTCAGACATTGGTGCCAGTATGTTACTACTACCAACAGCTGATTCAGGACTCTCAATACGAACGGAAATGTATATACTCGAATGTAAGTCCAGAATCAATGATTATTTGTAGCAGCATGTATAACTCACATAAGATTAACAATAAGACATAATATATCTATCTATATATATATAAAGTAACTTGTCCTGACTGACTGACTGATTCATCATCGCCGAGCCAAAACTACTGGACATAAATGAATGAAATTTTGAGGATATATTCATATTAAGATGTAGGTGCTCGCTAAGAGAGGATTTTTGGATATTCCGTCGCTAAGGGGGTGAAAAGGGGGTGCGAAATTTTAAAATGAGTGTATCTATATCTCAAAACTTTAAAAGTTTACACATGTGAAAATTGGTATTTAGAATCTTCTTTAAAAATAAGGAAACCCGTATTTCTCTATTTTCAGAAAATCCCAATAGGATGGGTGAAAGGGTAAAAAGGGGTTGAATGCCATTTAATCAGGATATCGGTACTTATATCTCAAAAACCGCAGACATTACAGACCTGAAAATTGGAACATTTGTTCGCTTTTAAAAATTAAGAAACACGTATTTCTTTGTTTTCGGAAAATCCCAATAGGAGGGGTAAAAAGAGGTGAAAAGGGGGATGAATGCCTTTAAAGAGAATGCTTATATCTTAGAAACTGCAGATATTACAGACCTGAAAATTGGTGTTTGGGATCTCCTTTAAAAATAAAGAAACACGTATTTTTTGTTTTTGGAAAATACAATTCATGGTGGGGCTGAAAAGGGGGTGAAATTTTAAAATGAGTGTATCTATATCTCAAAACTTTTAAAGCTTATAGATGTAAAAATTGGTATTTAGAATCTCCTTTAAAAATAAAGAAACATATTTTTTGTTTTCGGAAAATCCCAATAGGAAGGGTGGAAAAGGGTGAAAGAGAGGTTGAATGCCTTTAATGAGGCTACTTATATTTCAGAACCTGGAGATATTACAGACCTGAAAATTGGTATTTGGGATCTACTTTAAAACTAAAGAAGCAGGTATTTTTTTCGTTTTTGGAAAATCCAAATAATGGGGGGTGAAAAGGGGGGTGAATTTTTAAAATAAGTGTCTACATATTAAAACTTTAAAAGTTTACAGATGTAAAAATTGGTATTTAGAATCTCCCTTAAAAATGAAGGAAAACATATTTTTTTGTTTTCTGTAAATCCCAATAGGATGGGTTTAAAAGGGTGAATAATAGGTTGAATGCCTTTAATGATGATACATATATCTCAGAAACTGAAGATATTACAGAACTGAAAATTTGTATATGGGATCTCCTTTAAAAACAAAGAAACACGTATTTTTTTGCTTTTGGAAAATCCAATTAATGGCGGTTGAACAGGAGTGACAAATTGGGGTGAATTTTTTGAAAGACTATATCTACAGAATATCTGAGAAACGTAAATTGTTGCAGACGTAAAAAGTGTGTATTTAGAATCTCCTGTAAATGTAAAGAAACATAGGAGATTTGTATTTGGAAACTCCACTTAAGGGGAACTAAAAGTGGTGAAATTTTAAAATGAGAATTCCTACAGTATATCTAAAAAAAGTTAACATGTTACAGAATTGAAAAATTGTTTTTTTATCTTATTAAAAATAAAGAAACATGTATTTTTAGTTTTCGGAAATACCACTTGGGTGGAGGGGGTGGGGGGGGGGGTAAAATTTGACTGAAGATAGTGTTGATTTCTTTTAATTAGGCTACTGATATCTTCAAAAATGAAGATGTTACAGACGTGAAATTTGATGTTTTGAATCTGCTTTAAAAAGTAAAGAAACGCGTAATTTCCGAAAATCCAATGAGGGGTGGGGTGAAATTATTGAAAAATTAATAGACTTAATTGTATGAGAATACTTACATCTAATAAAAACTATATTTGTTACAGGCGTGAAAATTTGTATTTGGATCTCCTTTAAAATCAAAGAAAAACGCGTTTTGGGGGGGAATAATCTTGGAGGGGGCGGGAGTGAAAAGGAGTTGAGTTCCTTTCATGAGGACACATAAATCAAAAACTGGAGAAGTTAGAGTCGTGATAATTGGTATTTAGAAAATACTTTCCAATTAAAGAAACTAGTTTGTTGCAGAAAAATTCACTTAGGGGAGGGGGGGAGTGTGAAAGATGTGAAAAAAGTGAATTATTTTTATGGGGATACTTATACCTCAATACTGAAGGTTATAGACGTGAACATTGGAGTTTGGAATCTCTTTTAAACATAAAGAAACACGCCTTCTTTTCTTTTTTGCGGGGGGGGGGGGGATTGAAACTAACGACGGTGGGGTGTAAAAGGAGGCTAGACTAATTGATTTTACTGTTTATTCATTCCATTCCTGACCCTGTCGAATGACTGGAAACAGGCTGTGGATTTTCGATGTACTTATTCTGAGCATAAACCGATCATTTTTAATCTTTCCTGGGTTCGTTTTCAAGAGCCATCTTTTCCTTCGGAGAACGTTCTTTGATTACAGTAGATTTTCCTGGCATATAAATAAAAATTAAAAACATTTCAAATAAACGATAGGAATGAGATTGACTGTCCAATTGTTCACCTCTATAATAAGGTCAATAATGCACGGAAGTATGTCATTCGTATCGCCAGAAATTCCGCGTACTTGCCTACGCGCGACAATGGTGCTGGTCACAATATCAAAAATGACAATGGCAGCAGATGGAATTTACCGCCAATTAGCGGTCTTGCATCTTGCTGTGGGGTCCAGAACATCTATAATAATAATAATAATAATAATAATAATAATAATAATAATAATAGTATTCTGGACAGTCGTCAAATGTGCGGACCGCGCTGGAAACGGGTCTAGACGGGTAATGACTACAAATGCAGTCCGGCCGCGGGTTCAGTACTGCCAAGGCACCCAAGAAGACACCACGCCGAATCTCCTCATGAATTTGATCCATATTAAAAATGCTTATAGGAAAAGATGGCACACTTTTAGGGACCGAACTGACCGGGTGGAATACATGGTCCTAGCCCGGGAAGTACGAAATCGATTGCTGGAAAGAAAGATTGAAAAATGGGAGGGAACTTGCCGTAATCTCTCAGAAAACGAGTCAGATCTCGAATTTTGACGGATTATATATAAATCGATATCAATTCAATTATAAATTTCAGTATAATACCGTAGCGAAGCACGGGTATCTTGCTAGTATATATATAAAATAACTTGTCCTGACTGACTGACTGATTCATCATCGCAGAGCCAAAACTACTGGACATAACGAAATGAAATTTTGGGGATATATTCATATTACGATGTAGGTGCTCGCTAAGAGAGGATTTGTGGATATTCCTTCGCTAAGAGGGTGAAAAGAGGGGTGAAATTTTAAAATGAGTGTGTCTATATCTCGAAAGTTTAAAAGTTTACAGATGTAAAAATTGGTATTTAGAATCTTCTTTAAAAATAAGGAAACACGTATTTTTTGTTTTCAGAAAATCCCAATAGGAGGGGTGAAAAGGGGTGAAAATGGGGAAAATGGGTTGAATGCCCTTAATCAGTATACCAGTACTTATATCTCAGAAACTGAAGATATTACAGACCTGAAAATTGGTACTTTTGATCTCTTTTAAAAATAAAGAAACACGTATTTTTTTGTATTTGGAAAATCCAATTAATGGGAGGGTGAAAAGGGGGTTAATTTTTAAAATGAGTGAATCTATATCTCCAAACTTTTAAAGTTTGCAGGTGTAAAAATTGGTATTTAGAATCTTCATTAAACATAAAGAAAAATGTACTTTTTTGTTTTCGGAAAATCGCAATAGGAGGGGTGAAAAGGGGTGAAAAAGGGGTTGAATGCCTTTGATGAGGCTACATATATTTCAGAAACTGAAGATATTACAGACCTGAAGCTTGGTGTTTGGGATCTCCTTTAAAAATAAGGAAACACGTATTTTTTTGTTTTTGGAAAATCCAATTAATGGGGGGGGGTGAAAAGGGGGTGATTTTTTAAAATGAGTGTATCTATATCTCAAAACTGTTACAGTTTGTAGATGTAAAAATTGGTATTTACAATCTCCTTTAAAAATAAAGAAACACGTATTATTTTGTTTTCGGAAAATCCCAATAGGAAGGGTGTAAAAGGGTGAATAATGGGTTGAATGCCTTTAATGAGGCTACTTATATTTCAGAACCTGAAGATATTGCAGACCTGAAAATTGGTATTTGGGATCTACATTAAATGTAAAGAAACACGTATTTTTTCGTTTTTGGAAAATCCAAATATTGCGGGGTGAAAAGGTGGGTCAATTTTTTAAAATGAATGTGTCTACATCTTAAAACTTTAAAATTTACAGATGTAAAAATTGGTAGTTAGAATCTCCTATAAAAATAAAGGAACACGTATTTTTTTGTTTCCTGTAAATCCCAATAGGAGGGGTGTAAAAGGGTAAAAAATGGGTTGAATGCCTTTAATGAGGATACATATATCTCAGAAACGGAAGATATTACAGAACTGAAAATTTGTATATGGGATCTCCTTTAAAAATAAAGAAACACGTATTTTTTTAGTTTTTGGAAAATCCTATTAATGGCGGTTAAACAGAAGTGACAAATTGGGGTGAATTTTTTTGAAAGATTATCTTGGAAACGTTAAATGTTACAGACGTAAAAAGTGGGTGTTTGGAATCTCCTGTAAATGTAAAGAAACATAGGTGATTTGTTTTTGGAAACTCCACTTAAGGGGAATCCAGAAGGGGTGAAATTTTAAAATGAGAATTTTTACAGTATATCTAAAAAAACTTAACATGTTACAGAAGTGAAAAATGGTATTTTTATCTCTATTAAACATAAAGAAACGTGTATTTTTAATTTTCGAAAATACCACTTGGGTGGGGGGTGGGGGGTGAAAGTGACTGAAGATGGTGTTGAATTATTTTAATTAGGCTACTGATATCTTAAAAATGAAGATGTTACAGACGTGAAATTTGATATTTGCAATCTGCTTTAAAAGTAAAGAAACACGTATTCTCGGAAAATCCAATGAAGCGGGGGGGGGAGGGGGTGAAAGAATTGAAAAATTAATTGACTTTAATTGTATGAGAATATATACATCTAATAAAAACTAAAGTTGTTACAGACGTGAAAATTCGTATTTGGATCTCCTTTAAAAATAAAGAAAAACGCGTTTTGGGGGGGAAACCATCTTGGGGGGCGGGAGTGTAAAGGAGTTGAATTCCTTTCATGAGGACACATAAATCTAAAAGTGAAGAAGTTAGAATCGTGATAATTGGTATTTAGAAGATCCTTTACTATTAAAGAAACAAGTATTTTTTGCGGGAAAATTCACAGGGGGGGGGGGTAGTTTGAAATGAAGTGACAAAAGTAAATTATATTTATGGGGATACTTATATCTCAAAACTGAAGGTAATAGACGTGAACATTGGTGTTTGGAATCTCCCTTAAACATAAAGAAACACGCCTTCTTTTAATTTTTTTTGGGGGGGGCGGGTTGGCAGTAAATAAACTTAACGGCGGTGGGGTGTAAAAGGAGGTGAGACCAATTGATTTTACTGTTCTTAATGTACTTATAAGGATCCTCCGTTGCTCAGGCGGCAGCGCGCTGGCCTCTCACAGCTGGGTTCCGTGGTTCAAATCACGGTCACTCCATGTGACATTCGTGCTGGACAAAACGGAGGCGGGCCAGGTTTTTCTCCGGATACTCCGGTTTTCCCTGTCATCATTCATCCCAGCAACACATAATAGTAATAATAATAATAAGAAGAAGAAGAATAACATTAATAATAATAATAATAATAATAATAATAATAATGTTCCGGACCGTCGTCAAATATGCGGACCGCGCTGGAAACGGCTCCTGGACGGGTAATGACTAAGAATGCAGTCCGGCCGCGGGTTCAGTGCCGCCAAGGCACCCAATATGACACCACGCCGGATCTCCTGAAGGATTTTATCCAGATTAAAAATGATTATAGGAAAATACGGTATGGCAAAGATTTACGGACCCAACTGACCGGGAAGAATACCTGAGCCTAGCCCGGGAAGTACGAAATCGATTGCTGGAAAGGAAGATTGAAAAATGGGAGGAAACGTGCCGTAATCTAATAGAAAACGAGTCAGATCGGGAATTTTGGTGGATTCTCGCTGAAAACGTGTCAGATCGCGAATTTCGGCGGATTATATATCTAAAACAATAAGCATTCAATTATAAATTTCAGTATCATACCGTAGCGAAGCACGGGTACCTTGCTAGTTTAGGATAAGGGTATAAGATAAAATAGATCAATGCTCGAACAGAACAAAACAGGAAAAATTAAATGAAGTTTCTACTCACCATCTAGAAGAGACGATTCAATTTCTCCTAAGGGAGGAAAAAATCTTATAAATGGCATACGCCACTCATTTCTGAGTCACTATCGACATTATCCTTTGCTGAGGTTTCATTCTCGCTTAACCGTAACGAGATAATAACTTCTTCAACATAATCGTCTGTGATACTTTCCTTCTCCCAGGCTTCACTAATCTCAGAATGTGTCTCGCAACCTGCACTTAACACGGCCTACGGCTTCCCAAACAAGTCTTTCAACTTCCGAAACTGTGAAGAGTCGGTTATTGGCAGCTACATAATGATTCAAATCAGTGATAAGGCGTTAAAATGACAATGACTATTTCATCCACTGGGTACTAGAGCTTGTTTTGCTTCCCACCGTCCTCATGTCATCGCGAACCGAAATATTGTGCTCCTTCAACCGCTCACTCACTCATTGTTTCTAGCCGCCATTGTTGGTGATTTGCCAAGAATGACCGAGTGAACTGAAAAAGACCGCGAAAAGAACTGAGCACAGTACAAACGCAGCTGATAGCACGTGGTTTCGGTAAACAATAGATCGACAACACTGGTAATCGGAACGCGCTCTATCGGACCTATCGGCTGCCTCTAATTGGCTGTTTATTATAATTCACATAGTCTCTGCCCAAAGGCAGCGCTCAAATGTCAAGTGGAAACTCATAAGAATTCATAGGTCCTGACTTCGTATTTCCCGCTGGGCAGTCAAACTTATGCCGTTTGTGTCGGCATTTCTCTCTGTCACAAGTGGTTAATATTTCATGAATTGCCTATGAGCTGCAGCATTTGATTGTGTACGGTCTCAGTCAAGAGACTGAAATTGTAATATCATATAATAACTGAAATATCGTAAAGTGAAGTACTGTATCATATTTAAAACTTATATTTCAATTTGCTTTACGTCGCACCGACCCAGATAGGTCTTATCGTGACGACGGGAGAGCAAAGGCCAAATAGTGGGAAAGAAGCGGCTGTGGTCTCAATTAACGCACAGGCTCAGCATTTGCCGGGTGATAAAAGTGGAAACACGGAAACGCATCTTCTGGGGTTCGATCCCACTATCTCCCGGATGCAAGCTCACAGCTGCGCGTCCCTAACCGCACGGCCAAAACGCCCGGTACATTTAAAACTGAAATACATAATCAGTATTTGTAATTTACGTTTAAAATGTTGTAAATTCGACATTGAGTCATAAGGAAGTATATAGCAAAACGCTCGGTACATTTAAAACTGAAAGACATAATCAATATTTGTAATTTAGGTTTAAAATGTTGTAAATTCGACATTGAGTCATAAGGAAGTATACAGCCTCTCCTGTCACAACGGCCTGTCTCCGATCAACCTCGTTCTTCATCCAACTACTGCAGGGCAGCTAATTGTAGAAGTTGGCTCAAGGTGAAGAAATCAGAATGTCACACTAAAATTGTATGTGATCCGAATACAATCGAAATAGGTGGTGTTGACCTTCCAGCAACAAGAACGTTTTAAAACAGGGTGGCGCAGAGAAACGGTACATTTTGAACATAAGTGTTGTCAACACTGTAGTGCCGGAAGATGTTGGGAACGTATGGGTAGTTGTTGTGAACTCGTTGCCTTTAGTTATCACGCAGTATTGAATTGGTACGAGACTGAATATCGAAAACATGTGGTTTCAGCAGGACGGAACCACGTCACATACCGATGACATCTATAGAAGCCGTTCGCCGACTGTTTGGAAGGGGACATCACCTGATCTTCTTCCTGTGGGAACATCTGGAAAGTAAAGTGTACCGCTGACATCCTGCAACTCTCCCTGAACTGAAACAGAAGATTGTAGATGAAATCACTGCCATTCGCCGAGCCATACTAGAACGAGCATTACAAGTTATTGGAATGTGAACGCCGAAGTGGAGCACAGCTTTCCAAAGTCAACTTTAAGAAGTAAAGTAACAGTTTGTGATAATTTGTAACGAAAACATAAATGACATATTGCATACATGTACTTTCGTTAGTAAAAATATTTTCCCTGTCTTTTTTCGTTCAAATGATGTTACTTCATCATTTCCCGCTTCCCTGCGCCATCCTGTACCACTGTTGGACAATTACTGCAGACAGCACCCTCAGTGCAGATTACTCTCACCGCTTGAGCATTGCGTGGCTTGAATGTCCTTCTGAGATCCGTGTACTCTGTGGAAAAGAAGATTCCAGACCGGTTCAAGTCAAGGTACTGTATGTCCATCCAATTGCCTTGTATGGTACTGGATAGTTGCCTTCATCAAAACAAGTGGAGCACGGACGTGCCCTTATTTAATCGAAAATGCTTAGTTGGACATCTGACATGATTGACCATGCCACAAATGACGGAAGTTGGCAGGCGATATGGAGTGGGACCAAGCGTTGAAAAAAACATGTGAGGAAGCCGACTACGCTGCCACGGGCATGTACTTCAGCATCGGTGGCAAAGACAAGTTCTACTTTCCGAGTGGGTAGGAAGCGGTCGGTCAAGCGTTAGCTTCACACGCTGCATAAAGGTCTCAAGATAACAGGCCCGTACCTTGATCAGGCGACAGAGAACCAGAACGCTAAGGAATATGAAGTAAATTGGATAAGAATTGTTAAAATGTTTTTAATCCCTAGACATAGGATATGTAAGATAACTTTTAGGCGCCTATATAGGTGAACTTCCAGCGTACTTCCCTATACACGTTCCTCCCCGCCCTACACGCAACCGGCGCACCCATCATGTGTCCCATCCGCGCCTAACCTTACAACAACGCTCTATCTTCCACCGTCTCCCTACTCTTGGTAATTCACTACCCGATATCGACATATTCACACCTTTCTCAGCCTTCAAACAAAAAATTAAAAGATTCCTTTGAAGCCCTCTCCAGGTTTTCACTTTCTTCCGTCCCTCCAACCCTTGACTTTTCTTCTTCCTAATTTCTGAAACCGACACTTGCCAGTTACCGTTGTCATTGTTGTTACATTGTTACTGTTAAAATTGTTAATTATTGTTGTTACTTAATATTGTTGTTTATACCTTTGTTATTTTTTATACTTATTTAAACTAATTATTATTATTATTATTATTATTATTATTATTATTATTATTATTATTAGTGTAAAATAGCCCTCCATGGGCTGTATCTAATAAATAAATAAATAAATAAATAAATAAACATAAAGGCGGAACAAAATTTAACTAAGTACAACTGAATGAGTACTGTGCAAGTATAAATAATAATAATAATAATAATAATGAAGAGGAAGTCACCGAGCTCGAATGGTTTCGAGAAGTGAGGTTGGACATGACGAAGATGGGGGTTCCGGAAGATTATATTATGGCCAGTAATCAATTTTGACAACTCGTCAAAAAGTTCCGTGGCTTCCAGGAGACTGCGGAAACGCTGGGGAGGAAAGGGAGGACTTAAGGCCCGCTCGCACCTAGTGGAAAGGAGACGCGGCGCGAAGGCAGAAAAATACACTGACTGACAGAGCAAATGCAACACCAAGAAGGAGTGGTTCGAAAGGGATGAAAGTTGGGGAAAAAACAGAGACGGCACGGACGAATAATTGATGTTTATTTCAAACCGATATGCAGGTTACACAATGCGCACGGCATCGACTCAGTAGGATGTAGGACCACCGCGAGCGGCGATGCACGCAGAAACACGTCGAGGTACAGAGTCAATAAGAGTGCGGATGGTGTCCTGAGGGATGGTTCTCCATTCTCTGTCAACCATTTGCCACAGTTGGTCGTCCGTACGAGGCTGGGGCAGAGTTTGCAAACGGCGTCCAATGAGATCCCACAAGGGTTCGATTGGTGAGAGATCCGGAGAGTACGCTGGCCACGGAAGCATCTGTACACCTCGTAGTGCCTGTTGGGAGATGCGAGCAGTGTGTGGGCGGGCACTATCCTGCTGAAACAGAGCATTGGGCTGCCCCTGAAGGTACGGGAGTGCCACCGGCCGCAGCACATGCTGCACGTAGCGGTGGGCATTTAACGTGCCTTGAATACGCACTAGAGGTGACGTGGAAACATACGCAATAGCGCCCCAAACCATGATGCCGCGTTGTCTAGCGGTAGGGCGCTCCACAGTTACTGCCGGATTTGACCTTTCTCCACGCCGACGCCACACTCGTCTGCGGTGACTATCACTGACAGAACAGAAGCGTGACTCATCGGAGAACACGACGTTCCGCCATTCCCTCATCCAAGTCGCTCTAGCCCGACACCATGCCAGGCGTGCACGTCTATGCTGTGGAGTCAATGGTAGTCTTCTGAGCGGACGCCGGGAGTGCAGGCCTCCTTCAACCAATCGACGGGAAATTGTTCTGGTCGATTTTGGAACAGCCAGGGTGTCTTGCACATGCTGAAGAATGGCGGTTGACGTGGCGTGCGGGGCTGCCACCGCTTGGCGGCGGATGCGCCGATCCTCGCGTGCTGACGTCACTCGGGCTGCGCCTGGACCCCTCGCACGTGCCACATGTCCCTGCGCCAACCATCTTCGCCACAGGCGCTGCACCGTGGACACATCCCTATGGGTATCGGCTGCGATTTGACGAAGCGATCAACCTGCCCTTCTCAGCCCGATCACCATACCCCTCGTAAAGTCGTCTGTCTGCTGGAAATGCCTCCGTTGACGGCGGCCTGGCATTCTTAGCTATACACGTGTCCTGTGGCACACGACAACACGTTCTACAATGACTGTCGGCTGAGAAATCACGGTACGAAGTGGGCCATTCGCCAACGCCGTGTCCCATTTATCGTTCGCTACGTGCGCAGCACAGCGGCGCATTTCACATCATGAGCATACCTCAGTGACGTCAGTCTACCCTGCAATTGGCGTAAAGTTCTGACCACTCCTTCTTGGTGTTGCATTTGCTCTGTCAGTCAGTGTATTATTTCGCTGCGTAATATATGTGATGGCTCACACTTACCCTACTCCCTACTGGAGAGGAAACGCGCCGCGCCGAAGAAGAATAAGTTGCTTGGCGAGAATACTTCTTCCGCTTCTCCCGCCGGAATTTCTTTTCGGTAACTTTCATATCGCAATCGCGTTGAGTCCATACCGTACATTGTGTTTGCTTCCCCTGGGCTGTGTTGAAAATGGACTGTGAAAAACGTATTCATTGTTTTGAAAATTACACTTTTCTATATGATAAATGCCGTAAGTTATATAGCAATACCATTGAATTAGCAGTTGAATTTTCACAATGCTCATTCGAAAAAACACTTTGAATTTATCTTAAGGGAGTAACAACTGTTGAACAAATTAGACAGTTCACCATTTAAATTTCTAGATAAATTATTGCCGTCCTTTGTTCTTCCCTTTCAGCATCTTCAACCAAGAGAGTGTTTGGCTCCATGGCTAAATTGTTAGCGTGCTGGCCTTTGGTCACAGGGGTCCCGGGTTCGATTCCCAGCAGGGTCGGGAATTCTAACCATCATTTGTTAATTTCGCTTGCACAGGGGCTGGGTGTATGTGTCATCTTCATTATAATTTAATCCTCATCACGACGCGCAGGTCGCCTACGGGAGTGAAATCAAAATACCTGGTCTTGGCGAGCCGAAGTCCTCGGGACACATCCCAGCACGAAAATCCCACGCCATTTCAATACCAAGAGAGCTAAGTGCTAACACGTGATCCATTAGTTGCATTCGGCTGGACCAACGCTTCACACACAAGTGCAAGGCAAGTTTTGAAGATCAGCTGTCCAAATGATGAGGCGCGCTTCCGATAGATATGAGTGCACACAGGAGAAATTCTTCTCGGAATTTCCTCTCTCCACATTTCTCTTCCGGTAAGTATGAGCGGGTCTCTATGCGGAAGAGCAGAAGAAGGAATTTGGAGAAAGGATGAAAAGATACCGGCAGAGAGTGAAGGCAAAGAAGGCTAAAATTACTGCAAAGATTGTCATACGTTCTCCATAGACGACCAAAACGAAAATTAAAAAAGGAAGATTTTAAAATACTGTAGAGTAGCTTACAAGACATTATAATGTTTAAATCTGGTTGAGCTCAAATCACTAGGAGTCGCAAATAGCTTACAACACAACAAAAAATTTACAATTTACTTATGCATCATTGCCATTCTCGCTGCGTTTCCGCCATAATTTTGTGCGCAGTAAATTAACAACATATCTAAACTTTGTGGTGTAAGTTTGTTTGCACAGAATTAGCATGAATGTTTTCATTTAGCACACTGATTTTGTAAACACAGTAAATTCAGTGAGACTGAATTTTGCAGACGAAATACTTTGTAGAGTTTCTTAAGAATGTGAAATTAGCACGAATATAAGCAAGATCCCTCAGTTTATTCTCTTCTTGTACACTGCAAGCCATCTTCTGAGAAACTGCTGAAAAAGTTTCCTATACGATGGATGTTCTCAGTGTAATATTCAACAGTCTGTAACCATTGACCCCATCTTGTTAAAAATAGGTGTTGGATACAGATTTGGGCACTTGTCTTTAAAAGCAGAAACTCGAGTAACTTACTTGATTTTGAAAGAAATTGCATCATTCAATTTTGGGAATTATTTCTCATTTCTTCTGCTACTCGGTGCAGCGCATGTGCGAAACAAGTAACGGGGATATATACTTTTCTTGCTAGTGGATTTACGTCGCACCGACACAGATAGGTCTTATGGCGACGGTAAGATAGGAAAGGCCTAGGAGTTCGAAGGAAGCGACCGTGGCCTTAATAAAGGTACAGCCCCAGCAACGGCCTGGTGTGAAAATAGGAAACCACGGAAACCCATCTTCAGAGCTGCCGATAGTGGCATTCGAATCCACTATATCCCTGATGCAAGCTTACAGCTGCGCGCCCCTAACCGCACGGCTAACTCGCCCGGTCGTGACGGGAATAACGGTGGTTCCAAGCTTGTCTCACAACCCGCACACCCGCCCCCACACCAAATTTGCTTGCATCTCTATCTTAAGCCTTCTTAGAAATCTTAATTGTATAATAAATGAATAATATTACTGTTTATTTTATGAATAATAATAATAATCGTATGGCCTCAGCTACCGTGTGCAGACATTTCAATTTGACGCCATCTGGCTGTCTGCTCGTCAATTTCGACGTTCCGTTTTACTCTAGGCCCCCACTAGATGGCAGACCGAGTAAACCGAAACTCTCTTGGGCGTCTGTGGCTGAGATTTAATTAATTTTGTCGGGTAAACACCAAATGTGTCACCAGAGATCTTTTACATGCCGACATCGGACGACATGGAGTGTCGAATGGACTTTTTTCCGCCCTTCAAAAATCCGACTACCTCTGCCGGGTTTGAACCCGCTATCTTGGGATCCGGAGGCCGACACTCTACCGCTGATCCACAGAGGCAGCTTATTTTATGAAATGAATAAGATTTAAAGCGAATAAACGTACAGCCTCAGAAAAGCAAAAATAGGTCGTAACGTCTAAATAGGCGCGAATAGGCACTATAAAATTTCATTTACCATAACGGTAGGGATATTATACTGATAAATGTCACAGACAGGCTTCATAGGGTATTCCAGAAAACAGTAGGTAAAAACTTAAAGATCCGATGTCTATTAGTCCTAGCTAAAATTAACCTTTTGTATAGGAATAGGAAATTGATATAAATTAGCGGCTATGACCCATATTACACAAACTGTACATGAATTTGTGTAAAAAAAAAAAAAGTTAAAACTGTTTTGATATTCTTCCTAAAATTTGTCATTCCTTTTCAGCACGGAAAAATATATAGAACTCGTAATTTTTGTAATATTTTTGCCCTCGATTCTGACAGAGATAAGATTCTCATATTTTGTGATTACTTAAGAGGATGAGGAGAGGTTACCTTTTTCACATGCTGGTTCCGTTCATTTCACCATGCGACAACTTCTTCCTTACCTTTTGAAACCGGTCTCTTTGGTCTATAAAATAAAGTGTAGATGAGAATTGCTTATTGAACAAGAATTTTACGTGGTGATGGCAAGGAGGCGAGCTAGAGCATGCACCGTTGATACGAAGGGAATATTTCCGCTGCAGGAAATTTTAGTGTGTTAGTTGGGTTGCCTGTGGAAGGAGGTGTGCAAACATTGTACAGGAATTGAATTACTACTGTTACTTTTGTGTAGCTATGCTTTACTGGAATACATTCTTCCAGCCATATAAGAGAAATTGCAGCACCGCTGTTGAAGAACAGCTTCCCAAATGAACTTTACCATGAGCGTGGTCTAAATTGAGGCACGCTCGGAATAAAATAGTTTATGGCACCGCTAAACTGCTAATTAAAATGTTCATTTCAAGTAACGAGGGCCGTATAAACCCTGGCGAACGAAGAGAAGAGACTGTTGTTTACAAGTTCGCTACAGTATGAGGTAACAAAACTTGCTCTGAGCTTATCAAAGGGCCCTTTACCTGGCACTGGCGTATCTCATCACGGGCTAACTGGCGGGTAGAAATGATAGCCAACACGATAGTGGGCCATCAAATAAATTAAAAGTAATCTGGTGAACACCCTCCTCAAGATATTTGCTGCAGTAATGGAATTAACGGGACGTAAGTGGAGTTGCTTTACGAGCAAGACGCGAGAAATTTGAACGTAAAAAGGAAGAGCATACTTAATTTTATGCAAATAAATCGAGTAAAATTTAAGGACCGAAAGAATTTGTGATATACAGAGCTTGTTTTAGGAAGATGGCGAGTTTAAACTCGGAAGTTCTTAAGGATGGCTTCCCATAGTTGCCCAGTTTTAAACCGGGAGAATTCGGGGTTGTAGCTTAATTGGAAATATTCTCAGTCCTAGACATCTCCTTGTTCACCATTCCTAAAAACTATCTTTATTAATGCGACAGTACCGACCGTACTTTCAATGCGTTAGAGTGACTGAAATGTTCAGAACTTTGGCCAAAAATCGAACATCAATTTCAACCTTAAAAATCTCCAAATCTCCCTCTTTCAAATCCCATGATCAGTTTTCCCTAAATCCATTTTTAAATCCCTAAACGTTGGATTTAAATGGTAGCGGTACGGTGTATACAGATCAAGTCGACGTCACTTTGTCACGCTGACGGACAAAACTAGCTTCAAAGTTCTTTCGGACTACCATTTCAATAATGTCGCTGCCATATACTCACCTTCAGTGCGTAAGAGGAGAAAAACATCTGAGAGAGTAATTTACAGTCCAGGGCAGTTTTAAAGCAACTGTGTTTCTTAAACATTTCATTAGCTTTCATGTACGTTAACACTTTTTCAGCTCTTTGTCGTACATAAAATGCACTTTGTGACAGAGGTCTTATCAAATTCACATGAAATTTTCAGAGAATGTTTGAATATGTACAGGAATTAAAAGTAGTTCTGCATCTTACTATCAGTTGAATATTACCTAGATTTTTCCTTATTGAATGAATAATGAAAAATTGAAAAAGTGATATCTCCAAAAATTTGTTCCTGACTGTAAAACCCGGATGTTCTTCCTAAACATATAAGTATCGTTTTGAAGTCTGCCAAGTTATACCACAACTGTGTCGCAAGGATTCGTTCAACATATAAAAAAATTGTCAGTAACTTTGCAACCAATTAACGAATCAACTACAAATGTTTTGCGGGACTATTTCTTAGTAATATGTCTTTGTGTTTTAAATTCGGTTTTGTTAAGTGTTCAATTGTAGAATATCAAAATTTCAGACTTCACTCTCTTTAGAACACGAACGAACGAACGAACGAACGAACGAACGAACGAACGAACGAACGAACGAACCGCAGAAAATAGGGGGAAAAGGAAGATAACTCGGATAACTCCGTCGCTTTGGTTTATTCCCTTTGAGTCACATGTAGGAGGAATGTCAGGGAATAAGTAACATTTCCCTTGACCACAGTCATATTTTTAATAAGAAAAAGATCTGTCGGTTTCAGGGATGGTTGTAGTACAACTAGGTCAACAATTCCAACTCAGCAGAGAAGGAAATACAAGAATTGAGCCCTTCGAACAAGGTAGGTACCGGAAAAATAGTCAAGGGCCACGAAGGGCTAGAAAATGAAGGATTACGTACGCTTCATAACCCTAATATCATCAGAGTGGGAACAGAGCAAGATTTCGTCAAGGGAGTTGCCATATTTATCTTACGCGGTACCGACACAGCCAAGTGTTATGGTGATTATTGTATACGACAGACTACGACTTGGAAGTGACGTGGTATTAATTAAAGTACAATCCCAGCATTTCTCTGACGTGAAAGTGAGAAGCCACGTAAAATCATTTGCAGGGCTGCCGACAGTGGGGTTGAACCAATTATCTCCATAATGCAAGCTCCCAGGCACGTGATCAATACTGCGTACCCATCTCGCTCATTACGGGAGTTGAAATAAAGTTGAATGTGAATAGGCTGGCCAAGTAAGTGAAAGCAATGTAGGACTGAGATCAGGGCCCCATGGTCACTAAACGCGCTCAAAGTGTTGTTTCCTCTAGACTGGACCATCAAAATATTGGCCATCAGCTTCTACACATTTCGCCAATCTTTCAGGTAAGTTATGAATGCCATGCCAGAAAAATTGCTTGTCTTTTGCGGCAAACCATTCGACAAGCCATTTTCCAACTTCCTCGAAATTGCTGAAGTGCTGCTCTGCGATCGCGTGCCCCGTTGATGGGAAGTGGTGATAGATGGCGCCAGGTCGGAACAGTACGGCGGGTGAGGAAGGATGTCCCATCCAAGCGATTTCAAGGTGTCTTCCACTGGTTTTGCTGTGTGAGACGGCGCATTGTCGCGTAACAAAATCAGTTTGCCATGTCTCCTGGCCCAGTGCAGTCGTCTTTCGATCAATGCGTGATTTAAATTAATCATTTTTTGGAGATAGCGTTGTGCATTAACGGTTTCGCCGGGCAGTTGCTCGTCTGCGCACTTTGTGGTCTCCCAGAGCGCGCACTGTCTTTCACATTGAACTCACCACGTTTAAATTGTCGAAACCATGTCTCACATGTTCTAATCTATGACGCGTGTTCACCATATGTTTCTACCAGAAAACGATTTCTTTCTACAGCCTTTTTGTTTTCATTAAATAAGAAAAGCAATGCGTGGCGCAAATGTTCTCTTTCCGGCACAAACGTCGACATGATCACTGAACGATACAACACAGACGCTAGTATTTGGCGGACTCAACTTGTGTGTGTTGGTAGGTTAATGTCAGACGAACAAACTGACGTATGTGTCAAATTCATACGCTGCGTTCTGTTCGCTGGCGCCCTTTCTTAATGAAACCGGAAAATACTAATGCATACACCTGGTATATCGCTTCTGTAGCAAAACGTCATAGTTTTACACAAACGAAAGAAAAGTAGTATCTCTTTAAGCAGCCGTCTTTATATAAAAGTACACAAACACAAACGCTGAAGAACTATGTCACCACATTGGGCCACGCATATCTCTCGCTGGTTTTCTTGCTGTATTCTTCAAAGTTTAAGTTCCAGGTGGCTGAAAACTTCAGTTTGATTAACTTCGATTCCCGGTCGGGTCAAGGATTTTGAATGCCATTAGTTAAAACCCTTTACTGCATACTGTTGCCCATAGGCAACATATATATTTCCACCTGGACAGAGGTAGTTGTACGGCATACCTTCAACTGTACAGTCAATTAAAGGCGTATACCAGTGAAGCCTTGTTTCTTTTTTTTCTTTTTTACGTAACATAAGACAAAACAGCCCTACAACCATAGGTATTCCTTCCACCCCGTCAACAACCACACATACCAACCACCGTTTATTTTACGTGGGCCCTCCCCATCACATTATCACAGGTTTCAGGAGTACCTTTGGCTCAACCTCAAAGACATTACCAACCTACGGTCATGCAATACCTACCCATGGCCAGTAGGCAGTAATGTTCGGTCTTAGCGTGTAATCGTGAAAAATCGTTTACATACCCCGTTATGGCAATCGACATCACATAAGAGTGTTAAGCTGTTAGCCCCAGTTAAGTATTGCTGGTAAATCTAAAACACTTAACGTAAGTTGAACATTGAAGCTTGAAATTTTCTTCACCAAACGAAAACGAAAAATAATTCGTGCAGTAAAGGGTTAATTCCAATGGCTCGGGAGCTGGATGAGTGTGGCGTCTCCAGCATCAGAATTCATCTAAGGTAGGACCGGATCTTCACAGACGCGCAGGTCGCCTATACGACGTCAACTCCAATGACCCGAGCCAGGCCTCTCCAGAAGCTACACACCGGGTGAGCAGAATAAAGCGGAACCGCTCCACCCTTCGCGCGGGAATTCCTGAGTGAATGAGTCAGCCGGTGACGAAATACAGTGCCGGATGTACTGCAGGCCGCGTTACCGCGCCAGCTTTCAGTCTTTGTTGAACGTTTGAAAGCGTGGCAAGTGTTCAAGGCATCATTGAAAAATCCTAAACAGATTTTTAGTGGTGGCGTTGTTTCTGTTTCAAGAGGAAGTACAACTTGGCATCAATCCTCTATTAACACGTATCAGAAAGCAAGCGGAAGAGGTCCAACACTTCGAAGAATGAAGATATCGGTAAAAGAAAGAAAAGAACCACATAGGACGTGAAAATGAATGACTTCGTAAATCTCACAAACATTGCAATGACCGGACGAGTTGACTTACCTCCGGGAGATAGTGGGTTCGAACCCCACTGTCGACAGTTCTCAAGATGGTTTTCCGTGGTTTCCCATTTTCCACTAGGCAAATGCTGGGGATGTACCTTAATTAAGGCCTTGGCCGCTTTATTCCCATTCCTAGGCCTTCCCTATCGCATTGTCGTCATAAGGCCTATCTGTGTAGGTGTGTCGTAAAGCCAATTACAAAAAAAAAAGATTATAACGTCAGGGTCGGAAAATAACAAGAGTTGACGAAGGTAAGTCAGACAGGGAAGACGAAATTGAGATGCCTAGCACAAGTAAGTGGAGGCGATGCCAGGCTCATCTACGAGAACCATACACGCTAACCCACGCTCCCGAGTCTATACTCCCTGGTTCCCTTCCAAGTCGCCTGTTACAACAGCCGGGGGATACCGGGATGTTATCCTACAGCCACAGGTGTTCAGATTTTTATTCCATTATTAAAGTTTCATATTGTGTAACTGATATTCTTATCTCTGTCACTTCCAAGTTGATACGACTCTGTTGCCAACAATACCAGATAATAATAATAATTTCCAGGGACTTGACTGCGCTGTACGGGTATTGTAGCTATAAACTTACGTTCAGGTGATGGTGAATTCGTACCTGACCTTCGAAAGCCCTTATGGTGAATGTTCATTCTTTCCCATTTTAAGCCCCACAAATGCTTATTACAGGTCAAGATCGGTATCATCCTAATTCTTGCCATAATTCCGAAACTAATTGCTCAGTTTAATAAATGCAGTGAGTGTTCAGAGAAAAAATGCCGATTTTGCGCAATGGTATCGTAGTTTGTACGTAAAATTTCATTTGATTATGGTATTCAAGTTTTGGCCAGCACTGTACGCAGCGAGACGAAGAAATTCTCTGCTCAACAGCTCCAAGTATCTTCGCTGCGTTATATTGGAAGAGTTAGATGGATGAGGATTGTAATTCAGACTGTGAGCTCACGAGATGGTTGACTGTTGTTTAATCTCATCCCCAGAGGGCATTTGGAAACGCCTTGAGGTTCTGGAGACGTGAATTAGTGAGCGCGAAATAGAGGGAGGGAATTAGGCAAGTTATGCGAACTCAGCAATGAATGAGTTAATTTGGCAAAAGTAGTTTAACTGTCTCATTTGTCTGTTTGCACAACTGATTGACGAGTTGTTCTGTTAACTGGGTCGTGGGCTGAAGAGATTCATGATGTGGTGTTTGCAGCCAGGCGTCATAATGTTACAAATTCTCACTCCCTCTGCTCAGCGTTAATATTGCATTGGGGAAATAAAATAGAAAACTGATTTCAAACTGTCAATTTGACTTATCAACATCCGACCTAATTGAAGAATTAAAATAAAATTATTCAAGACATTGCTAAATTCTGAATGTTATAGTTTGTGTTAAATTGTACCTTAGATACTGATTCAACCGTCGCATTCTCAATAGTAAGAACATGTTTTAACACCATTCTGCAGTAATTACATGTTTAAGTGAGAGAATTTGGAGGTAACGTTGTTGCTAGCTTGTGCTCAGTTAGAAAACGTTTGTACAAGACATGTAAGTAGTAGTAATATTTATTAGAAATGTATCATCCATCTTTCAGTGATGGTGAACGTAAAGGTTCGGAATACTTACAGAGAAAAGTGCTGAGGTTATTATTAATTGTTTCTGGAAAAATTCGTATTTAGCCAGAGTTTATAATCTCACGTATAAATGTGGGTAAGATGGAAATGTTGCGATGATTCTGCTGAGTCATTAGCATGGACAGATTCAACGACAAGATTTGTTGTAGTGATAAAGTATTCAGTATATCAAAGGAAATCCGGGAGGAACGTTTTATGTGATGTGCACTCATAACGTGCAGATATAAATGCTGTAAAGCAAGAAGAGTGTGGAGATTACAAAAGGAAGCAAGTGCTTGAGAAGATGGCTGAAGTTCGTTCACGAACAGACGAATTTTTTGCAAGATGAGACGGAGGGCAAAGCTAAATAAAAGAGGCTAACAAACGTGAGATTTCACATAAATCGGACAACTTTAAGATGAACACCGAATGAGTTGGCTAAGAATTTCTGCAAGCTTACATTCGAGAGATAGTAGACTCAATCCGCACAGTCGACGGCCTTGAAGAATTTTTTCCATAGTTGCCTATTTTCAGGCCACTTCCTTCCATTTCCTATCCCATCGTCACCAAGAACCTATATGAGTTGGCGTGATCGCAAAAACAAAGGAAATAAAAATTCTGATCCTTCGAATAATGAGTTTATTGGGTGAAGAAAGAAGAGGAAACACGAAAAGCAAGGAAAATGAAAAACTCTAAGGGCTTCTCAAGAGGGATAAGGAGTTAAAACAGGTAAAACGAAAGCTGCGAGGTGACGCGAGGAAGCTATAATGATGCCAGATTCAGCAGGACCTCTGTGATTGACATGCATGCCTGACAAAGTGAAAACCCCTCGTGATGGTCTTGATTGTTAATAAGCTCCATAATGAAATAATTATGCATTTACTGTGCTTTCATTTTGATATCTGCTGCTGAAATTAAAAAAAATGCAGGCTAGCAGAATTTGCTGTAGCGTGTTTTGTTTGCGTTGTTCCATAAATATAGAGCCGTGATTCCGGAAATAAAACAAACACCACACATGCACATATATTCGCTCCAGAAGAGCGCGCATTAAGTGTCCAATACGCTGCAGAGAATATCCACTGAAGTTATATTTACAAATATTGACAGAGCGAAAGGTGTTTATTTTTAACGCGGGCTATTGAAATTGAAATCAGTGGTAGGGAAACATAAAGCGACAGTCTTCGATAATGAAATTCATGCGCGTAGAACGGGCCCTGGATTAATCTCAGGTGAAAGAGATCGGGCGATGCCTCTTCCACTTCCTCCAACCGTAAATGTGTTGCTACTTTAAATTTTGAAACATTTGGTGTATTAAGGCGACTGGTATTTGGCTTGGCGATTTTTTACTAAAATTCATATATTCGGAGATAAGTGGCTGTAGCATCGCTAGGTTAACATGTTGAAATTATTATTATTATTATTATTATTATTATTATTATTATTATTATTATTATTATTATTATTATTATTTTCGTTTCAGACATGTATGGGCTACGATTACGCAACTTCCATTGCTTTCTCAAGTTCTTTCTCCTTCCTCTTTCGCCAGTATTCCTTCATCCGTTGGCTTGCTCGTGCCCGTTCTTCTGCCGAGAATACTCTATTCTTCCTCGTTTTCTCATCAGCTAGGTCCTTCACCTCCGCAACTCTTTGCCTGAAGATTTTTCTGTTTGTTATATCTTCTGCCGTGACCCCACATTTTTCTAAATCTCGGTGGACTTTTTACCCATGGGACTTGTGTCTTCCCGTTCTCCTGGAAGGTGAGGATATCCTGTTGGCGAGTCTCTCTGATCCCATCCTTTTAATATGTCCGTAGAACGTCAATCTCCTCTTTTTCATAGTGGTGGTAATGTTTTCAAATTGTTGGTATACTTCTTGGTTTTGTCTCATGCGGAAACGTAAACTTGTCTGATGATTTTCTGGGTCCAAGTATATTTCTAAGGTACCTCCTTTCTTTCTTTCTTTTCCAAATCTGAGAGTCCCTTCGTGGCTATTGTCTCGGCTGCGTATAAATATTCTGATTTGACTATCATGCTGTAGTGCTTGAATTTGGCCTGGTCAGTAAAATTTGAGAAAATTGTACTTAACTTTATTTTCAAATGGATAAATATTCATCACCAAAACAATAATTTAACAGATTAGAACAGGAGAGCAGGAAGATCACATAATAAAAACAGGAGCCCAAGAGCTCGGAAATTTTAGAATAGCGTGGCTTGAGGTCTCAAAATATTAGTGATCAGATCAGAAAATTTTACCGAATGGAGCCGAGAAGCTCAGGATAAATTACAGAAAATTTCAGAAGCTTTACAGTTTAGAGGGGAGGTGACTCGCATTTCAGTTGACGTCAGTCAAATATTTCTGACTTGATATGTCTTTTATATGTTACCAGAAATCTAGCCTTTTACGGGATTACCAAAGGGAAGCCGTAGCTTCTTTAACACTTTCACATCACATAGGTTTCCAAAGCCTGGTGCCAAAATGACATCAGGTTTTGTTTTCAAACGCCCTTTGTTAGGGCAAGTAGGGTAGGTTAATACAACTGCCCGACAGTGGACTTTCATGAAAAATAAGGGACATTTCTACCTGCAAAGTAAATCACTATCTTTGATACCCACTTGTTAGAGGATCTACACATGAAAGGATCTGAAGATCCATCATAAACAGGGGCAGAAGGCCCATACTACACGGCCATAAGCAGACAAAAATATAATTCACGGTTAATAGGGAAGGCCGAGAACTAAGAGACCTGAGGTGGAAATCAAGCACACCAAAAGATACTTTAAATCACATAGTACCTAACTAGTCATAAGGCCTTCGAAAAAAGAGGCTAAGCCATGCTACAAGGAAACTTATTTGCTGAAAATGAAATGGCCAACAGATGATGAATAATTTAGAGGTTTAGAAAAAGTCACCAAAAACAAATTTTAGAGGAAGTGAACAAGGATTGCGTCCCTGTATTTTTACAAGTTCTCTTTTGGAAAAAAAAATGAAAATACGAAGGCTGGAGAAGGAGGCCTAAATTAACTGTAAGTTCGAAATGTGAAAACCTTGCATTTAAGTTTAAGAAGGATGAAACTGATAATTTCATTCTAAAGGGGAACGCAGAAATCTTCAATCAGTTCACTCGCAGAAATTTCACATACTTAACATTCTGCCGTAAACTGTCTCCTCATGCCGGATGGTCGGGGTCCACAATCTCCAGCATCTCCCTCTCAGGAGAAGTGGCGATGATGTTATTTTTCTTACCGGGCGAGTTGGCTGTGCGGTTAGAGGCGCGCGGCTGTGAGCATGCATCCGGAAAATAGTGGGTTCGAATCCCACTGTCGGCAGCCCTGAGGATGGTTTACCGTGGTTTCCCATTTTCACACCAGGCAAATGCTGGGGCTATACCTTAATTAAGGCCACGGCTGCTTCCTTCTAATTCCTAGGCCTTTAATATTCCATCGTCGCCATAATACCTGATAAACAGGGTCTCCTTTGCGTAGCACACTCAATAAATCACAGCCGCAAAACATTAGCCTCAGAAAAACTCACTCCTTATATAGCAGAACTGCAGATTATTCCAGAAGTAATAAATAAGAGAAACTGTGATTAGAGGATAGGAGTTAGATGTCAAGCCATATGCTTGGTGGATCAATTTAATTACGGGGGTACCGTAACAGTAAAGCAAATGAAGGCTGATTATACGACCCACCTGAAAGCAATAATTTTGTCAATAGTAGTTAACGTTATAAACGCCCGGCTTCGCTACAAATTAGATACTAGAGACGTCTGGTCCCTACGGAATATGACAGTTCAGTTAATATAAACCAGATAATGTCGCAGTAGACGATCGGCGGTAGTTTTAAACAACCGGGGAGGCGTAAATCATGACTCAGTTAGTATTCAAATATCCTCTCTTAACACTAATCATAAAGAAAAATGAGAAAGGTCAAACCACCCTCCGGGATGAAAATACAATATTATTATTATTATTATTATTATTATTATTATTATTATTATTATTATTATTATTATTATTATTATTAATGTTTTCCATCTATCTTTCTTTCTTAATCTGTTTACTCTCCAGGGTTGGATTTTCCCTCGGACTCTGCGAGGGATCCCACCTTTATAGCTCAGTACCTCGCCCAACTGACCTCACCTACTTTCCTGAACAGGGGCTTTGTAGGGGAGACGGGAAGATTGGAAGGGATAGGCAAGGAAGAGGGAAGGAAGCGGCCGTGGCCTTAGCTTAGTAGAAGTGGCTAACCATGGAAAACCACTTGCAGGACGGCTGAGGTGGGAATCGTACCACCTTCTACTCAGTTGACCTCGCGAGGATGAGTGAACCCCGTTCCAGCTCTTGTATCTCTTTTAAAATTTCGTGGCAGAGCCGCGAATCGAACCCGGACCTCCATGGGTGTCAGTTAATCACGCTAACCACTACATCACAGATGCGGATATTTATTATTATTATTATTATTATTTTAATAAGCCACCTGGTGGCCCTGATCATTAAGATGTTGTGTAAGCAGTCTGACGGCATGATTAACCAGAGTCGAGTTCCGTTGGTCAAAAATATTACCATTAGAATGTTGGCCGGCAGGGTGGGTGAGGTCGTGCTATACAATTTATAATCGCTAGGAAGCGTGCTAAAAGCCTGGATGAAATTCCAAACCTCTCCGCAGTGCTCGTATGGGATGAGGGTATATGACGCTGTTAATGGTGATTCGTCCATCGGATGAAGACGTTAAGCCTTGAGCAGACAACTTGGTGCTATTCGAAAGGAGTAAGCTATGTGCCGGCACCGGGTTTCACCCTCTCCCTCCCTACTCCCTTATATCACATCATCAGGAAGGAAATCGGGTGATAAAAACTCGCTATTATGTTTCATATCACGCCATACCCGACCCCGTAGAGGAAGGGACATACGTACATTATTATTATGGTATTACTATAACTCCCTCTGTAGTTCAGTGGCACAATGTCGATCTCCGGGTTCAAACTCAGCAAAAGAAGTCTGATTTTTCAATTGCTTAATTGTCCATTCGACGTTTATCCTGCCATCTGGTGGAGTAAAATGGAACCTCAAAATTGACTATCAGGTAGTCTAAGTGGCGTCAAATTAAAATTCCTCCACATGGCAGCTGGGGACAGATGATGATTATAATAATAATAATAATAATAATAATAATAATAATAATAATAATAATAATAATATTATTGATGTTTTTGTTTGTATAGGCCGACTAAGGACCACTGCATTCAACTGTTGCGTTTGGGGCGGGTTTTGACGTTTGCCCAGTAATTGCGCATCCTCTGGCTCTGTTTGTTCTTTCCTGTTGAATATTAGACATTCTGAAGCCTACAAGGCTTCAGGGCGGATGATCGTCTGGTAATGCTTAATTTTAGTGTTTCGAGAGAAGCACTTTTTATTGTAGGTGTTCTTGATGGGCTAGCTTATTAACTCGAGTTGATAATGCTACTTCTTCGGAGGGATTGGTTTCCAGCCATTCTCTCACTACGTAAACCTGTTGGTTTTCTTGATCGTTCCTTGCTCCAGATGCTGTGTACAACGAGATTCACTCATATTCGCGATGTATTGCTTTTTCTCAAGTGAAATGTGTATCCTGACCTTTGCTGCTTGTTGTCTGAGAACATTGAGTTGTTTCACAGATATTGCTATTAAATTAGATAGAAGTACCAGGTCGTACATCAGCGAATGGCAGATAATCAACATTCAGTCCATTGCACTTGTATCCCATGTGTCGTCAACTCGTTTCACCACTTTCTCATTACTTTTCCCAGTGCACATTTAAAGAGGAATGGGGAGGGGCCGTCTCCTTGTGTTACCCCTGTCTTGATTTCAAAACGTTCTGAGGCCGTTTCTCTGAACTTCACTCGTGAGCTGTTGTTATTTAAAGTCTGCTAGATGAGGTTTTGGGTCTTCTGGTCCAGTCCAAGTTACTGTAGGATTTTTATTATTAGTAGTATTATTGTCGTCATCAATCTCTGTTAGTAGCAATATCGCGGTAAAGCAGATACCACGCCTACCATGACAGCTTTCCATTGAGGCACAAACACGTCAGTAACGCTTAGAGGAAATTAACACGCTGTCATATAGTGCTAGGATTTAATTAACCTATTTGTCACAATTAACAGTATTTTAGTTATAAAGTAACTTTCTGTGAACTTTAATGCTCCAATTCATGTATTTATGGTGAATTTTGCTAATTATCGTTCGTGCCACGTAAATTCCTTTTGAGTTATGTGGAAGTGAAGCATTCTATTGATGCCCATAAATTAATAGGAATCCATTCACCTGCAACTTTTGAACAGTGCTCTAAAGTTCGAGTCTGGTTTATAAATGCATATTCCAGAGCAACGCTTTCATGTTGATAAGTTAAACAATACAGTGCCACTTGAGAAAACTGTAAATGTTTAGTAATACTACACTCAGAAAATTAATTAGAGATGATTTTATGTACACTCAATAGTACAAATATTGTCCAGTAAATACATATTTAGCCTCTAAATCGTACACCTGGGTCCTAGGGACCCTACGGAAAATATATTCCAAGGCCAAAATATGTGCGACATTACTGCGCTGCACCTTCTGTAGTCTGCTAGCTCTCTTTCTTTTTTTTCGCGCGACACTGTTTCTTTAATGGTTATTGTATCCCGAGGACCCACGTTTATCTTTCAATGGAAGTCTTTCTTTAGCACCACTTCCATTACTTTGTTCTGTTCGACTAGTTTCCAGAAAGGGCCGATGACCTAGATGTCAGAACTCTTTAAACAACAAGCAACAAGTTTCCAGAAAAATGAATGAGGAAGCCATTACAGACGCTCTGGACAGTGGTATCGGTGACGTAGGTGACAGTGACTGTGTGTTATTGATTACCGTCCTACCCGGGCCTCTTATTACTGGTAAGTGAATTGGAGGAATAATATTGGTTAACATTGATACTTTCACGGCCCGCACTTGTAGACATGATGTGGGCTTATGCTGTGTCAACAAAACAAAGTGAAACTCTTTACGTTTCGCAGAGAACTTTGCCCCGTGGCTTCAGAAGAAAATCTCGACTGTTTACAACGAAGACTTCTACAATAATGAGGGTTTGAATTTAAGAATGCTTTACCGTTCGAATTGTAGTGGTACGCTCATTCGTCACCAGGTGGCTCGCTGTATGGTGGCACAGCGCTCCAGGCGGGAGCTGACGACAACATTAAGCTCCAAACACGGCCGACTGGATCCTTCTAGCTGGAGCGACGCATCAAGTGGGCCGTGCTCCAAATAAGATGTTCCATCACACCGTGAGTGCGTGAGAAGTAACATGGAGGACATAGACGAATCAGGGACGTATGTGGTAGAAGTAATAAATGGAAAGTAAGAAAATAAAATGCAATGAAATACACCAGGAAATAATAGAGGAGAGGTGAAGGATGGAAAGAAAGTACGTAGAGAGAACCATAGGATGAATAATGATGTGAGACGGTGTGGGAGGTTCCGGGTGGGGGTGGAGGGCATAACCGATGTACACACGTATGAAAGTATGACACTTCACGTAACATATTGGCTACAATAAACCATCTGGTGATGACGAACGTACGACTCTAAGAACTAACGATATACAAAGGGCAGGAAAGAGAACTACCTGCCTACATCCCTAATAGCTGGCAACAACATATTACTTAATCAATAGCCAGGGGTTGAAATTGTTAGGATTTTTACGTATTTGTTTGTGGTGTTCTTGCAAGTACGCTTGAGTGTCCATGGACACTTTGATCAGTTCCTGCTTTAGAAATAACGGCGGGATTTTCACTGTCATCATCAGCACTTTCGTATCGTTGAGCATCATGTTCGCTAAAGGCAATACAGTTCAATCTCTCGTAAGAAATGTTTACAGAAACAGTGAAAATGAAAACCTACAACCTGTTTTCCAGTCAGTGATCGGGTCAGGGCTGGAATGAATGAAACCCCCACCTTGTGGCGACGATAGGAATTGTGCCGGCTGCCGAGGCCTGTTGCACTCCTCTGGGGCAATGATTGACTGTCAGATGAAATGAAATGAACTGATAGTGGAGAGTGTTACTGAAAAAATAAAGACAAGGAAAACCGGAGTACCGCCTCCGCTTTGTCCAGCACAAATCTCACATGGAGTGACCGGAATTTGAACCACGGAATCCAGGGGCGAGAGGCCGGCGCTCTGCGGCCTGAGCCACGGAGGTTCAATTTTAACAGTGCGTTTGGTTAATTGTTTTGAAGATTTTCAATGTTGTGACTAAATAAGAGTTTATAAATGTAATTTTTATTTTTGTAAATTCTGAATCCACCTCCAATTTCGACTCAGACCATTTTTCACTGTTGGGTTCTTTCATTCTGCTAAAAATAATTTTCAGTAATAAATTTATAAACTACCTGAAAAATAAGCAACTTAATTAAAATAGAATGAGATATTTCGTTCTTGAACGAACATCAGGTTCTATGAAATCACTTGAAATCTGGAATTTATCTTGATGAAGTCCTCTATTATCTCCACCTAAGCAGAGAATTAAAACATAAATAAACCTAACAGTTAAAAAAGTATGTTACAAATAAAATTCCATCTGTTTCATTACTCTAATTTATTTCATTATGGCCTAATAAATGCACACACACATATTTAAACACACACACAAGTGAAACCAGTTAAATGAATGGCCACACTTACTAATTACAAGTCTATTCACACGTCCCTCTTCCTTATAGCACCACAGGTGGTCCGGCCCGTTGTTACCTGGGGACGGCTAATCTTTACTTTCACTTCGTACAGCAGCTGTGTGTAGTCCACTGGATTTGAAGACCGTGCCACTGGCTACACAACATACGATGAGTGTTCGTTGGTTCGACTCCACAGATAGTCCAGTAATTCACCGAGTCACATGCAGTGAACAACTAAACAGCTCAACAGTATTCAACAGCAGGACGATACTCATAACAGCCAACATTGACACAGGTCCATTTACCTTCACACTTGCGATAGCGGCTTCCCTCGCTGAGCCTCAGTTCATGAACACACAGTACGGCCTTTGTTCTTTCGTCTCCACCTACTCACTGCTCTCTTCCACACCATAACAACAGCTCCTGGTTCAGACCTAGGTGGGGCACTAGCGACAGCCGACACCTATGTCGCCCGCAGCCAAGCCACCGAACCCCCCAGCACACCGAGTCTCACATTAACTCCACCTCTGAGCCCAAATGTCACTCACTGTCCGCGGCCAGCCCCCTTTCTATAGCTCGCATGATTTAATCCAGAATTTTCGTGAGGTCACTAGAGGCAGAACATTCCCGTTGAATCTCCAAGAAACTCACAGGTAAGCCGACCGACGAGAACAATACACGGAAAGGCCGGCCCCTGGGAGATCCCAGATCCCTGCAAGTACCGAAGAAGGGTACCACGGGGCTGGCTCGTGACAGCATGTTTTTCACATTATATGTTTTCTGTTCCTTAATATATTTTTATATAACTTCCAGAAGTAATGAATACAGATTTTCTAGCTAGTTGCTTTACGTCGCACCGACACAGATAGGTCTTATGGCGACGATGGGACAGGGAAGGGCTAGGAGTGGGAAGGAAGCGGCCGTGGCCTTAATTAAAGTACATCCCCAGCATTTGCCTGGTGTGAAAATGGGAAACCACGGAAAACCATTTTCAGGGCTGCCGACAGTGGGGTTCGAACCTACTATCTCCCGAATACTGGATACTGGCCGCACATAAGCGACTGCAGCTATCGAGCTCGGTAATACAGATTTTAAAACTTAATCATAGTCCTTTTATTAAATGAACAATGTTTGAATCTTTCCGCATTTGTTTCTCTTAGTAATAGAAAAACTGAAATTACAGTGTGTCTATTGGACCCAGGTGTACCAATTTATACATTCTAGAAACGTGAGGATATTCTTAATGTGTGCGTAGCCACTGGCCGAAGCGATGATACTTGGGATTGTGCCATCTGCACTATACATTTATCCTATTTAAAAAAAACCATTTTGAAGGAAATTCATCTTTAGGATCGGCCATTTTTAGGGAGAAGCTGCAGTTTTAACGAGAAGTATATAATTACTACATTTTAAAAACTGGTTGTATGAAACTTTATATTCCAGAAATTGTTTGTCTTACATGTTACTACAGTTCAAAAATTACGTGGTGATAGTGATTTGGTTTAAGGGGAAATCCAAGAAACCATCCTCTCTTAACACTAAGCATAGGAAAATATGGAGCCGATCCAACAGTTCAATGAGTGCAGTATCGATAAAATGCAAAGTGCTGCAAATGTAGCAAATATCTTGACATGAAGATAAAGTTGGAACTCAAGATAAAAATTGGCGCAAACACTGAATACTAGGAAGAGGAATTAGGGATTGCAACAGTTTATCAAGTGGGATATTTGATAAATTTCGAACAACTTTGAAATCATTTAAGGAAAGTCCAGGTAAACAACATGTTCACAAGTTGCTTTACATCCCACAGACACAGACAGGTCTTATGGCGACGATGAGATAGGAAAGGACTAGGAGCGGTAAGGATGTGACCGTGGTCTTATGGAGGTTCAGCTCCAGCATGGGAAACCATGGAAAACCATCTTCAGGGCTGCCGACAGTAGGGTTCGAACCCACTATCTCCCGAATGCAAGTTCACAGCTGCGCGCCCCTTACCGCACGGCCAACTCGCTCTGTGGTAAACAACTGGTAGAGAATCTGTCACCTGGGCGACATCCCTACATGCAGATCAATCGTGATTGATTTGGTTTCATTTGATTTTATTTTATTTTGTTAATGAGTGAAGAAACGTTAAAAATATATGTAGGGATGTCTTGCATATAAACAAACAATATTTCTCCTTTGCCTTTTTATAATTCTAACTGGCGGATCCTTCTCTTATTCCAGTGTTTATCAGTTTTCTTCGTCACTGTTGGAATTGGACTCACGGTATATGCTCACTTCCTGAGAGAGGTTTGACGTCGTATGCATATGTTCTTGCATAGTACGTGAGAGTGATTCTGCAATGCGGTTTCCACATCGTCCGAAGAGTCATTCAGTTGAAAACAGGTCATCGCAAACAAGAAGACTGCAGGAGAGTTGTTAAGGGATTCTGACAATCATATCTCAACCACTACCCGATTCGCTCTTGTAAAGATCCTAAACTATACGGATAAATGACGTAAATAAGAAAATAGAGCAGATTGCAGCAGGGACTTATTAAATAAACGCTTAAAAATGATCACCCTTAACATCACTCTGCAAGGATTAGTGCTATAATTCTCCATCATTTCGGGAAAACACTTATTGAAAGTCTCTGTATTTGCAGTATGCTGCTAGCTGAGGTTCCATTGAAGGCGGTCCCCAACGCGTCCGAACAACAAACAACTGCTCGCATGTAGAATACTCACCGTAGGTCACAAATTAAAAGTGGAGTATCGTCGTATATACTGCTACTTCCATTGGAAAACGCGCCTAATTCATCCCACATATAACTCTATTTTTCCTATCTAGGTGACTTTTGACGAATGATGTCGAAGCACTTGGGTTTGCGCGTGGATTTTACTGTTTTTGGACTAAGTCTGGTCACCTATATTAGGTTTTAAAGAAATTTTGTCACACTGGGTTAATGTATTTTCCTCGATTAGGGGTGTGCCTTCTCCATTTACAAGCATATTCGCATCAAAAGGAATCCCATACTTCCAGAATATATCACGGAAACTGTACATGGAATTCATTAGAGGTTACGCATTCAACCCTCTCTTGGATGTTCTCGAACTAATGCAAGCTTAAATGCTGGCAATATAGGTGCGGCCTTAATATATTCGATTCATTTTACCTCGATACGTTCTCCCTGTGCGCTGAACTTCGCCTGTGTAATATCTAGGAGCGTGAGCTGCTATCAGGAGTTTCTAAGGCGCCAGAACACAGTCTGCTGTACCTGCAGATATATTTCGGGAGAGAAAATTGAAAGCAAACATGTGAGTCAAAGGCAACGAAGATTCGAAAGGAGGGAAGAGCAAATAAACATATCAATACACACAGAGGAAAGAATGTCTTTTGAAGGAAATCGTCTCGGAGAGAATTTAATATGGTACTAACGTGCATCTAATTTAAAATATCATGAATAATGAATTTATAAGGAGTCTTACGCCTTCAGGAGATATCATTTGCTAAATAATTATATCTGCGTCGACCAGTGATATTGGTTTTACGACGGTAAATCAAAAAGTGATTGTTGTATTTACGAGGAAGTACAACTACAAGTACCTATATCCTCTTTAATCTTCTCCTTTGTCTCCTACTTAACGTTTCTGACCTCCTCTCGTTTGCTGCGAGTTTTATTAATCTTTCTCTGCCGAGATCGATAGCTGCAGTCGCTTAAGTGCTGCCAGTATCAAGTATTCGGGAAATAGTGGGTTCGAACCCTACTGACGGCAGCTCTGAAGATGGTTTCCCACGTTACATAAGGCAAATCCTGGGGCTGTGCCTTAATTAATGCCACGGACGCTTCCTTTCCATTCCTAGCCCGTACCTATCCTATCGTCGCCATAAGACCTATCTATGTCGATGTGACGTAAAGCAACTCGTAAAAAAATATAAGATAGATACACATTTTCCTGAAGCCACCCCTGTAAAAGCGGATGTTTTCTCTATGAAGTGCTGTTTGTTGTACTGGACGAATACAAACACTCGAGCCCGACCTGGAGGAATCAACAAGGGGAGAGGAATTCTCCCACCCGGCTGTGAATCAAGCCTGATGGGCGCTACGTTGACCATTCAGCCAAGCAGCCGGACATGACCATGGGGTCCATAGGTGACTCTGGTATTGCTCCCACTTACTTGTGCCTGTTCCCTCACTTTTGTCTTTCCTCTGTGACTTTCCTTGCTCAACTCGTGTTTTCTTCTGACCGCGATGCTAACATGTTTCTAAGGCAAAGGGAGTCTTTCATTTTCACGCCCTTCCTGGCCCACATTTTGTTTGCTGGTACCTTCTTTCTTCGAAATGTTGGACCTCTTACATATGACATAATATGTCGTAGAGTTTGGGTTCTCCCGAAAATTTTTGTAACGAAATAGCGTCACGTAACAGAATGTGTGACGTGATGTTGCCTAGCAACAGTGCCTTGAAAACTGTACAGACCGTGGATCTGTATGTCATGGCTATCCATTAATACTTCACATCACAGCCTGCATGGTTGCTAGGTAACAGTACCTTGAGTGCTCCACAGGCCATGGATTTGTTTAAAGAGAGCGGCACAGATCGTGGATCTGTATGTCATGGCCATCCATCAACACTTCACATCACAGCCTGTACGGTTGCTAGGTAACAAACCTCACACATTTTATTGAAATACATATTAACGATAATTTGAATTTCCCACATGGAAAAGTAATAGCATTTTGTGGTCGAATTTACTTATACATTAAATACACAGACTTTCGTATTCATTCATATCCTAAAGGCAAGGCCTTGTCGCTGCAACCACATTTGTCTCTCCTCTGCTAAGCTTTTCAGGTCAACATATTTTTTTTTAATTCTGCCTGTGCATCACAAAATCCAGATACTTGTTCCTCGGCCTTTCTCTTCCCTTCTTACCCAGAACGTTTCTCTCCAGCAGAGTCGTGAGGAATGTGTTATGTCGAAGTGTGTGGCCAAGGAATTTTGTTTTCCTCGTTTCTATAGTGTTGAATCAATTCCCTTGTTTCGTCTATTTCCTTAAGGACACTATTGTTTGAATTTTTCTCTGTCCAAATAATTTTCATCGTCCTCCTCCATATCCACATTTCCACTGCTTCCAGGTGTTTTATATCGTGTTTTGCTAAGACCCATGTTTCGCAACCATACAACAAAACACTGCACACAAACATTTTGGCAAATTATTTCCTAACTTTAATGTTAATTTTCCTGCTTGTCAGAAGCTGTTTCTTGTTACTGAAGACTTGTTTAACCAGAGCAGTCCTCCTCCTGATTTCTGTGGTGCACCTGTTGTCCTGTTCCCAAGTAGCAAAGTTGCCTTACGTGTTGCACATTTTCATCACCTACCTTAATGTTTATTGGTATTTCCTCAGTTGATTTATTGACAACTAATGCAGTTAGAGCTCCCGTTGGTCGTACCACGTACACGGAGAATGGCATGTTGGACTTACAGTAACAATCCAAGGAGATCGAAATCATTCTTTAGTTCTCACACAAAACAGCAGGCACATGAAGGTGGATGGATTTTTCTCTCAGATTAGGAGAGGATGATTGTCCAGATGCACTTCCTTTTAAAACAATGGCCACCACCACCACCTGTTCACATCCTTTCTATGAGGCTACTCTGAATCGGCGACAGTGAAATCAATACAATTTTTGAGGAATCATTGTTAGGCACTCCAAAGGATTTGGTAGTGTCCTATTATTCTGCGGCTATTAAGTGCACGTTGCTGTGCATTTCCACAAGCACGAAGACAAACAGTATACAGGTGCATTTGGTCCATGTAATGTCATAATTTTGCTCGCAGTCTCTCACTTATTTAGGTCCCAGTTGGTCAAGCTTTCTCTTGTTTTAATTGAAAAAGTTAGCAACTCTCCTCGGAAACTGGCCTTAGAGCAATAAGCATGAACTACAATTCCATTGTATTCCTGGCACTTTATCTGCAACGGAGGAAACTAAGCCAGAGCCCTGTCGTAAATTCCCCACGCTGCAGCCTATCGACCTTTACATTCGGTGAACGCATTCGAAATACAATTGCATTGTTGTGCAAACGAGCTTGCACTAGACGTAATTATTAACTTGTACTCAACTAGACAACCCCACTTTGCTCTCTTGGTTATGTTAATAAGAGACTGATCGAAAGGCTGTTTACTGGGTCTATGAACAATAGATTTGCATGGATTTGTGTTCGACTTCCATCCTTAAAAAATTGGCAAAATGGGCGGAGTTTCGTCAGAGCCAAGACTGCAGGATTTTGGGGGATGGATGGATGTTATAAATAATAATAATAATAATAATAATAATAATAATAATAATAATAATAATAATAATAATAATTGTTACGGAGATAACATGGTGGACAGACGTGAAAGAAGGTGCGGGCCTGAATATGTCGAAATTAGTCGGTCAAAATATTAATTTGGAACTTTAATTTAGAGTTACATTTCCTTCTCTTTTTTGTTTCTTTTCAAAGTTAAACTTTACAATTTCAGGTACCAAAATTTGCTTACAAGTTAGGTAAAAACGTTTAGAAAATCAGAATAATCAAGAAATTATAAATTAGCAAACTTGAGCTCGCAGCTCCCTAATTACCAATGTTGCATGAGCACAACTGCTTAGATTAACAAACAGTGGGAAGACGAATCTCCCGATTTCTTTTACACCAAGATAAGGGCTTCCTTCCTCCACAAGTTTGTCTAGGAGACTACTCTAACCTTATAGCCTTCCAAATGCATCATTTAACTGTTACATTACTAGAAAGAGCGTCCTTGCTCTACAAGTTTGTCTAGGTCTAACCTTATAACCTTATAGCCTTCCAAATGCATCATTTAACAGTTACCTTACTAGTAAGAGCTTCCTTGCTCTACAAGTTTGTCTAGGTCTAACCTTATAACCTTATAGCCTTCCAAATGCATCATTTAACAGTTACCTTACTAGTAAGAGCTTCATTGCTCTACAAGTTTGTCTAGGAGACTACTCTAACCATATAACCTTATAGCCTTCCAAATGCATCATTTAACCGTTCATTAGTAGTAAGAGCTTCCTTGCTCTACAAGTTTGTCTAGGTCTAACCTTATAACCTTATAGCCTTCCAAATGCATCATTTAACAGTTACATTACTAGTAAGAGCTTCCTTGCTCTACAAGTTTGTCTAGGAGACCACTCTAACCTTATAACCTTATAGCCTTCCAAATGCATCATTTAACAGCCACTTTACTAGAAAGAGCGTCCTTGCTCTATAAAATTTATATTTTCAAAAAATGTCCAGGCCTATGAAAGGCGCAACCTAAATTTTACAATTCAGACAGTACTTACTGTCTTAGATGCTCAACAGTCTAACATGATAACATTCAGAGAATGCAAATGATTAACAGGGCTATCGAGTACCCATCCTACCAGGCCTTTGTGAAAAACAACAGATCAAGTTACTGCGCCAACACTCAAAATGGTGCGGATGCGGACACTTGCGCTCCTTGAAAACCGAAATGAAAGTTTAAAACCCTATTTAGACCCATAGCCCCAAGTTACAGAGGCTAATCCTATACTACTGAGGTGACTAGATGGAGAAAATATTGAATTTACAGAGATTATAAACGGTTACAAAATCATAGTCACCTCAAATTTAAATTGTTAGGGAACGGGAGAGGGTGTCTCACTCTCTATTCCCTGATTTCAGCTAAGTTCTTTCGACTTGCTTGAAATTTTCATTTGAACTTGGAATTTACATATCGGAAAATTAAAGTTACATAGTTAAAGATAGGAAACGTTCCCCTCGAGCTATCTTTCAAAGACTATCACTTAATAAAATCCGGACTGCCACCTTGAGCTGATGGGTTGCTCGATGATGGACGAGGCACCCCGCCTCCTTTGTAAGCACACACACTAGACTGGAGCGATGAATAAGACGCCCTGTTCAAAAATGTGCAAGTTTTATACCCGAGAGGAAGGTTCTAGAGAGCTCTGGGCTAAGGCCCGACACACCCCCAATTCTTATTGGGTAATTAAATAAATACTGGACATAGTTTGATTGACTTAAATATAAATATACAAAATTTTCAATTGGCCAACGTCTTAAGTTGGCGGGAAGAGGTCGAAGTGTTGTCAACTGTAACATACCAAAAACAAAGAATAATCAAGTCAGTGTAGTAAACCTTAAAGTAAAATAAATTACTCATCTATTTTAATATTCTTCTTCACACCAGAGGGCATAACATCGGTTTTTAATAGGGACATCTGTAGAGAAAAGTCCAAACTACTTGTATTAGCTGTTGCAAACTTCACATATCAGATGGTATTCTCCAAGGTGCTTCATTTGAATGAACGGGGCGGGTGTACCTCCCGGTATAATAATAATAATAATAATAATAATAATAATAATAATAATAATAATAATAATAATAATAATAATGCTTTTACGTTCCATTAACTACATTCCAAGAAAATTACAGTGACGCTGAAGTACGAGAAGTTTGTGCTTCAGAAGCTCTTTTACGTGCCAGTGTCGTAGGTGGACACCTTGAAATACCACAGGATCAAGCCGAGATAGAACCTGCGAAACTGGGTTCAGAAGGCCAGCGCTCTATCCCCTTAACTACTCAGCCTGGCTGTCAGCAATAAGTCAGCGGATACAGATTAGGTTTATTTGTTACTTTTTCCTTTCACATTCTGCAAAGTTGAAGTCACATAATTTCCAGTCTTAACTGATTACAACTTCGGGATTATCTACCTCCACAGGAAGCAATAGAGGTATTCGGTTGTTCGGCCACCTGGAGTTTCTTGCCTTGTATGTGGGATATTTTGAGCTTCCTCGATTCCCATTGGCTGATCATTTCTTCCTGTTAAGTTACTGAGACATTTCGGAAAATTTCACAAAGATCTAAATATTTTTCACATACCTAATCAGTTGTTTTCAAAAATATAAATATAGTAAAACCTCACAATTCCGTATAGCCGGACTCCACTTAATCCGGGCACAAAAAATAAAAATTAACAAGGAGAAATAGCGTCGTATTCACCTTTGTGAAAATTGAATGATCATGAATATATCGTTTTGGTCTCTAAGTCACGGCCATCCATAGTTGCTAGGTAACATCGCCTCACACATTTTGTACAGATGACCTCTAGTCATAAGACATAGCCTGCACAGTTGCTAGGTAACGTTGCTTGTCCATCCATCCATACTTTACATCACAGCCTGCACAGTTGCTAGGTAACGTTGCTTGTCCATCCATCCATACTTTACATCACAGCCTGCACAGTTGCTTGGTAACGTTGCTTGTCCATCCATCCATACTTTACATCACAGCCTGCACAGCCGCTATGTAACATTGCCTGTCCACCCATCCATACTTTACATCACAGCCTGAACGGTTGCCAGATTACACTTCCATTGCACATTTTACAGAGGTAACTTTTCAGATCACCCCCTCAGCCTTTAAGACATATTTACGTCAAAAATAAATCCCTTAGAAATCGCAGAATGCAAAATTGTCATAAAAGCTGCAAGTCAACAATCACATTCGTCTCATAACTCCGCGATTGTTGAGATTGTTTGTCCATTGTTATAGTGGTTATTGTTTTAAGTGGAAGTACACCTGGGTAGCCATCCTTTACTAACGTACATAGAACGGAAACGGAAAAGGTCCGACACTTAGAAAAATGAAGGTATCGTCAGAAGAACAAGATCAACGAAGGGCGTGAAAATGGAAGATTCACTAGGCCCCAAAAGCTGAATACCGTAGAGGTTGGAAAAGAACAAGAATTGACCAAGCGAGGTCGGATGGGAAAGATGAAAGTGAGAAGCCTTGCAAAAGTAAATGCTAGGACACGGCTAAGGGGCCCCTGGTCCCCAAACCAAGTTCGTAATTTAAAAGTCCCTTGGGCCTTTGGTGTGGATACACACTACAGTCGATCATTAATTTATTTTACAGCCCAGTACGGCATTTTACTGTTTTATAACGTGTTATCATTGTTTCATGCCGTGAGCCATTTGCAGGATAAAACCAAAAGCACAACTGTCTTTATGTTCACGAAAAACTAACAATAACAAAGTGCAGAATCACAAGAGAGACTGTCTGCAATACTAAGAACGAAAGTGAGCTGTTCACATTTGTGCTGAAATTTAAAAAAAATGTGAAGTGAAGGGAATGAGAAAGTCCAGAGGCGATGCTCCCGCACAAGTACGCTTAAGAGGACTGGCAGTGAGAGGAAGTAAAATCCCAGTTATTGTGGGGAATTCAGACTGGCTTGTCAGATTTCCAAGATGCTATAGCATTTCGAATTCATTTTTTAAAGTTTGTGGCCTTTAAATTACCGTAAAAGAAGGGTTTTCTTGCTTGAAAGGGAGTGTTAATGCTGTTTGCAGTGTTCTTGTCAGTTATTTCAGTTAATGCTGGATTTCCTTATTCGGGTTACCATATGCTCCAATTAATCCGGATTAATGATTTTCTACGGAACACATATCGATACCTCGCAGTACGTGTTATCACGCTATGACCCCGGGATATATTAACTTTACACCATGCTCCGAACTCCGAATTCACAACAGCTATGGCGGATTAGCACACCGCTCGTTAATGCGCTATTTGGGTAGACCAATTGTACCCTCTCCTTTTCAAGTCAATTGGTATGTGTCTGCTAGATTTTATTGTTATGTAATCGTTGAAGGAAGTGTGGTATACACGTCTTTGGACCCACCAATTTTGACCGAGGACTGTAGCACTGGAACCAAAGGATAGCCGTACTCTGCGTAAATATGTGCGATAAAAAAAAAAACACTGGAAGTATTTATCTGTTAAGTTTCCTAGTATTTATTCATCCTCAAACGTTTGAGGTTGCCACAATGACAACGGATACCATACAGTATAATTCACAATACAATCTACGATAATAAACCGATAGAAATCTTTAGCGACGAATGTTTGTAGAGGGACTGACAAAATATAAAGTAGAATGGTGTCATTTCTTACTTTGGGAAAATCAAGTCATCTTAACTACTTCTTTCTATAAATTACTCTCAAATTTATAACGATTAACTTATTTGCATCTAACAGATTATTATTGAGAGACAAGTGTAGGATTCAGGTGTAAGCCCTATGATTATTTTTGCTAGTTGTTTTACGTCGCACCGACACAGATAGGTCTTATGGCGACGATGGGACAGGGAAGGACTAGGAGTGGGAGGGAAGCGGCCGTGGCCTTAATTAAGGTACAGCCCCAGCATTTGCCTGGTGTGAAAATGGGAAGCCACGGAAAACCATTTTCAGGGCTGCCGACAACCCTATGAAATTACAAGGAATGAAATTGTCACTTCCCTGTAGTATGACGTGATGAGAGCTCTTCAATCAAAGAACCTTCTATATGGCTGTCATGGTCATCAAACGAAACTTCACACCACAGCCTGCACAGTTGCTAGGTGACATCGCATCACACAGTTCGTACCGCTAATTAGGGAAGCAAATTTCAAGACGACCCTCAGATATTCGACGTATTTATATCCAAATATGAAAGGAAAATCATTTCAACCATTTAATTAAGAAGGGGATGCGTAGAGTTGATTTCTCAACGTCGATATCGAGGCTTTCAATGTTTGCAGATTCCATCTCTCAATGGTTTCATTCGGCACACCAAGCCTTCCTACGTGGGTGGCCAGTATTGCAGGAATGGTGCCCCTGGCACCCAGCATAAGCTCTATGACCTCGATGTCCCGAAATCCGTACTTATTGAGGTAATAGGGAATGGTTGTTGAACATATCCTCTTTTATCTTCGACAGCATCAGTGTGTTTGAAATGCAATAGTCAGATCGAGAATGAAGTCTTCTTTTGCTTCCGGGTTTGAACGTGTTTATGCCGATTCGTCTTTTTCCATAGTCAACTGCGAGACCACGCACATCTTCACGTAACGTATACCCTTTTCTGCATAGCGTATCGGCCAAAAACGACCGGTTGTAAAGGTTTCTTTTTTTTTTTTTTTTTTTTTGCTACGGGCTTTACGTCGCACCGACACAGATAGGTCTTATGGCGACGATGGGATAGGAAAGGCCTACGAGTTGGAAGGAAGCGGCCGTGGCCTTAATTAAGGTACAGCCCCAGCATTTGCCTGGTGTGAAAATGGGAAACCACGGAAAACCATTTTCAGGGCTGCCGATAGTGGGATTCGAACCTACTATCTCCCGGATGCAAGCTCACAGCCGCGCGCCTCTACGCGCACGGCCAAAAACGACCGGTTGTAAAGGTTTCTAGTGTTTTTGTGGGCATTCGCCGAATGAGCATGATTGTCTAAATTTCAATCTTAAAGCATCGTCTGCAGTGGTTATCGTCTTTGTATCTGCCTGGTATGGCGTGGACAGGAGCTACATTTGCTTCCACTCATTGCTTGTCTTCTTACCCACCGGTTGGCTGGAGTAAACTCTTCATATAGCACTACTTTAGCAGCAGTTTTGGTGTGTAGCGCAGCTCTGCGGAGGATGTTACAGCTACTGATCTGTTGTAGAGATGCTTCCTACTTTGCGCGAGAAAGACCCACACATTTACCGTTTTAGTGGAATAGATGGTTGCATACGGCGTGACAGATATTGTTACCACCACTCAAATAACGGTTTGTCCTGAGTTGTGTTGTCGGTCATTCTCTGTCTCGTCTCTGAGCGAGTGGATGTTGCAACAGCCGCCTGATCAATGTACTCTTGCTCGCTCAGTCATGTCATAGTCTCAGCAAGTCTGCGATAAGCCTCCGTATAACGTGCAGCATGATTGCTTCTAATGCAGTACGAACTGGTTCGTGTGATGCGTTTCATGGCTTTTGAATGAAGTATTTAACACCATATTTTCGTATGCAGTATGTTCCCAAATGCGATTCGCACCGAACATTCGTGAGGATGAACTGCAGAGTGCGAAGCTGATTATCATCACACTCTAAGCGCTAGTCTTCCGCGTGAAAGAGAGCATTTTCAACACTTACTACTACGAGGTAAGTTTCAATGTTTTACAATCTGATTATTCATTTATTGATGATGAACCGATTTTACGGGGGAATGAGAATTGCGTGATGGCGAGAGAGATGTTTTACACGCCGACAACGTTCCGAATGGGCCTTTTCCTCATACTTCAAAATCCGGATTACCTTTTCCGGGTTTGAACCCATGCTTTGGGGAACCTGAGCCCCACACTCTACTACTGATTCACAGAGCTATACATTTCAATCACCGACATGAAATCTGGAGTCATTATACCTTGTAACGAAGATTACGCAATTCTACTACTTTGTCGAGTTTCGCAACAATTTGTAAAGCTGAATATATGTTTAAAGAGGGGGAAACATATCCTGTGATGAATAAATTACTTTAAGGGTAAGATTGCATGTATATTACGGTAGCCTTTGTGGAAGGTCATCTTAATCTTTCAAGAACAGAAGCAACTTTGTTTGACGTAAAGCATGAATAAATTACTTGCCTCGAAGACTAAGAACCCTCCTGCAACGCTCAGAATAACTGACGATGTCAATATAAGATGCCCTCAGTTCTGTGTCGGCGGGCTCCAGAGATTTGTCAGTTGTCTATCACCAGTACGAGAGGAAAGGAACACACATTTCAGTGTGTAAACAACTGGCTGTGTAAGGAAGCAGACAAGTTAAATCAACCTCTGAAGAACTTACATCAGTCGCAGAGTGAAATTAAGAATAAAACCATCGGAACATATTCAGATTGGCAAGCTATGTGCATCCTTCGAAATATCCATTCAGGTATTACAGAACATAAGCACCTCGTAATTTTACGCTTAGTTATAAACACGTGGAACTGGGGTTTCACGTGCAAGGTGGTGCAGGTGATTACTGTATTAAGAGAAAACAAAATTGGACAACCATCCTTCTCTATCATTAACAAAAAGGAAAATATGGATGAGGTCTAACCCTTCTAAGAAAGACGCAGGGAAGGGCCACGAGTCCACGAAGGGCGTGATAATGAAAGGCTCCGTAGGAATCGCAAACCTAATACTTTCGAATAGTGTTGCCAACAGTAGCCACAAACGGCGACACATAACTTAATTGAAGGCCACGTAGCTTGTAGCAGAATGTCAAAAGTGTAGCCGAATTGCTATCAGATCTAGTGAACATCTACAGATATGCTGTGGTATGATACAGTAAAATTAGACTTCAGATGTTTAGGCACTATTTTCGTTATCATCCCGTCTAGCCTGCTCTGCCGTAATGTAGCAAGATTAATATAAACTCCAGGGGTTCTGATAGACAGTACCCCTAGCGTTTATGCATGACGTAGTGCGGATAGCGTTTTTTTTTTACTCGTTTCAGTAGGTTTGCCTTCTACCTATTACTGCCTAATGATCCGAGCTCATAGTGTATTTACGTAAACATTTTTTGTCTTCTACGCTGTAGAACCCCACGTATATCACAGAGCTATTTTGGCAAACTCTGGGTATTTGAAGACAGTCCAAAGTACAAACTACGCGGTTTAAGTCTCCAGAAGGAAACTGAAATCATTAATACAGTGTTATTTGAAGGAAAAATGTCGGATTCTCATTACTATCCAATTTTGGTCAGTTTTTAAAACGCGTTAGAAAGCGATTTACAGGTACTGAAAAATGCAAGCCTTTATAAAAATATCCCTTGATATCCTTATTTCAGTTAACGACTGCCTCTGACTATGGGCTATACATAGCGGTAACCATTTATTATAACATAGAATCAGCAGTGAGATGACTGTGTTAATACAGAAGTATGTGGGATATTTGAGCGAGAATGATGTTTTCGAATAAATTTGAATCTGACATACAGTAGTTTCGTATGTACGGGATATTAAACTCAACGTGTCACGTATATACACGTGTCATATAAATGGCCGGTTGATTTGATTTGATTTGATTTGATTTGATTTGATTTGATTTGATTTGATTTGATTTGATTTGATTTGATTTGATTTGATTTGATTTGATTTGATTTGATTTGATTTGATTTGATTTGATTTGATTTGATTTGATTTGATTTGATTTGATTTGATTTGATTTGATTTGATTTGATTTGATTTGATTTGATTTGATTTGATTTGATTTGATTTGATTTGATTTGTCATGTGTGACCTGCGCCTCTGAGTGTGTGATAATGATGTAGGGAGAGTGTGAAACTCTGTGACGGCACGTAGCCTACGCCTGTCCAAGGAGACCAAGAGGTCTACTCGAAGCTTAATGTCTCCATCCGACAGAAGACTCAACATTAACAGCGTCGTAAGAATTCACTCCATACGAACACTGCGCAGGGGTTTGGAATTAAATCCAGGCTTCTGACACGCAATCCTGTGATTAGAAATTGTATACCATTTCTCCGAAATGGACCTCGAACCAGCTAACCAGGATATAGCACCATAAATCAGTTATCATCATGGCTACCATGCAAGCAATAGACAAAGGCACGCTTGTTTTCATTTAATTGCCTGATGCGAACATCTTAAAATGAACGAATCTTGCTATAACTTATTTTAGGAAAATCGTTGCTCATGCCCCTTTTCAACCCTTGAATTACAAAGAACTGAAATAAAGGGACGGAAATAGAAAGGAATTGTTACAACGAAAAGGTGTGGGCATGATGACGCCAGAGCGAATCAGGAAATAAAGACGGAGAAGTTAAACAAATAGTGGCATAGGACGTCACCTCTCATACAAACATGGCCAAATGAAACAGAACATTCATCCGAAGATATGTGAAGGAGGAAACATGCTAAAAAAATACACAAGAATTTATATCTATGTCCGCCTCTGTGCTGTATGGTTAGTGTGATTAGCTGCCACCCCCGGAGGTCCGGGTTTGACTCCCGGCTACGCCACAAAATTTAAAAAGTGGTACGAAGGCTGGAACGGGATCCACCCAGCCTCGGGGAGTCAACTGAGTAGAGGATTGTTCGATTCCCACCTCAGCCATCCTGAAATTGATTTTCCGTGGTTTCCCACTTCTCTTCCAAGCAATGCCATGATGGTACCTAACTTAAGGCAACAGTCGTTTCCTTCCCTGTTCCTTGCCTATCCCCATCCTCGCACAAGGCCCCTGTTTTGCATAGCAGGTAAAGCCGCCTTGTCCTTCTTCCAGCGTGCTCTATAGCTGCAGTCGCTAAGTCCGGCTAGTAACCAGTATTCGGGAGATAGTGGGTTCGAACACCACTGTCGGCAGGCCTGAAGATGGTTTTCCGTTGTGTCCCAATATCACACCAGGCAAATGCTGCGGCTGTGCCTTAATTAAGGCCTTCCCACTCCTAGTCTTTTCCTATCCTGTCGTCGCCATAAGACCTAACTGTGTCAGTGTGGCGTAAAGCAACTTCTACAAAAAGTCATTCCTCCCAGTTGTTTCCCCCCGACCCGAAGTTTCATGCTCCAGGGCACGGCGCTTGAGGCGGTATAGGTGGAAGTCCCTCGCTGAGTTCGAGATAAAAACCAACTCTGGAGGGTAAACTGATTAAGAAAGAAAGAAAGAAAGAAGGAAGGAGATACATATTTTTCTCTACACACTGTACTAACTGTGCAATTCATGTTCTGATAGGTTGATTTCCGATTCAAAAATTCTGAGTTTTCATCTTGTTAGATAATTTGTAAGCGCAGCTTGTACCAAACGTGAACTTCACTGCGAGACACGTACAAATGTCTCTTTGGAAGCGACTACAACATGGGTTGCTCCAAACAATTGCGTTGTGTTCGGTAACGCACAGTAATACATGTGTCAAAAACTCTCCGAAGTTGCCAGCAGACTAGCCGTACAATAACCATAGATTGTATGTGGAAAGTTTGCGCTGTATACCTCATTGTAGAGCAAGTGAGTATCCTCGAACAGAAACAGGGACGAGATAAACAATTCCGTGTGGGATGATTTTCAGGTAATTTTCATCTTACATCACAGAGGTTATTTACAAGCAGTCTGGCCTATGCTGACGATTTGGTCTTAATGGCAGATTGTGCCGAAAGCCTACAGTCTAATATCTTGGAACTAGAAAATAGGTGCAATGAGTATGGTATGAAAATTAGCCTCTCGAAGACTAAATTGATGTCAGTAGGTAAGAAAGTAAACAGAACTGAATGTCAGATGGGTGATAGAAAGCTAGAACAGGTCGATAATTTCAAGTATTTAGGTTGTGTGTTCTCCCAGGATGGTAATATAGTAAGTGAGATTGAATCAAGGTGTAGTAACGCTAATGCAGTGAGCTCGCAGTTGTGATCAACAGTATTCTGTAAGAAGGAAGTGAGCTCCCAGACGAAACTATCTTTACATCGGTCTGTTTTCAGACCAACTTTGCTTTACGGGAGCGAAAGCTGGGTGGACTCAGGATATCTTATTCATAAGTCAGAAGTAACAGATATGAAAGTAGCAAGAATGATTGCTGGTACAAACAGGTGGGAACAATGGCAGGAGGGTACTCGGAATGAGGAGATAAAGGCTAATTTACGAATGAACTCGATGGATGAAGCTGTACGCATAAACCGGCTTCGGGGGTGGGGTCATGTGAGGCGAATGGAGGAGGATAGGTTACCTAGGAGAATAATGGACTCTGCTATGGAGGGTAAGAGAAGTAGAGGTAGACCAAGACGACGATGGTTAGACTCGGTTTCTAACGATTTAAAGATAAGAGGTATAGAACTAAATGTGGCCACAACACTAGTTGCAAATCGAGGATTGTGGTGACGTTTAGTAAGTTAACAGAGGCTTGCAGACTGAACGCTGAAAGGCATAACAGTCTATAATGATAATGTATGTATGTATGTATGTATGTATGTATGTATGTATGTATGCATATCCTGTGTTCCGTTCGTAAGGTGTATAAATAATTACTACCGTATGGTATTTTTTTCAATTTGTTTTGCGACGCACGAGTCTTATGGCGACGATAGGAGACGGGAAAGAGGTAGGAGAGGAATGGAAGCGGCCTTCGCATTAAGGTAGAGCCACAGAATTTGTCTAAGGTGAAAATGGGAAACCACGGGAAACCATCTTCATGATTGCCGACAGTGGAGTGCGAGCCCACTACCTCCCGCGACCCTACAGCACGGGCTAGTCGCTCAGTGTATAATATATAAAAGCGATCCTATCCCATTGTAGCCATAATACCTAGACCATCTGTGTCGGTGTGACGTAAAGCAAATTGAACAGAAATATAACACTTGTAATGATAATATAATTAAGTTGCTTTCCGGTCATTCGGAATTTTTCTGTCTCTTAGAACAGGCAGGTCGAACAGTGAACGTGTTCGGTAGCGCACGAAATGGGAATCTTTGTCCAGAGTTGCGACTTGGAATATTAAATGGGATCAACTCCACTCTGTCCTCAAAGTAGGCTACGTATTCTGGAGACTGGCAAGAAGACGGTATCGATTTGATTCTTCTTCTTTCATTCTCTTAGAACGTCCCCAGTTTGTTGGAAGGTTCATTTGATGTAGATTTGGCCTAACTTCATGACCGGATTCACTTCCTAGTAGATGGCCTGTAAGTGACCTGCATGTATGTAGAGGGATATCTATTCCGTACCAGGGATGAAGAGTGTAAGTCGAAAGTATCTACGTTGCAGAACAAAATTTGAGTTTTGAAAACTGAGACAGTATTCATTATAGAAGGTGTGAAATGAATAGGCATTCATTAACATATTTCAGAAAAATGTAATTTCATTTCTTTCTAATAGTTTTCTTTCCCTGACTGTTGAAAATTAATTCATTGTCTTGTACTCTGAGGACCCGATATCACATGACATATTCCTACTTCCCCACACGAAATAAATTCCCTGCGCTGGTTTGCCGTTCAGGCAAGCAACTCAATGTTGAAACTATCCTAGACTACACATTTAAGAAAAATAAAATAAATTATGCGAATATATATAATTTATTCAAAAAATTACAATCGGTTACTTAATCAGCGTTATCCGGTCGATTAGAGTCCGGGAGTCCTTCGACCAAATGCCAGCATGTAACTGGGACGTGTATTAAGACAAAACGTGGAACTACAGGAATTAAAAGGACGAAATTTAAATCGTTGTTTCAGCCGGAGTCCGCCTCTGTGGTGTAGTGGTTAGTGTGATTAGCTGACAGCCCAGGAGGCCCGGGTTCGATTCTCGACACTGCCACGAAATTTGAAAAGTGGTAAGAGGGCTGGAACGGGGTCCACTCAGCCTCGAGATGTCAACGGAGTTGAGAGGGTTTCGATTCCCACCCCAGCCATCCTCAAAGGGGTTTCCCACTTCTTCTGCAGGCAAATACCGGGATGGTACATAACCTAAGGCCACGACCGCTTCCTTCCCTCTTCCTTGTCTATCCATTCCGATCTTTCCATCTCATACAAAGCCTCTGTTCAGAATAGCAGGTGTGGCCGCCTGGGCGAGGTACTGATCCTCCTTCCCAGTTGTATCCCCTAGCCCAAAATCTCACGCTTTAGGACATTACCCTTGAGGCGGTATATGTGGAATCTCTCCCTGATTCTGAGATAAAAACTATCCCCGGAGGGTAAACGGATTAACAGAGAAATAAAGAATTAAAGAAAGATTCAGCCGGGAATCGAATTCATGGTCCTCTGAACCAAAGGCCACCACGCTGACCAATCAGCCAAGCGGCCGGACAATAGGTAGAGATTGATTATCTCCCTATAAAACTGTTTCTTTCACACACCGTTCTTATCCCATCCTATCGTATGGTAAACAACCTTGTGAGGGAGGGGAACTTTCCCAGCTCTAACGCTGTTATTGCAGGGTTACATGCATTCACTTTCAGGCGAGTATGTTACCAGAGTATGAAAACGAGGTGCGTTCTCTTGCTTAGCGTATAAATAGTGAATAATGCATGAATCGAATCAGTCCATTGCCTTTGCGAAGAGATGGAACATGACAGCGGGGCAATCTGACCGCCCATCTACATATCTCGTGTCACTCGCTGTGATCATACAGGGCTGAAGTCACGAATGAACTAAGAAGTATAAACTGCATTACAGGACATAATTTCATTGTATCTGGTTGCTGTCAGTCATAATCCGATTGAAATTGTCTCTCACTGCCTCCTTCCATTTTCCGGCGGTCACACTCTCTAGTCTAATTGAATGAAACATCTAGACTGAGCTGGCGAATTAGCATTAGTACAGAAGTTCAAGGGCTAACTGTAGACGACATGAAATATTCAAACTGATTACTGACACTTTATTCCATTTAGTATTTCGGTGAAATGTTCAGAAGACTGCTCATGGCATGATTTTCAGTTCATCGCCCCAGGCTTCTAAATACTGATATACTAGAAGACTACTTACTACCTTCGTTCCACAGGTTTCGAAAGAAACATTGAGAGGCTGCTAATGGTATGCTTTTCAATTCATCGTTGAGGCCTTAATTTCCTTTTGCCATATATTTTTAAAAATTCAAACAGATTTTGCTATTATTTCCAGTCTAATCCACTCTTTGATTAATAATTTAACAGTTCTATAGAATTATTTCTCTCTTTGTACAATTTGTTTTGTGTCGCACCGACAGTTTACGATGGGATAAGAAAGGCCTAGGAGTGCGTAGGAAGCGACCGTGGTCTTATTTAAACTACGTTGCCAGCCTTTGCCTGGTGGCAAAATAGGAAACAACGTAGAAGCACGTAAAAGCATATTCAGGGCTGCGACAATGGGGTTCGAACCTACTATCTCCCGGATGCAAACTCACAGCTGTGCGCTCCTAACCGCACGGCCAACTCACCAAGTTCTCTCTTTCTATTTTTGTTCTACGTTCTCTACCCGGATATCACTCCCCTTACACACTCTCAATAGATGTTCCTCTTCCACTATTTATCCACACAATACTCGGTGACTTTCCTTATGGCTCTCTCTCTCTGATCCTTATTATTGTATATCCCCATTAGCCACTGTTACTTCTTTTGAAAGCTTTTCTCTTCTTACTGATGTATTTTGGATCATTTCTTTCCTCTTTATTTCTTTCTTTCTTAATCCCTTTAATCTCCAGGGTTGGTTTTCCCCTCGGAGTCAGCGAGGGATTCCACCTCTACCGTCTCAAGGGCAGTGTTCTGGAAGGAGAGACTTTGAGCCGGGGGATACAACTGGCAAGGAGGACCAGTATCTCGCCCAGATGGCCTCAACTGCTATGCCTTGTAGGGGGAAGGGAAGAGGGAAGGAAGCGACCGTAGTTTTAAGTCAGATACCATTCCGGCATTTGCCCGGAGGAGAAGTGGAGAAACCACGGAAAACCACTTCGATGATGGTAAGGTGGGAATCGGAACTTCCTCTACTCAGTTGACCTCCCGAAGCTGAGTGGACTACGTTCCAGCCCTCGTAGCACTTTTCAAATTTCGTTGCAGAGCCCGGAATCGAATCCGGACCTCCCGGAGTTGCAGCTAATCGCAATAACCACTGCACTACAGAGGCAGACTTGGATAATTTCACACAATTCTAATAATGATCTTTTATTCTAAGCGTTACTTTCTTGTTGAATTTATTATCATTTTTCTCAATCTCTTTACCCCAGCTGTCTCCCGTTCCTATTCGTCGAACCATGCTTTTCACTTTCGCTACCCAATAGCCATCATTTATTGTACTTAATCATGATGTATATTTGTTACTATGCATTTTATAAGAGCAATCACTGGGCGCGTCAAGGAAATCACGTGTCTCACTAGCACAAGTACAGAGTTCTATACATGACCGAGCCTTACAGGACAAAGGATGGAACAAAGAAGGTGTTATATCTTGCCAAGTAACTATTTGCCCGTCCCATTTATGTGTCTTAAAACCTTGTTTTGTGGTCACTATATTATCTGCATGCAGTTCATGAAGGCCCCTGGAGGATTAGAAGGTAAACTTTAACTTTCCCTAACCTCAACACTGAGCGAAGTAGAGTGATTAGCTCTACGCCCTGCCACCTTCGCTCCCAGGAGTTAACACGGCACTCATTTTTAGTGCAGGCTAAATCTATGAGAAGCTTCAGAAGTGGTAATCTCATTCCTTAAATTTTTCGACTTACTGATGGAGAATTGAACTCACATTATGAGTGAACCAAGCACTCCTTTCTAGGCAGTCTCTATCTGACCATATCATCATTAAAAAAAAGAAAAGTCTTCTCTGTCGTGTAAATTCATTTTTTGTGTAACATTAAGCAGAACTTTAAAATAAACTTTAATAAAGTCCATTATAAGTTTGGCTGCACTCGTCCAACTTTTACCAGTGCGAATGTTAAGAAAGAAGAACAGTGAGCGTGTGTTCTTTTTGTATTTCCCATTCTTTGATAATCCGCTAAGATCGTGAGGAGTTAGAAAGGCAGCGCTAGGTTACACTGACGATTTTTAAACACTCGTATAAACAGCATGAAGCTCATGTGTCTTCACCGATTTGAGGTTCGATCCAGCTTTCACTATGGTTTAGTGGAAGAGGGCAAGCCTCCGGATCAGAAGATCGCGGGTTCAGACGCGGGAGATTTCGTCGGATTTTTAAAAGACAGAAACAACTCCAGTTAACACTTCATGCCGTACGATGTTAGTCTGTCGACCTGGTGACATATTTGGTGTTAACCCGATAAAACTAATTAAAGTTCAGCCATGGATCGCACAACATACATCTGCTAGCGTAAAGCTGACGGCGGCAAATCGGAACGTGTGCAACAAATACGTTAGGCCGTACGGTTACTATTTATTGTTTCGCGAGTGAATTGACCTCTTAGGATCACGCTACAACTTCATGTATCTTTCTCAGATTGTAATACTCCGTATCCAGTATTCCTACGACCGGGCGAGTTGGCTGTGCGGTAAGAGGCACGCAGCTGTGAACCTGCATCCGGGAGATAGTGGGTTCGAAAACCACAGTCGGCAGCCCTGAAGGTAGTTTTCCGTGGTTTACCATTTTTACACCAGCCAAATGCTGGGACGGTACCTTAAAGCCGCGGCCGCTTCTTCCTACTCCTAGCCCTTTCCTGCCCATCGTCGCCATATGACCTATCAGTGTCATTGCGACGTAAAACAGATTATTTAAAAAGTATTCCTCCTGGCGTTCGTCTTTTCTTTTGTTCTTCTGTCCACGCTCTTCTGGTCTTCTTGGTTCTCCCTTCTTCTTGAAACCCTTTCAAATAGTTTACTTTTTTCTACTTTATTAATCTCCCGAGTCTGAGCGGACCCCGTTCCAGCCCTCGTACCACTTTTCTAATTTTGTGACAGGGCCGCAAATCGAACTCGGATCTCCGGGGTCGGCAGCTAATCATGCTGGCCACTACACCACAGAGGCGGGAATTCTTTTTACTATGTCCTAAATTAACTGTCTTCTTACATTGGGACTTCTGAGGTGTTTAGCCATTCCATATCTTTCCGCGTTTCGTTAATCCATTCTGCAGTGACCTACGTTTTCCAGAAGTAAAAGTATCGCTTTGCTTCTATTTCTGTTCGATCTGTACAAATGTCCGAGACACACCAGCCTCCTCCTCTTCATGGTCTCCGATATTACCTTTACTTTCTAGTAAACTTAAGTTTTACTCCTAAGTTTACACCGACTTCGGTCTGAATAGGACCCCGTATTTTTCTGAGGATTTCTTTTTGTAAGACCTCTAACTTCTCCAACTTGTAGTTCACGGACAGGTATTCACTAGCACAAAAGCATTCTGTTTTGACCACGGTGTTGCAGTATTTTATTTTGGCATTGCAGGATATGCACTTTTATTATTATTATTATTATTATTATTATTATTATTATTATTATTATTAATTGTACCCTGTAATATTTCTCATATTTGTCATCAGGTGTCCCCAGAGAAGTCAATAAAATTATCCGTCTATTCTCATACCTTGCGTGAATTATGAAAATTGATAACCCCGTCCTAAGACAGTTTAATACCAGACAAATTCTGTCATACTTAAACATCTTAGAGCAGAGTACATGTCTGCAGGGGCCGATGACCTTCGATGTTAGGCCCCTTTGAAAACAAGCATCATCATCATCATCATCATCATCACCATATCTGTAGTACATAGATCTCTACTCTCTTCACAAAATATTGAATGGTACACTTAAACGCACGTCTTTGTTACCCCATTTCCCGTTATATGCTTATCCTTGTAAGAACCCCTATACCATGTTCCTCGTGTGCGCCTAACACCCCAGCAACGCTTCATACTCCACAGACTTCCCACGTCCTGCGTGAAACTGACATATCTTCAAAACCAAATGGAAACGTTTACTAAAGGAGTAAGCTATCGTTTCTCTGTTGACAACCTGGCCAGAACACGATTATATCTGTTTTCGACATCAATATGTCTTACGGCTGGGGCTTACCTAATAATAACAATAATAATAATAATAATAATAATAATAATAATGGCTCTACGTCCCACTTTACGGTTTTCGAAGACGCCAAATTGCCGGAATTAAGTCCCGCAGGAGTTGTTTTACGTGCCAGTAAATCTACCGATATGAGCACCTTCAAATACCACCGGACTGAGCCAGGATCGAACCTGCCAAATTGGGGTCAGAAGACCAGCGCCTCAGCCGTCTGAGCCGCTCAGCCCGGCGGTCATCTCAAAAATTGCGTTACAGAAGTTACTGCGACGGACGTGTAACCCTAGCTACCGCACAGGCTATGATGTAAGGTGTGGACGGATGGATGGCCAGCCAGGTATTGTTACCTACCAACCGTCAGACTGTGATGTAAGGTATGGATGAATGGCCAAACAATGTTACCTAGCAACCATGCAGACTATTTCTTATGGCTGTTCGTGATCTGAAATTAGCAGCCGTTGATGGATGGCCATGGCCGGTGATCATTTGATTTTCGCAAAGGGAAAAGTGGTTTATTTTTTTCATTGTTTCTTTCTTGTTATATAATATTTGAAGTACGTGTTACAGTAGGCGTTCTTTAATCCAGCACGTTCGGGACCACGGTCGTGCGATATTAGCGATTTTACCAGATTATAGAACGTCAATACTGTAGTTTTAATTTTGTCGTTCTGGCAACTGCGGGATTTAAAGAAAAGGTTAGAATACAAAATGAACTCAAACATTAATTTAATTGAATATTATTGTATTAATAGAAAGCAGTGTACGAAGAGAAAACAATACAGTATAATGATATTTAAATACGCTGTAATAAGCTGCTCTATGGCAAAAAAAATACTTGATCGTTACTTTTTAGAAAACTCCTTACTTCACGTAGCCTTCGTGATTTGGAGTTCCTATTAAAAAAAAATCAACGTTACAGGTTATACACAAATTTGAGTTGTACAGATATCTAGGTTTTGTTTCAGTTGACTAATTTAAGAAATGAATTTAAAAGGAAGCCCGTTTCCACGAGACTTTAGCTTCATCTGTCACGGCTCTTTCTTCATCTGATCGTGCAGACGTTATACGCAACCTGCTAGGAAATAGGAAACACTGACAGTCACGAAAAGCACTGAGTAAATTGAAAACGCGGGCACAAGGGTCCTAGATAGCAGACGAACAGCAGGAGAACGATGGGTAGGTCTATAGACAGAGCATTGGCGCGACGTACCGGTCGAGGTCAACGAACGCATGTGTCCACTCGAAAAATTCCGAACGTGGGTGGCTCCATGGTGGAGCCGAACCATAACGAGCGCTGGATTAAAGAGCGCCTAGTGAAATACTAATACTCCTCTTTGATACATTAAACTGTTTGTTTTTCTAACTTTTGATACCTATTTTGTAGTCTGTTGTTATACAGTAAGTGTAAATTGCAGTACTGTACTTCGAACCTATGTTTGATTCTTCTTCTTCTTCTCCTTCGTCTCCTCCTGTTCTTCCTACACTTGTTTGGTCTTGAGTGCGAACAGTGTCGCACATATCGCAATGTTTTACAGTCGGATGCCCTTTCTGACGCCAACCCTATTCGGAGGGATGTAATCGCTATTGCATGTTTCGTGGTGGCTGATAATGTCGTGTGTTGTCTGAATATGAAAAGGAAACTGTTGCGACGAAAACAAGCAGCCAGTCCCCGAGTCAGAATAATTAATGAGACGCGATTAAATCCTAACCGGGCTGAGAATTGAAACTGGGACCCTCTGAGCCGAAAGCCTCAACGCTGACTATTAAGACAAGGAATCGGACTTCCAACATCTATATATGATTATTACTAAATAAATTAATTAAAATAATTGGTTCAGGCCCCTTGTATTATCATGATTATTCTTTCATTGTCTCAGAAGAATGTGACAGGCTAGGCAGCCGGCCCAGTTCCTCTTCTCGCCGCTAGATGGGGGCTTAATTCATTCCGTTCCTGACCAGGTTGAAACTCCAAACAGGCTGTGGATATTATTATTATTATTATTATTATTATTATTATTATTATTATTATTATTATTATTATTATTACTATTATTTACAATCTGCTTTATGTCGCACCGACACAGATAGTTCTTTTGGCAACGATGTGATAGGAAAGGGCTAAATGGCCAAGTTGGGGCAGAAGGCCAGCGCCTCAACCGTCTGTGCCACTCAGCCCGGTGCCTTCTTTTCTATACGACATTGCTATTATTATTATAATAATTATTAAGAATAAACTGTATTATTTGCAGTGTCCACTCTCAGGAAGTGTCCGAAGAACATGCTCCTTCATTACCGCATAGCGTCCGAGATTTTCTCTATCTTGATATACAGTAGTTGTTTTCGTTCGCCTTCTAAATTGACCGTCCTCTGATCTTCGCGGTCCCAATATTGCCCTGACAATTTTTCGTTCCATTATTTCTAATCTCTTATGTACTCCTATTCTTACTGGGATAACAGTTTCTGCTGCGTATAATTCTTCAGGGCTTCTGGTTGTTATTATTATTATTATTATTATTATTATTATTATTATTATTATTCAAAATATTAATACCTCTACCGTAATATAGAGAAATTACAGATTCTACGAGTATTAAAATACGAAGACTACAATTTCATGGTCACTTTCACAGAATGAAGAACGACAGGCTAACTGAGAAGATTTTTGAATGCATCTCCAAATTATTACTCTTTTTGCTGTTGGCTTTACGTCGCACCGACACAAACAGGTCTTATGGCGGCTATGGAACAGAAAAGGGCTAGTACTGGGAAGGAAGCGGCGTGGGTTTAATTAAGGTACGGCCCCAGCATTTGCCTGGTGTGAAAATGGGGAAACTACGGATAACCATCTTTAGGGCTGCTGACAGTGGGTTTTGAACCCACTATCTCCTGAATGCAAGCTGAAAGCTATGTGACCCATGCTGCACAGCCACTTGCTAGGTCCTTACATTAAAACCAGTCCTGAGGTGTAGAGGGTAGCGGGTCTAGAGACTTCGGACTCGATTCCCGGGTGGACCAAGGATTTTATACTTAAACGAAGGGTAAATTTTTCTTGCTTAGGTTAGTCTGCGTTTTGTCCTCCATGTTTCTGTCATCTGATTATATGATATTCACCTGGTGTCTTTAATAGCGGTACTTATCTTCATGCCCTTATCATACAATATTGAATACTCCCTGTTAATACAGTGTACCCCTTGCACAAATGTTATAGTCTTTGTGAAAAAATCCATGGGGCTGCAGTCCTGATGGGACTTGGCCTACGAAGTCACCACCTCTCAGCCCGTAGGCTTGCAGAATTTGAGGCGATGCGTGGTCAGAATGATGAATCCTCTGAGCCGTTATGCTTCACCGGGGCTTATATCTCACTATCAAACAGGTCATCAATTATTCTTACTAGCCCAATCAGCCCTCAAATAGAGGTAAAAAATCCCTGACCTGATCCTGAATCGAACCCGAACCTCCGGTTGGGTCAGGCTCGTTTCTCCAGAATTCCTACTCCAGTCTTCCTAACTCAATGGAAATTATCGATCTGTCAGGTAATGTCGCTATTTATCTGTAGACGGCGAGACCTGACTCGAGGAATCGTGTCAACTCCCCTCTCTCACTCCCAGGGGGATGCGAGTCCCACGCAGCGTTTACTTGTCTATGTTTACTTCCGTCCTTGATAAGACGGGCAGCGTGAAGCAAGACTGTCGCAAAGATTGTTCTCCATCACACCTGGAACCATATTATCTCCTCCTCGGCCTGGACAGTATTCGCATAAAAACACATTCTCATATCTCATACAAAAATAAGTGCGTCCCGATGTGACCTAAGAGAAAATTATCGTATCTATTTCCGGCATTTCCTAGTGCTTCGAATATTCCTAGTGTTCTTTCGTCATTTTACAGATAGTATGGCTAAAAATATTAAGTACCCCAATGGAAACCGAAGTCTTTTGACTCAATGACTGATCACTGTATCTCTACAATTCCCAAATGTAGGAAGGGCTAATTTCTCAAGATGTGTTAGGTGTCCAATAAGAAAGGGTTTGAAAAACTGCCCTCCCTCTCCCCATGGGGATGAAACGCTGGTTAAAACTAAAATCAAAATATTCATTCATCGCCATACAAATCCGAAATTTCACGTAAGATTTCTCCTTTGTATCCTAGAAAATAACACCTCTCAAAAGATTAAATGGAAATAAAATTGTTCATTTCTTAAAAACGGTTTGACATACGAAATTGACATTTCAGCTGATAGTTGATCTTTTATATTCTAGACTAGCAAGATACCCGTGCTTCGCTACGGTATTATAATGGAATTTATAATTGAATGCTTAACGTCTTATATAGGCCTATAATCCGCCGAAATTCGCAATCTAACTCGTTTTCGGAGAAAATCCGTTAAAATTCGTGATCTGACTCGTTTTCTGGGAAAATACGGCGAAGTTCCTCCCATTTCTCAACCTTTCTTTCCAGGAATCGATTTCGTACTTCCCGGGCTAGGTTCAGATATTCCACCCGGTCAGTTGGGTTCCTAAATCTTTGCCATCTTCTCCTAAAAGCATTTTTAATATGGATCAAATCCTTGAGGAGATCCGGCGTGGTGTCGTCTTGGGTGCCTTGGCGGTACTGAACCCGCAGCCGGACTGCAATCGTAGTCATTACCCGGCCAGGACCCGTTTCCGGCGCGATCCGCACATTTTGACGACGGTACAGACATTTATTATTATTGTTGTTATTATTATTATTATTATTATTATTATTATTATTGTTGTTCTTGTTGTTATTTTTATTAAGGTGGGTGATGTTAGTTGAATTTAGGTTATTATAATTATTATTGTTACTATTATTAATGGTCTGGAACCCACAGCAAGATGCAAGACCGCTACTTGGCGGTAAATTACATCTGCTGCCATTGTCAATGCTGACAATGTGACCAGCACCATAGTCGCGCGTAGGCAAGTGCGCGAGATTTCTGGTGACACGAATGATATACTTCCGTGCATTGTTGACTTTATTATAGAGCTGAACAACTGCACGGTCAATATCATTCCTATCGTTTATTTCAAATGTGTTCTCCAAAGGATGGTTCTTGAAAACGAACCCAGGAAAGATTAAAAATGATCAGTGTATGATCAGAATAAGTAAATTATGAACAGTAAAGTCAATTGGTCTCAACTCCTTTTTCACCCTACCGCCGCGCCGTTAAGTTGATTTATTCCCCCCCCCCCCACCCCACAAAAAAGAAGACGTGTTTCCTTATGTTTAAAGGAGATTCCAAATACCAATGTTCACGTCTGTTACCTTCAGTTCCGAGATATAAGTATCCTCATAAAATAATTCACTTTTTTCACTTCCTTTCACACTTCCCACACCCTTAAGTGAATTTCCCGTTAAAATACTTGCAGTAGTAACGGATCTTCTAAATACCAGTTATCACGACTCTAACATCTCCAGTTTTTGAGATATGTGTCCTCATAAAAGGAATTCAATACCTTTTCACCCCCGTCCTCAAGATGACTTCCCCCCAAAACGCTTTTGTCTTTGTTTTTAAAGGAGATCCAAATACCAATTTTCACGTCTGTAACAACTTTAATTTTTATTAGATGTAAGTATCCTCATACAATTAATTCAATTAATTTTTCAATTCTTTCACCTCCGCTCCATTCATTGGATTTTCCGAGAATACGTGTTTCTTTAATTTTAAAGCAGATTCCAAATACCAGTTTTCACGTCTGCAAAGTCTTTCGTTTTTGAGATAATAGTACCGTATCTTCATACAAATAATTCAACTAATTTTTTAATTTCCCTCCCCCTTAAGGTGGATTTCCGAAAACAAAAAATACGTATTCCTTTATTTTTAAAGGAAATTAGAGATACAAAATTTCAGGCCTGTAACATCTTCAGCTTTTGAGATACAGTATCCTAATTAAAAGAATTCAACCCCATTTTCAGTCACTTTTACCCCTCCACCCAAGTGGTTTTTCAGAAAACAAAAATACATGTTTCTTCATTTTTAATATAGATAAAAAATACTATTTTTCACTTCGGTAATATGTTAAATTTTTGAGATATACTGTAGAAATGCTCATTTTAAAATTTCACCTCCTTTTTTGTTCCCCTTAAATGGATTTTTCAAAATCAAATCACATATATTTATTTACTTTTACAGGAGATTCCAAATACCACTTTTTACGCCTGAAACATTTTACGTTTCTGAGAGATACTGTAGATATAGTCTTTCTAAAAATTCACCCCAATTTGTCACTCCTGTTTAAACCCCTTTTTCACCCCTTCTATTGGGATTTTTCGAAAACAAGAATATGTGTTTCTTTATTTTTAAAGTAGATTCAAAATACCAATTTTTTACATCTGTACACTTTAAAAGTTTTCATTTTAAAATACAACCCCCCCTTTTCACCCTCCCATTAATAGGATTTTCCAAAAACATAAAAGTGCGTGTTTATTTTTAAAGGAGATCGCAAATACCAATTTTCAGGTCTGTAATATCTTCAGTTTCTGAGATATAAGTATCCGCATTACAGGCATTCAACCCATGTTTCACCCCCTTTTCACCACTCCCATTGGGATTTTCCGAAAACAAAAGTGTTTCTTTATTTTTAAGGGGGATTCAAAATACTATTTTTTACATCTGTACACCTCAAATGTTTTGAGATATAGATACACTCATGTTAAAAATTCACCCCCCTTTTCACCCCCTCCCTCCATTATTTAGATTTTCCAAAAACAAAAAATAAGTATTTCTTTATTTTTAAAGGAGATCCCAAATACCAATTTTCAGGTCTGTAATATCTTCAGTTTCTGTGATATATGTATACTCATTAAAGGCATTCAACCCCTTTTTCACCCCTTTTCACCCCTCCTATTGGGATTTTCCGAAAACAAAAAATACGTGTTTCCTTATTTTTAAAGAAGATTCTAAATACCTATTTCTACATCTATAAGCTTTTAAAGTTTTGAAATATAGACACACTCATTTTAAAATTTCAACCCCCTTTTCACCCCCTTAGCGACGGATTATCCAAAAATGCTCTCTTAGCGAGCACCTAAATGTTAATATGAATATATACCCAAAATTTCATTTCTTTATGTTCAGTAGTTTTTGCTCGGCGATGATGAATCAGTCAGGGCAAGTTATTTTATATATACAGTATATAGATGTTATTAAGCAATAGTTTAAACCATACCACCCTTAATGGATGTAAATGCGGTATATCAAAGAAAAAAATTCGCAGAACTACTTGCCACACGAACTTGACATTTCCTTCATGTCCTAGATTTCAAACAGGAAATATTTTCAAAACATTTCGTTCCCAGAGGGATGTAATAGTAGACATAATAATGTTATTGACTTTACGTCCTACTAACGGCTTTTATGGTTTTTGGAGACGCCGAGGTGCCGGAATTTAGTCTGGCAGGAGTTTTTTTACGTGCCAGTAAATCTACCGACACGGGTCTGGCGTATTTGAGTACCTTCAAATACCACCGGATTAATTCAGGATCGAACCTCCCAAATTGGAGTCAGAAAGCCAGCGCCTCAACTGTGTGAGCCACTTAGCCCTGCCCAAGCAGGGATGAGCACCGAAAACAGAAATATTCAATTCTTCTGAAACGATTTGACGTAAGAATTTGAAATTTCACATAACGGATTTTTAAATGCTATTTGTTCAGGGCGTCGTCCTATAGAGATCTTTTGCCCCTTCACATAACGGTTACTCTTCTATGTCCTAGATGCTAAGTAATAAGTACTTAAATCATCCCCCCACCCACACCAAGTTGTTCAAATGAAGGTTATCTCCGTAAGGATATATAATCATTCCTCCGAAATTATCGTCATAGAAAGCCGAAATGCCACATAATGATCGCTTTTATGTCCTAAATGTTAAATAAGAATTTGTTTTAAAATTATACCATTTCTATAAGGCTCAAATAAAGGTTGGATTCATTGACAAAATTATTGAAGCTCTACTGACAGTCAGACGCCAAAAATTTAAACTTGAAAGGGAATCTTCGGTTTGGATTTGTGGCAATTTTGCTAGGATCATATAAGTATTCAATCTCTTTAAGCGTTGTCAATAGTGAAGTCACTAGTGCTTCGCACTAGTGTGGGAGTGAGCTATTCTTTTGGATTACCACACCTCACCAAAACGTTGGTAGCTAATATGCCGGTGATACACTATGACAAACCGCTTTCCGTGGGAGTTTGGCCTTTCACTTTCTTTCGTCGATACCTTTATTATTATTATTATTATTATTATTATTATTATTATTATTATTATTATTATTATTATTATTATTATTATTATTCTATCATTCTATTCCTTTTCCCCGATGATTAATGTAAACACGCTCCCTGGCTAAGAGCTACTAGCAGTCTCCTTCCTAGTCACCTCTTACGACTGGCAGGGAATACTGTGGCTGTGTTGTAGCACCGTCATTCACAAGGGTGTTCCGTACAAGAAACCGTTCATCTTTCATGTCAGGAAGTGTATTTGTGCTTTGAACAACGATCACCACTACTATACGAAAGCGAACCCAGGATTTCTGGGTAAGAACTAAGGACGCTATCCTCACGGAACTGGTCGTTAAAAACCTTATACCCCCCCATTTCTATTACAGGTACCATCTAGTTACCGTGCAGTGAGAGCAAGAATACTTAATTTCTTTATTATCTTTTTGTTTCTAGTGGTTCAACGTCGGACTAACATATCGAAGGTTTTCGGGAACGGAAGGAGAGAAAATTACCAATTAAGGCACAGCCCCAGCATTTGACTTGCGTGAAAATGGGAAACCAGGGAAAAAGTTCTTCAGTGTTGCTGATAGTGGGATTCGAACCCACTATCCCCCGAATCCTGATCTTGGAGGATCGAATTAAGAAGGACAAGCCCACATGCATAGCGTTCGTAGATCTTGTAAAGGCATTTGATAATGTTGATTGGACCAAGCTATTTGATATTCTGGAGGTAATCGGGATCAGGTACCGAGAAAGAAAAATTATCAACAATCTAAATAAAAATGAGTCTGCAGTGATAAGAATCGAATGCTTTGAAAAAGAAGGAGCAATCATGAAAGGAGTGAGGCAATGTTGCAGATTGCCACACACATACCCCCCAGCTCCTCCTTTTCTTTGTTTATATAGAACAAGAAGTAAAGGAAATCAAAGAGGAATTTGGGAAGGGCATCACAATCCAAGGAGAGGAAATCAAAACCGTGATATTTGCTGATGATATTGTTATTTTATCTGAGACTGCAGAAGATCTGGATGAAATGCTCAGTGGTATGGACAACTTCTTGGGTAAGGAGTACATTATGAAAATAAATAAGTCCAAAATAAATGGAATGGAGTGCAGACGAACAAAGTCAGGTGATGTAGGAAATATTAGATCAGGAAATGGTCTTAAACGAAGTAGATGAATATCGTTACTTGGGTAGCAAAATAACTAACGATGGCAGAATTAAGGAGGACATAAAATGCAGACTAGCACAAGCAACGAAGGCCTTTATTAAGAAAAGAAATTTGCTCACTTCGAACATTGATGTAGAAATTCGAAAGATATTTTTGAAGACTTTCGCCGGGAGCATGGCATTGTATGGAAGTGAAATATGGACAATAAGTAGCTCAGAAAGAAATAGAAAAGAAGCTTTCGAAATGTGGTATTACAGAAGAATGCTGAATGTGAGATGGATAGATCGAATCGCGAATGAAGAGATACTGAATCGAATTGGTGAGAGGAGATCGATTTGACTAAATCTGACGAGAAGAAGAGATAGAATGATAGGGCACATCTTACAACACCAAGGACTTGTTCAGTTGGGTTTCGAGGGAAGTGAAGGCGGTAATTGGGATAGGGGTAGACAAAGGAATGAATATGACAAACATATTAGAACAGATGTAGGGTGCAATAGTTACGTAGAAATGGAAACGTTAGCACTGGATAGGGTGGCATGCAGAGCTAAATCAAACTGAACATCTCCTGAATGCAAGCTCACAGTTGCGCGACCCTAACCGCACGGCTATCTCACTCGGTAATAATAAATATTATGCAATTTCCTTATGAAGACCTGCCAATCCAGCTTCAGCACAGACAATTGATATCCTCATTGAAATGCAGCATTAGCTGAATTTACATGGAAATAGCGGGGAATGTGTTCATGTTTTAGTTATCTGCATTTATCTTGATTGATAATATCATGATCGGAGATAAGCGTACTGCGACTCCATATCCCCTATTATAACAATTTGAGTTCCCGTGAATACGAGTCGCGGGCTATCTATCACTGATAATATTCGGCAATTCACATTTACCTCTCCTCCTGTAACCAAACCACCATTACCACCATTTCCTTCTCCACCTCCCAAAAACACACACGCAGTAATCTCCCCGCAGCTGAACCAGCGAGATCGGCCCAGGCAGGCAAGCTCGCTACCCGTGGGGAGAACAGGCGTACCGCATTCACCAATTTGTTACAATGTTCGGCAGTCATAGGTCCCTCTAGGGATGACTTCATTATGTCGGGGTAGCAAACCTCCACATCCACGTGGCGTATTATCCGTGTTCAAAAGCAGACACTTCCAATTCACACACACACACAAACTCGGATATATTTCATGTAAAATTATGTGACCAAGTTCTGTAACTATTCCACTGGGGGAAAAAGAAATATAAAAAGGAAGGTATAACGTATTCCATTCATACCAGCGCAGCGTTATTTTACAGGAAGGAACTGAACGAACTATTTAGACACGCTTAACGTCGTTTAGTGTAATTAAGCGTCGTTGCGTTGTTGTAGCCTTTATCTAGAAATTGGAATTTAAGGAGAAATTTATACCCTAATACGTGAGTACCGCTTTTCTGGTCGTGGTGTGTGCATTCATTGATTGCGGCATTAATGCTGGTTAGAATGTTGCTAGAAGAAGAGGAGGAAGCAGAGCATAAAGAAGAAGCGGAAGGGGCAGAGGAGGGTAGTGTAATAAAAGCGGCCAGAGTTCGGACAAGAGGCTTACTACGGCAACGGCCAATGGGCAATAAAAAGCAGAACGTTCATCTCCAAGTACAGAGTCACTCCATTAGCCCGTTATAAGTGCTCGTGCTTAGTCTCTTTGCAAAACTCTGTGAAATCATGTACCATGAAGAAATTATGCCACCGAGGTTAAATGTATGTCTGACTTTGGATCAGACAATTTCAATAAAACTTGTCTAATATCTTGATGCAATGAGTATGATGTGAAAATTACACTATCCAAGATTAAAGTGATATTAGCAGGTAAAAAAATCCAAGAGAATTAAATGCCAGATTGTGAAAAAAATAAGCTGGAACAGGCAGATCATTTTGAGTATTTAGGATGTGTATTCTCCCAGGATGGTAATATGGTGAGATTGAGTTAAGGCGCAGTAAAGCTAATGCAGTGAACTCGCAGTTGCGATCAACAGTATTCTGTAAGAAAAAGGTCAGCGCCCGAAAGAAACTATCTTTACACCCGTCTGTTTTCAGACCAAATTTGCTTTACGGGAGTGAAAGCTGGGTGTACTCGGGATATCCTACTCATAAGCTAGAAGGAATAGACATGAAAGTAGCGAGAATGATTGTTGGTACACGCAGGTGGGAACAATGGCAGGAGGGTATTCGTAATGAGGAGATAAAAGCTAAATTAGGAATGAACTCGATTGATGAGGCTGTATGCATGAAGCGGCTTCAGTAGTGGAGTCATGTGAGGTGAATGGAGGATGATAAGTTACCTAGGAAATTAATGGACTCGATCATGAAGATTCCTTCCTGGCTCAGTCTGGTGGTATTTGACGGTGCTCAAATACGTCAGCCTTCTGTCGGTAGATATACTGGCACTTTAAAGAAATCCTGCGGGACAAAATTCCGGCACCTCGGCATCTCCGAAAATCGTAAAAAAAAAAAAGCAGTTAGTGGGACGTAAAGCCAATAAAATTATTAGAGTCAGTTTCTAACGATTTAAACTGAGGAGGGTTATTTACAAATAGTTGATTGTGGCGGAACTTAATAAAATCAGAGGCTTGCACACTGAACGCTGAAAGGCACAGCAGTCTATAATGATGTATGTATGTATGTATGTATGTATGTATGTATGTATGTATGTATGTTGATGAATGATCATTTTACAAATCCTTATTTTAATGGTACCGGGCGAGTTGGTCGCGCGGTTAGGAATGCGCAGCTGTGAGCTCGCATCCGGGAGATAGTGGGTTCGAACCCCACTTTCGGCAGCCCTGAAATTTGTTTCCTGTTTTTTCCAATTTTCACACCAGGCAAATGCTGGGGCTGTACCTTATTTAAACCCACCGACACTTCCTTCCCAGTACTAGCCCTTTCCTGTTCCATAGCCGCCATAAGACTTCCCTGTTTTGGTGCGACGTAAAGCCAATAGCAAAAAGAATAATAATTTGGAGATGTATTCAAGAATCTTCTCAGTTATCCTGTCGTTCATTCTGTGAAAGTGACCATGAAATTGTAGTCTTCGTATTTTAATACACGTAGAATCTGTAATTTCTCTATATTACGGTAGAGGTATTAATATTTTGAATAATAATAGTAATAATAATAATAATAATAATAACCAGAAGCCCTGAATCCTTATACGCAGCTGAAACTCTTATCCTAGTAAGAACAGGAGTACATAAGAGATTAGAAGTAATGGAACGAAAGATTGTCAGTACAATATTGGGACCGCGAAGACTAGACGACGGTCAATTTTGAAGGCGAACGAAACAAGTACTGTATATCAAGATAGATAAAATCTCGGACGCTATGCGGTAGTGAAGGAGCATGTTCTTCGGGCACTTCCTGAGAATTGACCAGGGGAGGTTAAAACTGCAAATGATAGTTTTTTTTGTGAATAAGGGAACCAAAGTACGCTGGGTCCAAGTGGTATAAAATGATGTAGGTCCGGCCTTATGGCTAAATGGTTAGCGTACTGGCCTTTGGGCACAGGGGTCCCGGGTTCGATTCCTGGCAGGGTCGGGAATTTTAACCATAATTTGTTAATTTCGTCGACACGGGGGCTGGGATATGTGTCGTCTTCATAGTCATTTCATCGTCATCATAACACGCAGTTCGCCTACGGGCGTCAAATCAAATTACCTTGCATCCGGCAAGCCGAATTTGTCCGCAGACACTCCCGGCACTAAAAGCAATACGCCATTTCATTTCCATTTCAAGGGACCTAGAAGAATTGGGAATACAGGTACCACAGAGTGATTTTTAAATTAAAAATATCAAGCTTGCGAAGGTTTTGAGGATAGAACTAGACCCAGAACATATTTTTGGGTAAAATTTGTTTTACGTCGCACAAGACAGATAGGTTTTATGGCAACGATGGGATAGGAAACGCCGATGAGAGTGAAGGAAGCGGCCGTGGCCTTAATTAAGTTACAGCCTGGTGTAAAAATGGGAAACCACGGATAATCAACTTCAGCGCCGCTGACAGTGGGCTGTTTTTAGCTGCTGACATGAGTAAATGTGTAAGTGAACATTACGTCTTATTTTGAACCCTGTTTCTGAAAATTGACGTTTTTCACATGCCTGACCCGTAATCGCATGAAGTATGCAAGCTACGAAGATCGGTATTCTTTGAGAGATTTATTTCATGCCTTAATACAGCTACCGAACTAAAAAGTATTTTCGGTGATTGGTTTCTCATTTAGAGTAGAGCAATTGTAATGTATTTTCTGCTAAAATATGGAACATTAAATAAATCTACAGTTCTAGGTCTTTAGGCAAGCAACTCAATGTTGAAAACATCCTAGGGATATGAGCTACGAATTTTAGGTAAGTAAAACATAATACAGTATGACAATACATACTTTATTTATTCCTAAAGATTACAATACTTTTTCTTAATAATTGTTATCCGGTCGATTAGATTAGCAATTTGCCTTTATCTACCACTATGAGCGCTAACGTGAGTCAATGCAGAGTTTCACTTAAGACCTTATAACTACATTCGGGGTGGACATATTTCAAAAATGAGAAACCGTCTGAGGGTATTGAACCAAGGAACATATTACAGAATGAATTATGTAAATAAATAAATTTTTCTAGGATTTGAATAAATAAGATAGCGAGTAAAGAATCGAGCGATTTTAGGCAGTTTTTCCGGAACTACATTGATTTTCGAAATTTGATTTTCCTAGTTTGATAAAGCTATCCAAGACTCAAAATTTGAAAATTTTCGAGGCCCTTTAGCCCTTAGAGTTCTGCACAATTGAAACTGCTTAATTTCACTTTTTTGGCTGCTAAGAAAGGTTATCAACAATAACATTAATTAATAAGTATTAAAAATTAATAAATGTTCAGCTGTTCAATGAAACCAGTTCATTCTGGTTCAGTATCTAGGGAAAGGTTGTAATTATCAGTCGTAAAGATTCCAAAACTTTAAACTTAATATTTCCTGCGATATTGTCTTTTCTGTCAAGATAGGGCTCTTCCACTCCCCTTGACATTTCTGGTGCTTTCTAATGGAGTACGAAGTGTTCTGCTGTACTTAATGAGAGGTGACCTGTTTTCATTTGAATGTTCCTTACAGTTTGCTATACATGAAGCCTGTGCGTATCTGAATTAATAATATCCTAGTAACAGACTGTCCGTGCTGTGACATCGAACAGTGAAATCCATTTTTATTGGCTAGTTTATATAGCACATTATGCCAGCGAGTTGACGTTTGTTTCATGAACATCTACATCGTGTTTATTGAGTTGAGCTGTTTCCATTATGTATCACATGGCCTCTATTACATAATTTCTGTAAATTAGAGCTCGTTTTTTGAAGGTATTGCTGTTTAATAGTTACTGGCTTCACGACCCACTATCTACTTTTACGATTTTCGAAAACCCTCAGGTGCCGGAATTTAGTCCCACAGGAGTTATTTTACGTGCCTGTAAATCTACCTACATGAGGCTGACGTATTCGAGCACCTTCGAATATCACCGAACTAAGCCAGGATCAAACGTGCCAAGTTGGAGTCAGATGGCCAGCGCCTCAACCGTCTGAACTATTCAGATTGACTTAGAGACTGGAATAAGCTTAAAAGCATATTTTCGCTTGTTAGTCCAAAAGTCTTTTTACTCGATCTTGTTGACTGAAATATTGGTTTTGCAATCCTTCTCAAAAAGTACTTGGAGATGGTAATTATTATCTTAAGGAGAATGAGAGGTACATAACCATTTTCACTAAACTGTAATCAGAAAGGAGAATGATGATATCGTCAAAAGAAAAGCGAAAGGCCACTAAGGTGGTGTTTTGTTTACTATATGCTTTAGGTCACACCAACGCAGATAGGTCTTATGGCGATGATCGGATAGAAAAGGTCTAGGTGTAGGAAGGACGCCGCCGTGGCCTTAATTAAGGTACAGCCTGGTGTAAAAATGGGAAACCACGGAAGACCATCTTCAGGGCTGCCGACTGTGGGGTTCGATTGCACTATCTCCCGGATGCAAGCTCACAGCTGCGAGCCCCTAACCGCACGACCAACTCACCTGCCCGGTGACTGCTAAATTCAGACACTGCAAAACTGTAATCCTTCCAGCAGCTTTATATGCAACAAAGTGTCTTACTACCTTCTCAACCCTGAAGGTTGTTTTCCGTTGTTTCCCATTTTCACACCAAGCAAATGCTGCTGCTGTACCTTAATTAAGGCCACGGCCGGTTCCAAGCCCTTTCCTGTCCCATCGTCGCCATAAGACCTACCTGTGTCGGTGCGACGTAAAGCAGCTTGTAAAAAAACTAGCTTCTCAGAGAGAAGAATAAGCAAAACAGAAAATATATTCCTAAAGTTAATTGTGGGATCTATTTCGGAGAATGAACATACAAACTGAAACCAGTACAAGATTCATACAAAGCATCACAAAATGTGAGTCATACTTTCAGAAAAAGAAGATTAAGATTCCTTGGTCGTGTAAAGAATGGGCCAAGCCAGATTGAAAAATGAAAATGAAAATCCACAGCCTGTTTCCGGTCATTCGACCGGGTCAGGAATGGGATGAAGCCCCCATCTAGCGGCGAGGATAGGAATTGTGCCGGCTGCCGAGGTCTGTCGCACTCCTCTGGGGCAATGATTAATGAATGACAGGTGAAATTAAATGATATTGGAGAGTGTTGCTGGAATGAATTATGACAGGGAAAACCGGAGTACCCGGAGAAAAACCTGTCCCGCCTCCGCTTTGTCCAGCACAAATCTCACATGGAGTGACCGGGATTTGAACCACGGAACCCAGCGGTGAGAGGTCGGCGCGCTGCCGCCTGAGCCACGGAGGCTCCCCAAGACAGATTACGAAAACAAATTTTTGGACTATGAAAATAAACAGAAACGCAGTATTTTTCAAAAACCTGAAGAAGATTTGGAATTGCTCAAGATCGAAAAGAACAAATCACATGTAGAAAACAATTTAGAAAAACAATAATTGATGGTAAATTTCCCGAAAAAGCCAAGAAGAAATCAGCCAATATATGGATGGAAGAAAGTAATAATAATAATAATAATAATGTTATTTGCTTTACGTCCCACTAACTACTTTTACGGTCTTCGGAGACGCCGAGGTGCCGGAATTTTGTCCCGCAGGAGTTCTTTTACGTGCCAGTAAATCTACAGACACGGGGCTGTCGTATTTGAGCACCTTCAAATACCACCGGACTGAGCCAGGATCGAACCTGCCAAGTTGGGGTTAGAAGGCCAGCGCCTTAACCGTCTGAGCCACTCAGCCCGGCGATGGAAGAAAGAAAACACTGAGATAGGATGAAGAGGTTTTAGGAAGACAAGAAGAAAACTATGTCATGTGGTCCTAAGGCGGCCTAATCAAATGAATGAATGAATGAATGAATGAATGAATGAATGAATGAATCAATCAATATTTTATAATTTCGAAAGTTGTTACCAATACGCGTCTCTTTCCTGTTATGATGCTCAAGCTAAATGAATTGCGGAGTCTGAACGTATAAATTTCGTTACGAGCTAAGTTTTCTGCTCATAGAGGCATCAACTGGTCTCAGAAGCCCATTCGTGTCTTTTTTTCTCAACAGATTAAAGCGAACAAATTTATCATTCCGACATGAGAAGTGAGAGTTTTAAAAACAGAACTTCTGTCTATGCCACGAGGAATGGATGTAAACATTCACTCGAGAACGCGTCGCATACTGTGAAATAAAAAATAGACCTGCTCGGCTTTCTTAAATTTCGGGAAGCCAGCCAAGGTTCGTCTTGCCCTCTCTGCACGGTCAACCCGGATAATACTTGTTGTGTGCTTGGTAAGGTTAAGTGAAGTTGTAGGTTGACATCCTGCTTGGAGAAACCTAACAAGTGTCCCGGGGTTTCATTAACTGGTAAGCTGAGTGGCTGTGTCCGCATTGAAACCAAGAGCTGGACTTAATATTGAAATACACTCACCTGTCTCCAGAGCTGTGCGTGCTAATTTAGTACAGCGAGCAGAGCAGCAATGGAGGACTCAGAGGTAAACGTCTTCTCAGTTACAGGTGGAGAAGAAAAGAATGTAATGGAAGGCATTTGACTAACGGGTTGTCGTCTTACGAAGTACAAGAACCATGCCTCCAAACATGAATGCTCGCACAGTGCGACTCTACTGTCCCACAACAGGCCAGATTAGCATACTGGACTGAGGTCTTCATTGCTTCAATCAGGGTTAGTATTTACATGTACTAAAATGTTCAGGTTCAGATTTTGGAAACGATAATGAAGTGTTAAGGAGAGCCAAGGCTGAGTCTGAACAGCCAAACATCATAAAAGCCAGGAAAACACCTTATTTAGGTCATGTTCTTCCAGACAGACGGCACAGGCTTCTAAATCTGGTATTACGAGTCAAGGACCGTCTCTGTGGTGTAGTGGTTAGTGTGATTAATTGCCACCCCCGAAGGCCCGGGTTCAATTCCAGGTTCTGCCACGAAATTAGAAAAGTGGCACGAGGGCTGGAATGGGGTCCACTCAGCCTCGGGAGGTCAACTTAGTAGAGGGGGTTTCGACTCCCTCCTCAGCTATACTGGAAGTGGTTTTCCGTGGTTTCCCAATTCTCCTTCAGGAAAATACTGGGATGGTACCTAACTTAAGCCCAAGCCCCCTTCCTTCCCCATTCCTTGTCTACCATTTCTAATATTCCCATCCTCTCACAAGGCCCCTGTTCAGCATAGAAGGTGAGACCGCCTGGGTGAGGTACTGGTTCTCCCCATCTGTATCCCTCCCCCCGATCCAAAGTCTCATGTCCCAGGACACTGCCCTTGAGGCGGTAGAGGTGGAATGTCTAGCGGAGTCCGAGGGAAAAACCAACCCTGGATGGTAAACGGATTAATAAATAAATAAATAAATAAATAAATAAATAAATAAATAAATAAATATTACAACCACCGATGCTACGGCTCCAAAACATCAAAGACTGGATTTGAATCAATAATATAGAAGAACTCTTCAAGTTAACTAAAGAAAGGGATGCTTCCTCCAGGGTGATCACCAACGTCCAGGGGGCCGGATGTGGCACTTCAAGAAGACGTTCATAAAGTGTAGAAATAGTACTGTATGTTTTAAAAATAGTCAAAATATGTGCATTTCGTTCAAATATGGTCACAGATTATACTTTTGTTAGTATAGTTTTAGCTACCAATCACTGCATGTTATTACATTTCATGATTTACAGTAATAGTCCGGCTCCATGGGTAGATGGTTAGCGTGTTGGCCTTTGGTCACAGGAGTCCCGGGTTCGATTTCCGGCAGGATATGGAATTTTAACCATCATTGGTTAATTTCCCTGGCACGGGGGCTGGGTGTATGTGTTGTCTTATTCGTCCTCTCTGCAGTTACGCTTTTCATCGTATGAGGTGAATCATGCATATTTACGCATTTATTTTACAATTCTCTTTACGTTGTACCGACGCAGAGAGGCGACTATTTGATAGGAAAGAGCCATAGGAGTTGGAAGGAAGCGGCCGTGACCTTAATTAAGATACAGCCCCAGCATTTTCCTGCAGAAGAAATGGGTACCACAGAAAACCTTCTTCAGGGCTGCCAACAGTGGGCTCAATTACAATAACTAACAACAGTAGCTGGAATGATGGGAACTGTGAAGATATCTGACAATGGAAAATACGTTCTTCGCAACTTGAGATTTCTTTCGTATCATTCTTCTTTGCTGAAATCCCCTTGGAAATTTTGGTCACCATATACGCCTTACGCCTACACCATTAAAGGCCCGTGACTATCTGCGTGCAAAAATTGCCGTTTTTTTAAGCTTTCTAGTTCGCGAGAATAATATATTAATTTTTGTAGCTCCCTCTCCCATTTTGCCTTCCAGTTGTTCACTTGCGAGCTATGTTCAGGATATTATGATTTTCGAGCCTCACCGTCGCATCCACAGCACTCAAAATGGTTCTTTGATTTTCCATTTCCTCATCAGTCCATTGTCAAAGCAGTACCTCGATCACGACCCCTTTCCCACCCAGCGGTGGCTGCACTCTCAGCTTGCATTCGGAAAATAGTGGGTACGAAACCCACTGCTTTCGGCAGGCCTGAAGATGGTTTTCCGTGGTTTCCCATTTCCATATTAGGCAAATTCCGAGGTTGTACCTTAATCAACTTCCTTCCCATTCCCATCGTCGCCGTAGACGAATCTGTGTCGGTGCGACGTAAAGTAATTTTTTTTTTTTTTTCTGTTTTGGTACCTGTCAAGTTCTATCAGGGTTGACAAAACTTCTGTTTTTCTGACCTTAAGCAGTCAGCCAAAATTTTATAAATAATTCCAGGATATAGGAATAAGTATATTTCCATGTTCCTGAACGCACAAAATATATCGCATGTAGCCGTAACCACTTTCTAGAGTAAGGATTTGATATATTTGTCGAACGTCGAAACGCCAAGAGCATGATAAGCGACCGTAGCAGCACGATCGGTGTGTGCATGGCGGTGTGAACTCGATATCATCTACACGGGCGGCACAAATGCGATTCCGTCCCACTTCCCCTACCCCAGGCGGCAGGACGCAGGTTTTAATTTAATGGCGTTAACAAAACGGAGAGGGTGAGATTAGCCGGAAGGATTTGTGCGAATCATTCAAACGTAGCCTCAGATTTCGGGTGTATACAAGCGCTTATATTACCATTTATATGAAGGTATGACAGGCAACCTGTAGTTCTCTAAAGAGATGTGGTTAGAAGTGGATTAAGATGTTGTGTTGTTTGAGTCACCAGTCTATAGACTGGTTTGATGCAGTTCTCCATACCACCCTGAGCTAAACTTTTCATTTCTATGTAACTGTTTCATCCTACATCTGTTGTAATCTGCTTGCCATATTCATACCTGGGTCTATCCCTACAGTTCATACCGCCTAAACTTCTCACACGAAACAACTGAACTAGTCCTGGGTGTCTAAAGTTATGTCCTTCCATTCTATCACTTCTTTTGGTCATATTTAGCCAAATCGATCTTCTCTCACCAGTTCGATTCAGTATCTCTTTATTTGCGATTCTATCAATCCATCTCACCTTCAGCATTCATCTGTTACACCACATTTCAAAAGCATCTATTCTCCTTTTTTCTGAACAAGTTACTGTACATGTTTCACTTCCGTACAATGACACGCTCCAAACAAAAGTCTTCGAAAACATATTTCTAATTCCTATATCAATGTTTGAATTGTTAAAAATTTCTTTCATTAAGGAGGACCTTCCTTGCTTTTGCTAGTCTGCATTTTATGACCTTCGTCCATATGCCATCCCCGCGGTGTAGGGTTGGCGTGCCTGCTGCTTAGCCGGAGGTCCCGGGTTCAATATCCGGCCAGGTCAGGGATTTTTATCTCGATCTGAGGGCCACTTCGTGGTCCACTCAGCCTACGTGTTTACAATTGAGGAGCTTCTGACGGTGAAGTAGCGGTCCCGCTCTAGAAAGCCAAGAATATCGGCCGAGAGGAATCGTCGTGCTGACCACACGACACCTCGTAATCTGCAGGCCTTCAGGCTGAGCAGCGGCTGCCTGGTAGGCCATGGCCCTTCTGGGCTCTTGCGCCATGGGGGCGGGGTACTTCTGCCATAGTTAGTTATTCCACTATCCCTACTTCCTTTAAGACTTCATTTCCTAATCTAATATTTCCTGCATCACCTGACTTCGTGCGACTGCACTCCATTAGTTCTGTTTTGGACTTGTTTATTTTCATCTTGTACTCCTTACCCAAGACTCTGTCCATACCATTCAGAAATGTCTCCAGATATTCGGCATTCTCAAATAACAATGTCATCAGAAAATCTCAGAGTTTGGATTTCCTGTCCTTGGATTGTGATTCTCTTCCCAAATTCCTCCTTGATTTCCTTTACTGCCTGATCTATACGAATATTGAAAAGCAGGGGTGAGAGACTACAACCTTGTGGATTAAGATACGAACTGTATAATGTCTGAATCGGAAATGTCGGTGCGAAAAGGAAAACATACTTAATTAGATCATAAATTAATGTTTTTATTGGCAGAGTGGTAGTGGTGATTATTGTTTTATAGTAGTAACTAGTATGTTCCCGTGGCTTCACCCGCGTTTAGTAATAGAACCGCTAAATTTTTAAATCATTTCTTTAAAAGCAAAAGAGAACAAAATTATTAAAAAACATCGTTTTTTCTAAACTGCATGAAATACATTATTTTATTTTTAATTATATTTCTTCTTTAAATGATTAAGATGACGGGTTGGTGGATGGTACAAATAATATTAAAACATCATAAAATATCATATTATATAAAAAGGAAGCCAATTTTTCCTTACCGAGGTTCCGGATAAACTATATCGTGTCCTTATATTTGGGGCTAAGATACATAGTACGTTTGCCTTGCCAACTCTTGAACAACCCACGTACAGTTGACCATGGGAGAAGCGCTTTATTCGAAAATAGAGTCCTACAACTTCAAGCGATTATCCTTTTGCCATTTTGATGCTCATACAAACGGGGAACTGCAAACGTCTAAATTGAAAATGTATGTCCGGAGGAATGACTTTAATCCGAGGAAAGGATACTGCTTCGTCCGCGGTATATCCAGTCACGATGCTGGCTTCAAAAATATTGGCATCAGAGGTATTCCATTGCAGAATGAAGGATGATTTATATACATACATACATACATATCTTTATTACCCGCCCTAGTATACACCATCGGCTTACAGGTAATAAAGACAGAACAGAAAAAAATTGCCACTACATCTCTCTTAGAACTACTTAACTAAATTGACTACATCTACGTCTACTCAGTAACATCCCACACGTACGCGGATAGCCAACACACATGCAGAATGCCACCGCACCTTCTTCTACCCACCACCTAAAATTTTAGTAGACTGGTTGCTGCGTGAACCCCAGTTTGCAACACAAGCCCACGAACCGTTTGATGCAGCCACCAGCCTCGCCACGTGAGAACTGGTACCATATCTCACCTAAACTTGCTGCCAATGTGTTCCTTCCCTATCTTGCGTGACCAGCCGCCTGTGTCTGAAACCAGACCCAGCACGCGGCCTGCCAAGCTCTTCCTCTGTGTACGACACACATACTCTGATCCATTGTCAGCGCATGATTTATAAACCTGAGAAGGATAAACGGTGCATCGATCGTCTGTTAGAAGAAGTTCGGGGATACTCCAGGTGACTTGACTCAACGTTGTTCAGAAATCCTGTCGTACAGCTGACAGCCACATTTGTCGGCTTATGACATGTTGTGTCGATAGACTTGTAAATTTGTAGAACACCGGTTAATTCTTGTAAAATTTGCTTGTAGATGACGTTGACAGCTTCATTTCTTGGAGCAACAGTTGCTCTTTGATACAGCCATGTGTGATCGGTGAAATTCTGTGCCCAAGTATATTACATATTTCAGAGCTCTGCATGTCGTAGATTTGGTTGGGCATCGCACAAATACACACGGAAGTATAACGGTACAACCAGCCTCTATTAACGCTAATCAGAGCATAAACTGGACTTACTCTTCAAGTTAGGTAAAGAAAGGGGTGCTTTCTTCAGGGTACCGCCAACATCTGAGGGACCGGATATGGCACTTGAAGAAGGAGAAGAAGAAGGTAAAGGTAAAAGTAAAGGTTCAGTCTTTCGAAGAATGAAAGTGCCACAGAAGGAGTGAAAATCCAAGACTCCGTAGGCCTTGTGAACCTAATACCGTTGGAGTCGGAAAAGTACAAGTGTTGACCAAAGGACGTTGGAACGGAGGAGCCTGACTCAAGGAATGCCACGACTTAGCTAAAAGCCACGTGTCCGCCAACCCAGCTACGTAGTTAAAAGTCCATACGGTTTCTGACCCGAGACCTGAGCTGGTAGGAAATTCCAAAATTTCGCGCCGGTCAACACAAGAAATGATTTGTTACTTTATTGACGCAATGCAGAGGAATACAAAGGAAGGAGCCCGAACGGGTATTCAGGTCGCGGAAAGATGGGGCTGTACCTTACTCAAGGTCATGGTCGATTCTTTTCGACTGTTAGCCCTTCCATATCCCAACGTCGCCATAAAAACTATACGTGTCAGTACGTAAAGCAAGTTGGAAAAACAGAGATAACAAGTTGAATTTAGAAGAAATGCCTCTCACTATAGGTACAAGGTGTATTTTTTGTGCAGATAATAATAATAGTGTGTGGCTTCCAGAGAGGCCTGGTGCAGGTCTTTTTATTTGACGCCCGCAGGCGACCTGCGAGTCCTGATGAGGGTAAAATTATGATGAAGACGACACATACACCTAGTCCCTGTGCCAGGGAAATTAACCAATTGTGGTAAGTTTCCCGACCCTGCCAGGAATCTAACCCGGGACTCATGTCACCAAAGGCCAGCTCGTTAGTCATTTAGCCATGGAGCCGGACTTTGCGGAGATGATAATCATATAATACATACTTGGTGCATAATATGGCGATCGTCCCTTGTGGTGGTCAGACGTGGTCGACCAACCTTGACGGCGAGTATGCCTGCCCTCACGTTCCCATGCAGCCATTCAGCCACATTCCCTCAGCAGGTAGTATCAACAAGCGATCTTAAATGTTGACAACGAGTTGGTATTTCTGACCTGAGACCTGAGGTGGCAGGAACTTCCATAATCTGGCGCCGGTCAACACAAGAAATGATCTGTTACTTTATTTGCGCGATACACAGGAATGAAAGGAAGGAGCTCTAACAGGTATTCAGGTCGCGAAAAGATAAGCTGAGGCTGTGCCTTAAGGTCATGGTAAATTTCTTTCCATTCTTAGCCCTTTCGTGTCCGCCTCCGTAGCGTACCCTTTCCTGTCCCATCGTCGCCATAAAACCTACCTGTGTCGGTGCGCGAAGCAATTGAAACACAAAACAGATAGCAATACGAATTTAGAAGAAATGTACAGAGGCTGGTTTCATTTTAGAACTATGATAGTTGTATCCATGTTCATCCAGTGCGTCTTTCACAGTTAGATCCAAGATTAGTAAATAAAAATTAATAGTTCTAACAATTGCATGAGCATATTTTTATGACCACGAATTGAAAGGTGATGGAGTAGCTTTATCCAGTTCGTGTAATTAGCCCTTCCTTAATGACTTCACACGCTCCACTCGATAAACATTTTGGGACGAGCTGACCAATGATTTCCCTTGTGTGTTTAAGAGGGAGGAAAGCTGGAGTGATCATAATTTCAATTTACGAAATCAGGTCGTTCATAACGATAACCTGGCCGAATGGAAATTGTTCCTTTCTCGGCAGCCAACTACGTACTTTAGACGAATGTACGAAAATTCAGTGCTGAAATTGTGGAGATATTAACAATGCATAAAGTAATATCAAATGAATAAAATGAGAAGGCAGAATTATTTTTGTACATTAGCTCATTAGAATATTGACAGTAGGAAAGGTTATCAATACACTGCTCTGGCTAAATAGAGGCACTCACAAAAACAATTATTCACATAGGAAAATGTGAACGTCCAATAATACTGCCATGCGGGAATCCCTCCTCTATAATTATAGGCTGAGATAATGGTTCATCTACAGAGGTGTGAAAATTATTAGATTCGAAGGAGAAGACAACAAATTAAATTACCTCCTCCTCCTCCTCCTCCTCATCATCATCATCATCATCATCATCATCATCATCATCATCATCTGTTTACCCTCCAGGTTCGGTTTTTCCCTCGGACTTAGTGAGGGATCCCACCTCTACCGCCGCTAGGGCAGTGTCCTGGAGCTTCAGACTCTTGGTCGGGGGATACAACTGGGGAGTATGACCCGTACGTCGCCCAGGCGGCCTTACCTACTATGCTGAACAGGGGCCTTGTGGAGGGATGGGAAGATTGGAAGGGATAGGCAAGGAAGAGGGAAGGAAGCGGCCGTGGCCTTAAGTTAGGTACCATCCCGGCATTCGCCTGGATGAGAAGTGAGAAACCACGGAAAACCACTTCCAGGATGGCTGAGGTGGGAATCGAACCCACCTCTACTCAGTTGACCTCCCGAGGCTGAATGGACCCCGTTCCAGCCCTCGTACCACTTTTCAAATTTCATGGCAGAGCCGGGAATCGAACCCGGGCCTCCGGGGGTGGCAACTAATCACGCTAACCACTACACCACAGAGGCGGACTTAAATTACCTTAGTTTTAATTTATCCCTCACTTGTCTTTCTAATTTGTTCAATGGAACTCCCTATCTTTCAATCAAATATTAGTTCGACTTACTAAACTTGGCGAAATAATGTATTATTCGTATAATTTAACCCAACTCCCGTAGCCGTGTTGAAACACCAGATCCCGTGAGATCTTCGAAATAAAGCAACATTGGGCGTGGTCAAGGTTTGGATGGGTTGCCACGCACTGTTGGTGGGGGGGGGGGGGAGGGTAAGGGAATGGAGAGGAGCGGAAAGGAACTGGCCACACTACCGTACGGAAACTCCGGCTCAGGCACACCTCTGCGGATGTTCGGATCTGCCTTCGGGCTGAAAACACCTTTACCTTACCGTATTTTTAAAACATTATATTAAGATTAAATCTTTCCGATTGATCTCTTGCTAATCATACGTCGATTTCCAAGAGTTTGGATTCTAAATAGTACATAGCAAAGCGAATTACCAGCACTCAAGTAAAGCAAAATATTACGAAATCAGTTCATGTAATTCCATTTGATCTAATTACACTCAAAAGAGAAATTAAAAATGCTCAGGATTGGAATTAATTATTGATAGAGGAGTTTATTGACTATAATATCGTTACTGATGTAATTGAAAGAAGATGTAACTTGTCTTCCCTGAATTACTTTAAAATGACAATAAGTAACGCGTAAAGGAGCCCCACTGCAGTCTTCCAGCATATCGACGCTTAATAATTAAAACCTCGTATCCCATAAAGCTCTTGCTACACGTGTAAAGGAAAATGAACCTTACCATACACTACTGTAGAGATTGTTTGCATGACGTATTTACGCACTCGTACAGTATACTAAATGTAAGGTACATTTTCCTTTGTACACACTCGTGCCAAAATGAAAACAACGAAGTTGTTCTGATGGACTGCATATCCATAGGGGGTTGAGATGCGTTACCAGTCCTAAGGAAAAATAATGGACAGGACGAGCATTTTGACATACGACGTATTGCTTCTTACGGGCAGGCAAGTATTACGTAATGCGTCAATGGAAATCGGAATAATATTAGTGTAGATTCTAATAATTTTCACTCCTCACTATTTCAATTCTCTGGATTTTATTTTTCACGCATTTGTTTAATGTAATAGGTGAATAGCGATGAATGGTCAGCTTACTGGCCTTCGGTTCCGAGGGTTCCAGGTTCGATTCCCGCCCGGGTCGGGGATTTTAACCTTCATTGGTTAATTCCAGTGGCTCGGGGGCTGGGTGTTTGTGCTGTCCCCAACATCTCTGCAACTCACACACCACACATAACACTATCCTCCAGCACAATAACACGCAGTTACCTACCCATGGCAGATGCCGCCTATCCTCATCGTAGGGTCTGCCTTACAAGGGCTGCACTCTGCTAGAAATAGCCACACCGAGCTCGATAGCTGCAGTCGCTTAAGGGCGGCCAGTATCCAGTATTCGGGAGATAGTAGGTTCGAACCCCACTGTCGGCAGCCCTGAAAATGGTTTTCCGTGGTTTCCTATTTTCACACCAGGCAAATGCTGGGGCTGTACCATAATTAAGGCCACGGCCACTTCCTTCTCACTCCTAGCCCTTTCCTGTCCCATCGTCGCCATAAGATGTATCTGTGTCCGTGCGACGTAAAGCAACTAGCAAAAAAAAAAAAAAAAAAAAAAAAGAAAGAAAGAAAGAAATAGCCACACTAAATTATTATTATATTAATAGCGATGCAGTACATTTCACCACCTGAGTTCTTCACTACCTTCTGCCTTGCTTTTCTTTCTTTTATAGCCTCCTATTCTGCTTATTTTGTTTAAAATCTGCTATCTTCTTCTTACGCTGACTTTGTTTCCTGACACCAATCCTTCGAGTACCACCAGAAGCAAACACCCCTTTGTTGTATTGTGTCCTATCCAGTTCCTTTTTCCGTTCTTTGCATTTTGGAGCACTCTTCGTTTCTCTCCAACTCTCTTTAACACCTCTTCATTCCGCAATCTATCGGTCCATTTGATCTTTTCCACTTTTCGCCACATTCACACATTCTCAAACCGTCTTTCCTCATAGTTCAGGTTTCTGCACCATACAATGAACAAGTTACACCAAGCACTTTGCCAGAAATTTCCTCACTATTTTATTCAGGCTATCACAAAGCAATCTCTCCTTCATGTTAAATGCTTTTTAGCCATTGCTATCTTCTTCTTGTACCATATACTCATTGCATGTCGTATGTCATCAGAGCGATCTGGTTCTTGTTCTCAGCAACTCGTAAACATTGGGGGTACTGAGCTCACACCATTTTCGTAGATTCCATAGCCAAGATATTCTCCTTCTCCTAATTCTCCTTCCTTCAATTCTATCTTGTAGGATAAGCTGAAGGAGTCTATAATTGTAAGATCGAATGATATCGCTGAAGTGTTCGAGTTTAATCTTTTTATATTGTGCATGACCTATAGTTCTTTTTTTCAGGTGTTGGAGTTCTTTATTTCTACGTATGCTGTCAACCCATGATATTCTGAGCAAGCGTAGGTAGCACCACATTTCAAAAGATCGAAATTTCTTGGTGGTGTTCTCTTTTAGGGTGCAAGTCTCGGCATCATAAAAAAAGACAGAAACGGATAGACTGATCTTAACTTAAAGGACGGTATATCTTGTATTTCCTCCTGACGGGCTGAGCCAGGATCGAACCTGCAACGTTGGGGTCAGAAGGCCAGCGCCTCAACCGTCTGAACCTCTCAGCCCGGCTGTTCTATCAAGAGGGCCTACTGATAATATTACACCTCGGATTTTAAGGTGGTAATAGGTTAGAATGCAAAGTAATTTCATTAATAGGTAGTATCGTGCAACCCGCTCTTCCATAACGTAGCAAGGGTAACATAAATTCTAAGAGTTTTATAGGCTGTACTCCTGATGTCTACACAAATCTCATAGCATATTGTTGTGCAGGTAGAGTACACTTGTTACTCGCTTAAGTTAGTTTGCATTCTAACCTATTAGAACCTATAAATCCGGACGCTACGTGATAATACTTTTCCCATTGAAGCACAGTTCTATGGTCTCTCCAAAATGCATGCTGAATAGGGTTGGAGAGAGAGAGAGAGAGAGAGAGAGAGAGAGAGAGAGAGAGAGAGAGAGAGAGAGAGAGAGCAATCTTGCCTAACACGTCTTCCAGTCTTGCTGTCTTGCAACGTTTCGTTCCCTATCCGCAGTCATGCTTTCTGGATCAGCTGCGAATTGTTGATCAGCCTTCCTTGTTTTCAATGCACCGGACGAGCTGGCCGTGCGGTTAGGAGCACGCAGCTGTGAGCTCGCATCCGGGAGATAGTGGGTTCGAACCCCACTGTCGCAGCCATGAAGATGGTTTTCCGTGGTTTCCTCGTTTTCACACGAGGCAAATGCTGGGGCTGTACCTTAAGGCCACGGTCGCTTCCTTCCCATTCTTAGGCCTTTCCTGTCCCATCGTCGCCATAAGACCTATCTGTGTCGGTGCGACGTACAGCAACTAGCAAAAAAAAAAAAAGTTTCCAATCCACTGCCAGAAGTGGTAAAATAAGATCTTAGCTACAGTATGTAAAAATGGCATCGTCCTAACATTTGCCTGGATTCAATAAACAGCATCTCCGGGGTGGCCGATGAAGCAAGCCTAGAATTAAGACAGCGTCAGCCGTTCGAAGGAACTCCGTTTAAAAGTAGAAAATGTGAAGCAGAGCTGCTTCCTCGTGGTGCACTATTTATACTGGCACCGTGTACGAGGATGAGTCACACAACAAGCCGGAGACCACAGCAGCAGCAGCAGAAAAGGGACTTACGTCAGGAAACTTTCCAAGATTCGCTCTCCACGCAACCAATATATTAATGTTGTTTATTTATATCAGCAACCAGCCAGACCTGTTCTTCGTAATGACTAGGGCTCGGATATTTAGAAAAAAGTCGTATTTTTTCTTTGTCTCTATTTTCTTACCTGATTCGGTTTTGGTGCAAATCAGGCGATTGTCGTCAAATTAAGTGATTTTTATTGGTCATATAAATTAATATTTTGGCTATTTTTTGTCCTAAAGTCATATTTTGAGCTATTTTGGTAGAAACGTCATATTTCGGTTATATTTCGGCATTCTGACGACAGCTGTAGCTCTGCAAAATCATCTTCAACTTACCGAATGCGAACTAATGTTCACAAAACTGCTTCTCGGTATCACATCTGCAGTTAATACATGTGGAATACTCTGCCTCTTCTATCAAGATTGCGCAGGAATAGTTTTCCAACAGTTTGTCAGAAAGTCTGGCATATATTAAGTCGAACTTTGGAATTATATCGTGTGCATTTACTCGTTTAGAAGCTGCTAGCTTAGAAACTCATGCAAATATTGAAATTGTGAGAAGTGTTGAACTTTCGTGCAACAATTACATGGAATATCTGGCGACAGTGTAAAACGGAAACTTCAAAACGTGCTTAATAGAAATGATGGTTTTTGCTGTGCGTGCAAGATAAATAATGTTCTTAGAGGAGAAAGTACCAGTACAGTTTAAGATGACTGCATACTCGACAGCAGTGATGTAGCATTATTTAAATATGCACCAATAACGTCTTGTGACGTACAAAGGAGCCTCTTCTAACAAGAATACCGAGCTCGATAGCTGCAGTCGCTTAAGTGCGGCCAGTATCCAGTATTCGGGAGATAGTAGGTTCGAACCCCACTGTCGGCAGCCCTGAAAATGGTTTTCCGTGGTTTCCCATTTTCACACCAGGCAAATGCTGTACCTTACTTAAGGCCACGACCGCTTCCTTCCCTCCCCTAGCCCTTTCCCGTCCCATCGTTGCCATAAGACCTATCTGTGACGGTGCGACGTAAAGCAACTAGCAACTCTAACAAGATTGTGTTAAGTGATAATCGGAGGTCTTTTCCGCCTGATGCTTTGATGATGAATCTTGCCATACACTTAACTTCCACCCGCGGAGAATAACGAAAAAGATATGAGAGTTTGCACTATTTTCCCTGCTGCCCTACCATAATGTATTGAAAGACGTCTACTTAATTCGTTTCGCGATGCTCAATTTAAACCTTAACACATTTAAGTAATATTAATGGAATCTAGGCTTAAACTTTCCAAAATATTTTTAAAAAATAATTTAGATTGATTTCTATTTTTCTTGTATTTCAACAAAGACATGTTTTGACTTTTAAAATGTTGTGTGATCTGATAATCTTAGCGAAATTAGTTCTTTATAAGTATGTATTAACATATGTTTGATAAGTGAAGCAAGGACAATTGACTGTGAATAACCGCTAAACATGTATATTCAGAAAATTAATATGAAAGACTAAAGAATTTACTTAATAAACATGAATCAAAGGGATTGCCATTTCTATTTAAAATTTATTTTAAAGTAGACATAATTAGTTTAATCACTTTCGGGACATATTTCATAATTCTTACGTCATATTTCGTCACTTTTGAGGTCATATTTGCTTGCTTATTTGGGCTATTTTTATGTCTTAAACATCCGAATGCTAGTAACGACTACACAATCACAGTATTATACATCAGCACATAAAAACAGACTGTGAATTGTTACTGACTGTAATTATTCGCTATCGGGATAATCTTGCACAATTGTGAAATTGGTATCTGTTGTCAACTGTTACCATTTCCCTCCATAGGAGGAACTCGGCGCTCATTGGAGATATCGTAATTCTCTTTCCGTATACTTAAATGGAGTTAAAACCAACAATCTGCTTTACGTCGCACCGACACAGATAGGTCTTATTGCAACAATGGGACAGGAAAGAACTAGAAGTGGGAAGACCTAGTTCGATAGCTGCAGTCGCTTAAGTGCGGCCAGTATCCAGTATTCGGGAGATAGTAGCTTCGAACCCCACTGTCGGCAGCCCTGAAAATGGTTTTCCGTGGTTTTACATTTTCACACCAGGCAAATGCTGGGGCTGTACCTTAATTAAGGCCACGGCCGCTTCCTTCCCACTCGTAGCCCTTTCCTGTCCCATCGTCGCCGTAAGACCTATCTGTGTCGGTGCGACGTAAAACAAGTAGCAAAAAAAAGTGTGAAGGGAGTAGCCGTGGCCTTAATTAAGGTACAGCTCCAGGCCACGGCCGCTTCCTTCCCACTCCTAGCCCTTTCCTGTCCCATCGTCGCCGTAAGGCCTATCTGTGTCGGTGCGACGAAAAGTGAATTGTAAAGAAAATGTCCTGGTCTGGCCGGGAATCGAATCAGAGATCTCCGAGTAAAGTCAGGTACATTGCCCTACACCGTGAGCCGGCTAAATGTTGTTAATGGGTTGGTGAAATATTGTCCCACATTTACCTGTTGAATATACGAGACATGATTGTATTCTTCGACACCGTTTCTCCACGGGGGCGTGAGAAATTGTTCTGGGATATGTTTTCTACGCATTTTAGATTACGCACAGTATAAATATTCTTAGGACGGTAATTTTTATGATTATGTTTAGAACTGGGCGATGATATATTTCATATTTATAAAAATTCCATGCATTGCATATAAGAACATTTCGGGTATCTATATGTGACAAATGTTTTGCCGAAAAGTTGACTTCCTACTCTACTGACTTCTGTGGTGTTCAGTTCAATTTTTTCCCCCCAGCAGCATTCCTTTTGTCCGCCTCTGTGGTGTAGTGGTTAGTGTGATTAGCTTCCATCTCCGGAGGTCCGGGTTCGATTCCCGTCTCTGGTACGAAATTTGAATAGTGGTAGGACGACTGGAATAGGGTCCACTCAGTCTCGGGAGGTCGACTGAGCAGAGGTGGGGCTCGATTCCCACCTCAGCCACCCTCGAAGTGGTTTTCCGTCGTTTCCCACTTCTCCTCCAGGCAAATACCGGGATGGTACCTAAGCTTCAGGCCATCGCCGGTTCCTTCCTTCTTCCTTATTTATCCCTTCCGATCTTCCCGTCCCACCTCCACCACAGCAGGTGAGGCCGCCTGGGCGAGATACTGGTCCTCCTTCCCAGTTTTATCCCATACCCAAAGTCTCACGCTTCAGGACACTGCCCTTGAAACGGTAGACGTGGGATTACTCGCAGAGTCTGAGGGAAAAATGAGGCCTGGAGGCTAAACGGATTAACAAAGACAGCAAAACATTAATAACTCATCATATAGTGAGTTCGAATCTCACTGTTGGCTGCCCTGAAGATGGTTTTCCGTGGTTTACCATTTTCACAGCAGGCAAGTGCTGGGGCTGTACCTTAATTAAGGCCACAGCCGCTTCCTTCCAACTCCTCGGCATTCTATATCCCATCGTCGCCATAAAACCTATCTGTGTCGGTGCCACGTTTCAATATGTTTCTGATGGTAATGCATTGTTTTTGGAAAGAAATAAGATACAATTTACAGTCAAGGAGCACAAATAGCTATTGCCTTTTCTCTGATATTTTTTGTGCACCCCAACAAAGACACTCAGACAGACGGTAATGTGATCAGCTGTGTTGTAACGAGGTCGCTGATGGAACAGGGTCATAACCTCCCCTGTGTCGCAGCTGACGACGCGGAACAAGGCCACTACAAGTCGACGCGACGGTTCCAGCTGGGCGCTTTGATTTGTTCGCGCTCTTAGGGGGTGGAAATGAAGGGGTGCGTCCACTTGTGTACAGTATAACTACTCTCAAACTTGAACTTTAGCTGGGCAATGATGTCGTTTAGCTTACTTGTACGGGCCTGACACAGACAGACACTGCAGTGACCCTAAATTGCCTCTACTCCCCTCAGCTCAGTCAGTACTCCGTTTTGCATACGTGGTCATTATCTTCCCCTCCCCCTCAGCTCTGATTCTCTCTTCATCCACCCCTCTCACCGCAGCAGTGCCGCCAAGTGCCACGAGCAGAAACCAGAGCGGGAATGTAAGAGCATCCAATATGAAGCACACTTTCCTTTCCTTTTCCCAAAAGCTGTTAGTAGTATTTCAGCAAAAAGGTGCCGGCCTCCTGCCGTATGCTGCCCGTGGTAATGTAATTTGCCTATACGTGACGTGGTACTGCCCCCCTCCACAAATCCTCATCCCCTCCAATCCCACCCTTATACTGCTATTTTATTTGCTCGCTTCTCACCCCCTTCTTCCCATACATTGCTGAAACTCATCACTCTCAATTCCACATATACGTATCTCTTCAGAATTTTTACATCCCAGCGCAATCAATGCCAGATATATAAGTGATATAAAAATGAAATCATTTACGAATGGTAAAAATGACAAGCATTAGAGTTCCAGAAGCTCTTTATGTACATTCGACTGGTCGTCAAATGGACATCTGTTCCCTAATGAGAATGAGTGGAGGGAAGAGGCTGTGATGCGTTATAGATTCTAGCTCTCTGGTCTCCTTCATCAGAGCCAGCAAATCGAGGAAAAACACAGGCTATTTAAATAGCGTTCAAGAATTAATAATGACATGCTCTGTCTTCTCAGTTCAACAGTGTAATCTCTGCTCTTCAAATAGAAATACTTGTTTTGTAGTTCACTTTATACTTATTTCTAATAACACTAGTTAATTTATTTTACGGTTCTGTTGTTCTTCCAGGTAGGTTTGACACAATTAAACATATTGAAATATTCCTATTAATTGACTTTTACTTCTATTTTTTCAGTTCTGACATTCTTGCAAGTAGGCTCGAAACAGTTCAACGTAATAAAACATCCCAATTAAACAATATTTGACAAATATTTCAGTTCAGACATACTTGGAACTAGGTTTGACACCGTTCGAAGTAATGGAACTTTTTGATTTATCGATTTTTATATCACAAATACTTGTAAGGAGGCATACAGTAATTCAAAATTGCCAGCTGTTTCAATGACGGTGGTGGTGTTTTAATAATAATATTATTGCTTTTACGTTCCACTAACTACTTTTGACGGTTTTCGGAGACGCTGAGTTGCCAGGATTTTGTCCCGCAGGAGATATTTTACGTGCCTGTAAATCTACCGACAGGAGGTTGACGTATTTGAGCACCTTCAAGTACAATGGGACTGTATCGGTTCTGCCATGCTGGGGTTAGAAAACAGTGCCTTAACCCTCTGAGCCACTCAGCCCAGCAATTATTGTTTTGAGAGGAAATCCAATTACTTAACCATCACCTCATAACACTGATGCTTGCTTCATGTCCATGACCGTTATGGCGCCAGGTTTCTGTGCTTTGACACCGTGGAATCTGGTTTTAGTGCCATTGGTGGAAGAATATTTTCATCATTAAAATGGCAGGGTAGGAGAGTTATTGGTATAAACTTTCTAATCACTTGAATGCGTGCCAAAAGCCTGGATTCAATTCCAAATCTCTCCAGTGTTCATATTGAGTGAGACCTTATACGCTGTTGATGCTGATTTGCCCGTTCGTCGGATGGAGACGTTAAGCATTGAGCTGACCCCTTGATGATATTCGACCGGAGTAAGCCATGTGCCGACGCTGGCCATCATCATGTTGCTACATCGTCGTCATCATAATCATCATCATCATCACCAACATCTCTTGTCAAGACGCGCAGGTCAGCCACAGGCGTCGAATAGGAATGCCTCCACCAGTTAGGTGTGATGTGCTTCATCTTAAAAATGTTCATCAGTTTATTCCGATGGCCATTTAAATTAATTATTTTCGGATTACTCGGAAAATCATAACTTGTGTCACTGGTTAGGTTCACCCTTCGTTACATGTAACCGTACGATCCAGGGCGATATGGTAGTCTTTGCGCGCACAGCGATGTTACTTGCCGTAAGGCGATATCAATCAGTCGTCATAAATCAACAATGGTCTGCATTTAGGGCTTTCGCCCAGGTGGCAGATTCCCCATCAGTTGTTTACCTAACTTTTCTTAAACGTTTTTCATTGAACTTGGAAATTTATTGAACATTTCCCTAGATAATTTTTTAAATCGCTCACTCCTCGTGCTATAAATGAATATTTCCCCAATTTATCTTCTTGTAATCCAACTTTATCTTCATCAATGGCTCTAAACAAACGAAATGAAACATTAAAGCAGACTTTAAAATACCTTATTTTCTTAAAAACAACACAAAATTATGTCCTGGACCACTTATGTAAATTTTAAAAAGTAAAAACCGTACTCGTCCGCATCTGTGGTGTAGTGGCTAGCGTGATCAGCTGCCACCATCGGAGTCCCGGGTTCAAATCCCTGCTCTGCCATGAAATTTTTGAAAAGTGGTTCGAGGGCTTGAACGGAGTCCATTCAGCCTTGGGAGGTCAACTGAGCAGAGGCGGATTCTATTCCCACCTCAGCCATCCTCGAAGTGGTTTTCCGTGGTTTCCCAATTCTCCTCCTGGCATATGCCCGGATGGTACATGATTTAAGGTCACGGCCACTTTCTTCCCTCATACTTGTCTATCTCTTTCAATCTTCTCATCACTCCACAACTCCCGTATTCAGCATAACAGGCGAGGACGTCTGAACGATGTACTGGTCCTCAACTCCAGTTTTATCCCCAACCCAAAGTCTCACGCTCCAGGACACTGCACTTGAGGCGGTAGAGGTGGGATCCCACGCTGAGTCCGGGGGAAAACCAATCCTGGAGGGTAAACAGATTAAGAAAAGAAGAAAGAAAGGTCCGCAAAAAATACACACACACATATATATATACTCTTCGGAATGACGTGATGAAACTTTTGGGCCAAATACAGTAGGTGGCACACAGTTGGGCTAGATGTTGTGTGCTCTACCCACTCTCGGCACTAACAGCTATGTATTTGTATTTATTTATTTATTGAACATAACAGGCGAATTAGCCCCAATACATGTTCACAAGGACAGCTAACAAAATAAGAAAAACAGAAATACAAAATTTCTGGGCATGCCATGAGGTTCGTTGGATACACCGGAAACGTGACACTCCCAAGGGAGGGTCACCACAGCAGTCATCCTCAGTCCCTACATGTCAAGCCCCTCGTCTACACTTAATATTAAACAAAACAAATTAAATGAACAATGGGGGATAATAAAATAAAAACAAGAACTAATATTAAGGACAATCTACCGCAACTGGCCGGCCGTGTCATCACCCCTGGTGAGAAAAAGCCGCCCTCCCGATGATGACACGACCGGCCCTATCCGTGAGGCCCTAAGAAAGACCCCAACAAATTACCAGATGACAGTGCGTTTCTCTCACCATTCCATTGCGGCCGGCCACGTAAAGCTGGAGCCGCTCTCCTCCCTTATCCCACTTCTCACACTTCTCCATTCTTTTACATATTTCGGGTGGGACCCCGTTCTCTTACGGTTATGCCCTGTTCTCCCTTGCCCCTCACTCCTTACCATCCCCTACTATGCGTGAATAGTGAGAAAAACGCACTTGCTTAAACGTATACAACTGAGTATCATACTGCTAGCTTCCTGCAAATAATAATATTATAAAGCTCGTAAATTACTGATGCTACATAACAATCAAGATAATACAAGGGATAATAAAGGAGCAAGCTGTCGCAACCATGTAAACCTACAACTGCATCCTACCCTGTCAGCATGTCTCATGAAATTATTACTTCAAGCTGACGTTTCTAACATTTAAAATGCTAAGTGCCAATCTCCTACTGACCTATTTATGCTATCTACTCCACTATTTACATTCCAAGTTCTTGCATCATATACTACCTCGTATTTCTCTCAGACATTGCTTTTTCACTGCATATAAGAACTTATTCAGGCTGCTGTCGTTTCTGCACGGTTTCGCTACCCATATAATAATAATTTTCTGCTCAACGTTTTGTCTACACATTTTCTGTTGCTTAGTATTTAGAAAGTTTGCTCTTAGTTTCTCTGTTCCTCTACAGTCACAAAGTAAATGTAAACCATCATTCTTAGCCTTGCATAGTATGCACTGAGAGTTCTCTTTGCTTCTGATCCATCCTTTGTTTCTATGCACCCCAACAACCACCACAATAACCCCCTCCCCTTAACTCTTCCATCCCCAAATCTTATACTTAAGTTGGAGATCTGGTAGATCTTATAGAATAAGCTGAGCGAGGGCCTTTCTCTACATTCTTCCAAACAATTCTGCATCTGAATGTCCTTAATTCTCATTGTCAGGGCCCTCTGCATTCTGCTATTGTTCCCCTTCCATCCCTCTCGCCAGATATATCCCATACCCAATTCCTCAACATAACTTTTGATTTTTGCTAACCAACTCTCATCATACATTCCTTCCAGTTCATATCTATATACTTCCTTCATCAAAAACCACGGCCTCCCCGTCTTAGTTTGGACCAATAATTTAATACCCTTTTAACACAGCTTAACTCGATAAACTCTCCGCATAAGGTTAATGCCCCCAAATTGGCTAACAGCTATGTATGTATGTATGTATGTATGTATGTATGTATGTATGTATGTATGTATGTATGTATGTATGTATGTATGTATGTATGTATGTATGTTCAGTCCGTCAGCGATGCCGCTGTTGGGATCCTCAACAACTCTGCCATCAGCTGTCATAGATGGCCTAGGCATCACTGAAGAGGCGTACTAGGGAAATGAGGAGTGAGGTAGTTTCCCGTTGCTTTCCTCACCGAGCCAGAGTTGCTATTACATATCAGTCTGCCAAGCCCACTGAAATGCACACACCAACCGACCCTACGAGCAACATTTTCACACCATTCATAGCAGAGACTGGCTGCATACGGATTGGCATTTCTAGCATCGCTCATACCTCAGTCACTTTCATATTGTCAAAGGCAAGATCTATGAACGTAACAAAATTGCTCTAGCCTATACCAGAAGACATAGTGCACTGCAAACACTAGGTCCTGCCAGCAAAGGCATACTAACAGCTATACGATAAATAAATAAATAAATAAATAAATAAATAAATAAATAAATAAATAAATAAATAAATAAATAAATAAATAAATAAATAAATAAATAAATAAATAAATAAATAAATAAATAAATAAATAAATAAATAAATAAATAAATAAATAAATAAATAAATAAATAAAGACTAAATCAAGAGTCACATTGCCCGACTCATAAACAACAAAGCGCCCGGAGAAGACTGTCATTGCAAAACTTTGGAAATATGCCCCGGAAGAAGCAGTTGTAATCTTTCAGAAACAAATAGAACAAATTTGGAAAGAAAAAAAATCCTACCCGAAGTCTGGAAAACGGCGTTGATCCAAACGTTACACACGAAAATCCGCACGAAAAACGTTAACAACTATAGAGGAATATCCCTGCTACCGGTAACGTATACAATTCTCTCACTTGCTATCGTAGAGCGTTTACAAGGCCAAGTCGAGCATCAAATAGGCCAATACCAAGGGGGCTTCAGGAAGGGTCGTTCAACTTCTGAACATATCCACAACCTAAAAATGATCATCGGGCATTGTAATCTCAGGTCCAAACAGTGCGCGTCAGTCTTTGTGGACTTTAAGAAGACCTACGATTCGATAGACCGCGAGGTTCTGCTAAACATCCTCAACGAGTTTGGGTTGACCTGAAATTGCTGGCATTTGTTGGAGCCACCCTGACTGACACAAAATCGTAAGTAAAGTTCCTAGGATACCTATCAGATTCCTTCAAGGTAAAAACAGGAATCAGACAAGGTGATGGGCTCTCTCCGATGCTTTCCAACTGCGTGCTCGAAAAGATCTTTAGGACCTGGCGAACAAAATTATTAGAAGCTGATTAAAGTCCTCTGAGAATGGGAATAAAATCTGAGGGAATTATGATCGATTGTCTTGTGTTTGCTGATGACATCACCATTCTGTCAAACGATGTAGAAACTGCTAGGATGCAAATCAACCTTCTAATAGAAATCGCTGAACAAACAGTCTTGCAAATACTTTTTGAAAAACGAAGTAATGTCTAACATCAAAGATGCCCCCGAAAAACTCCATACAAAATATGGGAAGATCAACCGAGTGGAAAAATTTAAGTATCAGGGTAAGGTCATAATGAAAAGTGGACTGGACAATGAAGCATTTAAGGAACGAGTACACAAACTTGAAATAGCCTATCAAACGTTGCGTTCAATCTACAACAGTAAATGTCTGTCCCAAAATACCAAACTACATCATTATGAAACTGTTCGGAAGCCAGTATTTATGTATGCAGCCGACAACCAACCCCTAAATGATAATAAGTGACTCCTCGAAGAACTGGAGAAAGTAGAGCGCAAAATCATCAGAAGTATCATGGGATCCAATTTCAAGAATGGAACCCATTATAAAAAAAGTCCAACAAAAATGTTAACAGTGAAATAGAGAAAATTAGAGAAACAATCCGTATGAGACGGGCACGATATTATGGTCATCTCAACCGAATGGACGGGAACAGACTGACTAAACAGATCTTTCACTTTTTGACTCTAAACCCAAAACTACAATGCCCTGGTTTATGAACTCCAAGGAAGACCTCTAAATGCTGTAAACAAAACCTGGAGACGCCTTCAATAGAGATATCTTCCGGAAAAAGGTACTGAGGAGCGGGATAAACAGAGACAAGCAACATAAAAGAAGACAAGGTACCACCTGGACAGAGGAACGCAAGTTGGTCCACTCACAGAGAATGAGAAAGTTCTGGGCTCGAAAGTAAGCGAAGCAAACTGCCAAATGTAACAAGACTTAACGTGGTCCTAGATGGCCCCAACGAATAATAAATAAATAAATAAATAAATAAATAAATAAATAAATAAATAAATAAATAAATAAATAACCTGCCTTAAATAATCATGTATGAGGAAGTTCTCTTGGTCAGCTAAAACGTTTCAGTAAATCATTGATAAGTGGGGAAGGAATTGTCATTGATCTAAGCATTATATTTGTGATAGATTTCCATTCTATGCAAGTAAAATGTAAGAGCTACTGCTACACTATTTTAATGAACACAATACCGGCATTATTTCCTTTATCACATTGCGCTGTACGTCTAGTGTTGTGGAGTAGTGCAGGAACAAGGGGGCTAATGGGAATGCTTTGGTCACGGTACGTCGACGCTAAGACACGATTGAGGTTCGCACTCAGCACAGCCAGGGAACAACGGACGAATGTGCACTCTCCTCACTAACATATGTGACAAATATATCTTCAACTTGTCGGTAACACGAATTGTCACTGGATGTTTTCCCCTACTCAAAACACAAGTTGACAAAATTCAGTATATTGAGGTGAACTGTTATAAACTTGCAAAAGCAAACACCGGGGAGAGAATGCAGTGATATCGCCATTCCTTTTTTAATCTCTCCACGAACTTTAAACTTACGGGACACATCCATTGTGAAATATCAAGCAATAATAGCAATATTGTTCGAGTCTTCAGCTGAATACGGTAACCATCATGTTGGTAATAAGAACTATTGAGTTGAAGACGGTGGCCTGATTATCCCAGCTTAAGTAGTTTATTGAGTCGATAATAGTGGCCCATACTGGCAGTCCATTGCTGGGGCTTTGAATGAAGAAAACAGGACAATCATGTTGATTTAAAATTCAAATAAATTACATTCTACATCAATTTCAAATTAAATTTACATTTTATTTTAAAAAGCTACAGTGCATATTATATTTAGTTCGTGAAAAAATAAATATAGACAGCCTGTTTGCAGTCATTCGACCGGGTAAGGACGAGGATAGGAACGGTGTCTGCTACCGAGGCCTGTCGCACTCGTCTGGGACAATGATTAATGACTGGCAGATGAAATGACATGATACTGGAGAGTATTGCTGGAATGAATGAAGAAAGTGAAAACCGAAGTTCCCGGAGAAAAATCTGTCCCGCCTCCGCTTTGTCCAGCACAAATCTTACTTCGAGTGACCAGGATTTGAACCACGGAACCCAACGGTGAGAAGCCGGCACGCTGCGGCCTGAGCCACGGAGGCTCTTATATCAAGTTTATATAGGGTATAATTATATGGTTTTACATAATAGCAGGCTTCCTAACTTTCACCGCACCATGTACAGAAAGTCAATAATAAACATAATAAAAATTATGATTAGTTTGGGAAGTTTCGTATAGATTATTTTCGAGAAATCACTTGAAAATTAATTGAAGGACCACAGAGTAACCAGTTTAAATGTGTCTGAACTGTGACGGGGACCCAAGATAAGCAAGAGAGAAGCTTTTCAACGAACCAGTGCACACTGACAAACTGATGAAATTGTAGTTTAAAGGGGCTAACATCTAGGTCATCAACCCCACTGCCAAATTACTTCAGTTTTCTACATCTCATTTATATGAACAGTCGTTCTCGTTTTTTATGAACATTAAAACTGAACAGCGAATTGATTATATATAATCAAATAATAATAATAATTATTATAATAATTCCGTGTGGCTACTTATAGCTGAGTGCAGCCCTTGCAGGGCAGACCCTCCTATGAGGGTGGGCGGCATCTGCTATGTGTAGATACAGTAACTGCGTGTTATGGTGGTGGAGGATAGTGTTGTGTGTGAGTTTCAGGGATGTTGGGGTGAGCACAAACCCCCAGCCCCCGATCCATTGGAATTAACCGATGAAGATTAAAATCACCGACCCGGCTGGGAATCGAACCCGGCACCCTCTGAAGTGAAGGCCAGTACGCTGACCATTCAGCCAACGAATCTGACATATAGTCGAATGTGGCCAAGGGATAAGTCCAAACATCATATTGAACTCTCAATATCAATAGAAATATGCATCTGATGAATTGGTTCTTGTTCTAAAATATGAGTTATTTGATGGTTGATTTCGATTTTCATTTATTCATTGACCACTGATCGGCGTTTAGAGGTGTCGCCCAGTGGCAGATTCCTACTACTAGGCAGGTTCCTCTCCTGAAGGGATACGGTGGGCCTATTAGACGGTGGTGCCGTCTCTCAGGCCCGGAGATTTGGATTGGTCAAGATGACGTATGGTGACGGTAAGGGGGTTGGCGACCGTACCCTATTGTAGAACTGTCCTGGTACTCACCTCAGTGCAGATGAGTGAAAAATGACGGAAAACCATTCTCAGGGCAGCCGGCAGTAGCAACCAGCCCTTGGTAGATTCCGTAGTATTTGTTTATTTAGTCTTTTCCTAAACTATTTCAAAGCTGCTGGAATTTTATCGAACATTTGCCTTTGTGAATTATTGCAGTCCACTATTCTTCTTCCTATGAACGAATATTTACGCCAATTTTTCTGCTTAATTCCAACTTTATCATCATGTTATCATCTCTCCTAGTTTTAAAAAGATACCACGTTTTCCTTCGCGAAAATCAAATGATCATAAATATGTCCCACTGTCATGGCCATCCATGAACGGCTCTTAAATCACATGACCACCAGCCGTAAGACATAGCCTGAGCCGTTGCTAGGTAACATTGTATGACCATCCATTCATAGCTTACATCACCGCCTACGCGGTTGCTATGGTTACACTCCTGTGACACATTTTGTCGCATAACATTACACAAATAGTGGTTAGCGTGATTAGCTGCCACCCTCTGAGGCCCTGGTTCGATTCTCGGCTCTGCCACGAAATTTGAAAAGTGGTCCTAGGGCTGGAACGGGGTCCACTCAACCTCGGGAGGTCAACTGAATAGAGGTGCGTTCGATTTCCACCTCAGCCGTCCTGAAAGTGGTTTTCCGTGGTTTCCCACTTCTCCTCACCGACCTCGATAGCTGCAGTCGCTTAAGTGCGGCCAGTATCCAGTATTCGGGAGATAGTGGGTTCGAAACCCACTGTCGGCAGCCCTGAAGGTGGTTTTCCGTGGTTTCCCACTTTCACACCAGGCGAATGCTGGGCCTGTACCTTAATTAACCCTTTACTGCACGAATTATGTTTCGTTTTCGTTTGGTGAAGAAAATTTCAAGCTTCAATGTTCAGCTTACATTCAGTGTTTTAGATTTACCAGACATTCTTAACTGGGGCTAATAGCTTAACACTCGTATGTGATGTGGATTGCCATAACGGGGTATATGTACGATTTTTCACGATTTCACGTTAAGCTTTTAACATTTAAAGACCTAACATTACTGCTTACTGGTCATGGGTACGTACTGCAAGGCTCAAGTACAGCTTGCACGACCATAGGTCGGTAATGTCTTTGAGGTTGAGCCAGAGGTACTCCTGAAGCCTGTGGTAATGTGATGGGGAGGGCCCACGTAAAATAAACGGTTGTTGGTACGCGTGGATGTTAACGGAGTGGAAGGAGTACCTTTGGTCTTTAAATGACTGTACAGTTGAAGATGTGCCGTAAAACTACCTCTGTCCACAATCTGTATCCATTTATACAGGTGAAAAGTTGTATGTTGCCTTCAGGCAACAGTAAGCAGTAAAGGGTTAAGGCCACTGCCCCTTCTTTCCCTCTTCCTTGTCTATCCCTTCCAATCTCCCTATCGTCTGAGCAAGGACCCTGTTCAGCATAGCAGGTGAGACCGCCTGGGCGAGGTACTGATCCTCTTCCCGAGTTGTATCCCCCAACTCAAAGTCTCACGCTCCAGGACACTTTCCTTGAGGCGGTAGAGGTGGGATCCCTCGCTGAGTCCGAGGAAAAAACAGATTAAGGAAGAATGAAAGAAAGAAAGGAAGGCCGAAAGAACATTACACAAATTTTCGGATGATCTGCACACGTAAGACATTTATGCCGAAACTCTATTGAAGCTTGTTGTCTACCAATATCATTCCACGCCATCTCTCCCCTAACATTTTAAAATGAGAGTGAATGTGTAAACTAAGTGTTGCATGGGCAGTATTAACAGCAATATCTTTATTTAAAATGCTTACTTGTAAATATGAAACTCGCAGAAGCATAATTAGGTTTTGTAACTTGTAAAATGAATGTGAATGCCACTATGAGAAAAGTATAGATTAAAACACGTTGTTTACATTTTTACATTACAAGCTACTTTACATCGCAGCGACACAGATACAACTTATGGGGACGATGGGATAGGAAAAGGGTAGGGGCGGGATGGAAAGTGACTCTCAATGTGTGATAAATGAACAAATTCCGATTCTGTTAACAAGTTAACATACAGCATTTGCCTGGTGTTAAAATGAAAAACCACGGAAAGCCAGCTTCACGGCTGCCGACAGTTGAGTTCGAACCTACTATCTTCTAAATGCAAGCTCACAGCTGCGCGCTCCTAACCACACGGCAAACTCCCTTGGTATATCAAGTTCTGAAATATTATTGAAATTATAAGAATTCCAATTATGCTCTCCGTGTGTACACTACTATTCCATATTCTATTCCAGGTTATGTGCCAAGCAACCAGGCTTTCACAAGATTCCGTTCAATATTCCTAGGATTTCTAAAAAAAAAAAACCGTTAGGAATCACTGGTGTAGCCTCCGGAATTGCTGTCACGGGTGGTGTGAATATTATTGCAGAGAAAGTGACCCTCAACGTGTGAAAAGATTTTAATGGGCGAATTCCGATTCTGCTTAGCAAGTCTAATTTCTGTCCGTAATTTTGTGCAATTTTGGCGTTCGCCTCAGGTAGAGTACGTTACAGCAAATCCTTCCCTCTCCACCTCATACTGGCCGCAGCACTTCTTGGGCTAGAAGCATGAAATTGCCTTCATGGTCCCCGACTTTCAACCGCCTTGCTACTCAGATGTGGTGGAGTCATTGCCTAAATTCACACCTCAGCTTTCCGGAAATAGCGACTCGTATGGCTGAGAGGGAGGCTCAGTGTAAATATACACCCCTCGTATCTGTCAAATATAGCCGCGAAGTCGTCTAGAAATACTGCTTTGTCGCGCGCTGTAGTTCATAAATTTCACTGGAACAGGGACATTTCGTAGTGTGCCAGCAAGTTACTAATTTTTTATTGCTTTTGCTATTGTTATTCTTTTTTGTTTTTGTTATCGTGTTTCTACAATTTGTTTTACGTCGCACAGTACCGTAACAGTCTTAAGCCAGCGTTCCTACCTCTCACCTTGAGGTTCTGGGTTCATTTCCTGGCAAAGCCAGAAATTTTAATTCAAAAATCTTCCTTTCTTTATTTCTTAATCTGTTTACTCCCTAGGGTTAGTTTTTCCCTCAAACTCGAGGAGGGATCCCACCTCTACCGCCTCCAGTGACCTGGAGCGTGAGACTTTTGGTCGGGGGATACAACTGGAAAGGAAGACCATTACCTCGCCCAGGCAACCTCACCTGCTATGCGGAACTGGAGCCTTGTAGAGGAATGTGAAGATTGGAAGGGATAGACAAGGAAGTGGAAAGGATGCCGCCGTGGCCTTATGTTAGGTACCATCCCGACATTTGCCTGGAGGAGAAGTGGGAAACTACGGAATACTACTACGAGTACGGCTGAGGTGGGAATCGAACCCTCCTGTATTCATTTGACCACCCGAGACTGAATGGAGCCCATTCCAGCTCTCATACCAGTTTTAAAGTTTCGTGGCAGAGCCGGGAATCGAACCCGGGCCTCCGGGTGGGGGTGGGGCGGCTAATCATGCTAACCACTACACCACACAGGCGAACTTAATTCTAAATTGATTTTTTCATTTTTACAAGTTACTCTACGTCTCAGACATAGGTCTTATGGCAACAATGGGTTAGAAAAGGGCTAGGAATGGGAAGGAAGTGCCCATGACACTGATCTCTATACATGGATGGCTTGTGGCTTGGGTAGCAGTAAGCCGAATAGAAGATGACTGGCGTAGTAAGATGGCAGCGAGCGCACGGTGCAGTAGACCCATTGAATAGACCACGAGGAGCGCGCTTGCTTTTGTTTATGCTTAGTTCAGTGACGCCAACCCCCTTGATTGTAGTTCCATGTGTATTCTGTGCTGTGTTATTTCAAAGGAAATAGTAGTGTATTTTATGAATTTAGGTTTGTTGCCTTGTAGTATGCTTGTAAATTCGTTCGTTCGTAATCTGTTTATCCTCCAGGGTTGGTTTTTCCCTCGGACTCAGCGAGAGATCCCACCTCTACCGCCTCAAGGGCAGTGTCCTGGAGATTCAGATTTCGGTCGGGGATACAACTGGGGAGTATGGCCAGTACCTCGCACAGGCGGCTTCACCTGCTATGCTGAACAGGGGCTTTGATGGGGGATGGGAAGTTTGGAAGGGATAGAGATAAGGAAGAGGGAATGAAGCGGCCGTGGCCTTAAGTTAGGTACCATCCCGTCATTTGCCTGGAGGAGAAGTGGGAAACCACGCAAAACCACTTCCAGGATGGCTGAAGAGGGAATCGAACCCCCCTCTACTCAGTTGACCTCCCGAGGCTGAGTGGACCCCGTTCCAGCCCTCATACCACTTTTCAAATTTCGTGGCAGAGCCGGGAATCGAACCCGGGCTTCTGGGGGTGGCAGCTAATCACACTAACCACTACACCACAGAGGCGGACACTGCTTGTAAATTACAAAATTAAATTTAAATGTGCATGAATTTATGTGAAATCCGAATGAAGAAACATCCTACCGGGTATTAACATGCCGCAGTGTTCAGCTTATGGATGTACAAACAGAAACGATCAACAGGAGAAATCATTTCATCGGTAAGTTTTATACTGTACATAATAATCTTCCTAGGGTAGTGTTTTGAGTTTTAGGTTATTGTATCTTATTTCGCATATTCTGGGAGCAAAATGGCAATTTTTCTAGGTTTCCTTTCTCGAAACCCGAACATCTAAGATCATGGATTAGGAGTATCAGGCGGGAGACTTGGGAGCCTTCTAAAACAGCTGTTCTCTGCTCCCATCACTTTCAGGAAGACTGTTTAGATAAAAATGGACAAACTGCACGCCTTAGAAGTGATGTATAGCCAACTGTTTCAATTTTATTGAACATTAACTGCAAGTAAAGATTTACTTATATTTTTATTTATTTGTCATAATTAAACTGACGGTTTTGATGAAATAATTGACGTGACCTTATAACAATCTTAGAAAATGAAGTCTGGAGGAATTCTAGACCTTATTTACATCAGTAATACTTATGGGTTTCAGACACTGGAGTGGTGGGAGAAGGCAAAGTGTGGTGGGTGTTTTAGGCTATCCCATTATACTAGTTGTGTTATTTGGGGGTCATTTAACGGGTGTTACATATTTCTGATGATGACCATCAATATTGCTTTGGTAGCTGAATTTAATTAAAGAGGTCTGTAATAGTAAATTAAGCTGCAGGTAATGTGATATATTGACAAGTTTTGAATATTTGCTGGTTTTATAAATGTGTACATTTGCTTCAATTATATTTTAATTTGATAAACTGCTCGTTACTTCATAGAAACAGGAAACAGGAATTCATTATCAAGCACCGATTATGGTATGTCGAATCTAGGCCTGTATAGTGAGCTACGTTTATAGGTACATCATTTTAAGAATGCATAATTTCGTGACATACATGTATACAATTTACAGCAATGTTTCCAGAAACTGATTTTCACTCGTATTGTGTTACCGATCGCTAATTGCATGTATTCAGCACCTAAGTTAATATTAGTCGGCCGTTATTATACACTCATTTTTATTGCTATCCCGGAGATTTACTGACCTCGGAACGACGTGTCAGTGATCCCAATGTCCTTATGCTTTGAGTGAACATGTCCCTATATTTTTAATTATTCCAACGCGCCATTAACTGCGATTTAAAATTGACTATATTATCATTGCTTCCCCATAAGGAGAGCTCTAGGATGGGTACGCCAACATGGCGAACCGCGCGCTCAACTTGGCGTACTTTCTCCTGCAGCGGAGAGCTGCCATCAGCGATCCATGTATAGAGATCAGTGGCCCATGACCTTTGAAACCATCTTCAGACTGCCAACAGTGGGGTTCAAACGCACCATCTTCCGAATGCAAGCTCACAGCTCCAGGACCCTAACTGTACGGCCCGTTGCTCGGTTATTTTGTTATTGTACTGTACGAGCTGCCCGCAGTAGCAGGTATGGCGTGCGCGTAATGTGCGTAACTGAATGTGAGACTATTTATATGTAATCAGTGGTAGAAGAATTAATGTCCGCCTCCTTGGCGCTAAGGCCTTCGGTTCAGAGGATTGCGGTTTCGATTCCCGGTCAGGTGGGGGTTTTAATCGCGTCTGATTAATTCTGCTGGCTTGGAGACTAGGTATTTGTGTTTGTCCCAGCACTCTCCTCTTCATATTCCGACAGCATACCACACTATGAACCACCATAGAAACACACAATAATGGATACCTCATTTCATAGAGGGTTGGAGTCAGAAAGGGCATCCGGCCACAAAACAGGATCAAATCCGTATACAGTTGTGGGAGAAGCGGTATAAGAATAAGAGTGTTATAAGAGAAATATTACATTATTATTATTATTATTATTATTATTATTATTATTATTATTATTATTATTATTATTTGTTAGTGTTCCGGGGATTCTGTGGAACGCAGAGATGTAAGAATGTGCTGGGGTAAATGGGAGAGGAAGGGGGCATAGAAAACATGGACACATAATTTAAAACACAAAAATTTAAAATTTTCTTCTTATTCTTCTACTTATTCTTCTGCGTTCCAGCCTTCTAAGGGCCACGTTAGAATTTCAATTATTCCTCCTTAGTTGTTCTTTCCTTTTCTTCCAGTATTCTTTCGTTGTTTCACTGTGCTTCTTTTTACTGTCTTCAGTCCACTTTGTGCCTGTTATCTTTTCCTTCCTCCCTTGGAATCCTTCCATTTGTAAAACTTTCTTCCGAAAAATCTTTCTTTCCAATAATTCTTCAGCTCGTATGTTGGTCCTTTCCAATATTTTTTTACTTTTTTGAATCCAGGTGGTGGTTGATTTCTGTTCGCAAAGGTACTCGAAGATTCGTTTAGTTAGTCTATTGTCGTCCATTCTATAAATGTGTCCAAGAAATAGCAATCACCTTTTGCTTATTGTTTCTGATATGTTTTCTATGTTCTGGTAAATTTCATTGTTCTTAATTCCCAAAACTCTGCAATTCTTAGAGGACCTAATATTTTCCTTGTAATTCTTCTTTCTAATATTTCTAATTTATCAAGCTTGTAGTTCAGTGCTAGGTATTCACTGCATACAGTCATTCTGGTTTCACTACTGTGTCGTAGTGCTTTATTTTAAGTTTTGTTGATAAGCACTTCTTTCTTTTTTCTGACTTTTTTTTTGCTAGTCGCTTTACGTCGCAACGACACAGATAGGTCTTATGGCGACGATGGGACAGGAAAGGGCTAGGAGTGGGAAGGAAGCGGCCGTGGCTTTAATTAAGGTACAGCCCCAGCATTTGCCTGGTGTGAAAATGGGAAACCACGGAAAACCATTCTCAGGGCTGCCGACAGTGGGGTTCGAACCTACTATCTCCCGAATACTGGAAACTGGCCGCACTTAAGCGACTGCAGGTATCGAGCTCAGTAGTGACTTTAATCTTGAGAACCCAGTAGCAGTGGATAGGATAATGGTGAGCTCGCGAGTTCTTATAACAATAATGATTTGAAAACCTAAAACAATCAGGTACTACTATAGATATAATCCTTTCGAAGAGATACATTTTGTCGCTCAAAGTTACACTGTTACAACGATCACTTTCGCTCCACTGAGTTAAACTCTAGGAGACTGAGCTCCAATATGCCAGCCTCTCAAAAACACAAGTTTCAGATCGAAATTTTACATTAGATCATTACCAACGTTACCCGCTCGACAGCCGGATACACACTTAGTTATGAATATTAATAAATTAAACCGGGGCCATAAGTGCTCATACTAAATGTCCTTAGCGGTCAAAAGGAAAGTTTTAAGATATAGTCCGTAAACAAAATGTTACGAGGCGAACAATTAAACTCCTTTAGGAGATACACTTTGAAACATTTGAAATCCTATGTGGATTTATGGCCCTAAGTTACACAGGCTAAGCCTATACTACAGAGTGTGAGTAGTTGGAGAAAAATATTAAGTTCCAAAAGAAGAGATAAAATTTATAGTTTTACAAAATCATAGTCACCGCAATACCAAGTTGAATGGGAATTGAAAGAGGGTAAACACTCCTTACTCCCTAAGTTAGAATGAAGTCCTTAGACTTGCTTAAGAACTGACATTTAAAAGATGACATTGAACTTGAGAAATTTACATTAAGAATGAATTTTGAAACCTTCCCCTAAAATCAGCTTTCATAAACTATCACATAATGAATCTGCCATTACCTTGAGCCATTCCACTTTCTCCACTACATACGTGGAGTTTAAGCCCTTATAACTACATTCGGTGTGGACATTTCTCAAATAAAACGTCACCTGATGATATTGAAGGAATGCATTAAAGAAACAATTATACAAATAAATTTAGGTAGGATTTCAATTTAAAGGAAACTAGTAAATAAATAAGCGATTTCAGGCTGTTTTTCGGAACTGAATTTTGACCAGTTTTTGTTTTAGTTTGATAGAGCTATCCAAGACTCACAATTTGAAACCTTACCGGCCTTTTAGCTCTTCAAATGTCGACACAATTGAGGAAATTGCTTATTTTTACGTTTTTTCATAATATGGGGACCTCTACTTTGACTGCTAAGACATGTTTTCAACCTTTAAAAATTACACTCGTACATTTTCTCGGCTACTCGGGAAAGCACAGAATCATGAATATGATTTTGGGATTAGAAGACGACAGAGTGAGTGCAAAATCTTTGGTTGTTCCCCTCTTACTACATGGAGGGTGTAAAGATAATGGATGCTTTGACTGCACCCCCAGGAGAGATAAGGAGTTCCGATAAATCGAGTTGGTACTCGTCTTCGTGACCTGGTTGCTTGTACTTTGCTCTCAACAATCAACTGTTGAAAACTACATTTTCGGCGTGCGAACCACTTGGAGATCTTGCACGACAGACGAACGTATTTCCGAACTTGGCTCAGAATCGACAAGTTCGTGCGATGATCTGCAGAATGAGCCCTCAGCATTTTCCTGCAGCAAAACATTTAGAAACTTTCTGTTCGTGGACTATCACGTTGTGTGGCTCTGCGTTACACAAAAAATTGAGAATACTTAAGATTCAACGAGCTTCCTTTTTCTATTGGTCGTGATGTTATAATCTTTCCGAATAATCTGCAGACGGATCATTGCTACGTTTGCTGTTTTTATCCTGAGTTTTATTTCATCTTTGGAACCACCAGTATTAGTCAGTAAGAACCCTAGATATACGGAATAATCTATAGTGTGATCAACAATCATGACATTGGTTTTCTGTCAATTTAGACTGCATCCAGTTTCCAGGGTTGTTTCTTCCACTCTCTTGTTCAAGTCTATCGATTCCTCTTCAGACAATGTTATCAAAGTAGCGTTAGCAGCAATTCTCAAGTTATTAATTTTGCACCCCCCTCCCCCTAATTGGATCTCGATAAACTAGTCTAGTGCGGTTCTCATGGCATTTTCATCATAGAGATTTATAAGTAGTGGTCACAGGATATATCCATGATGGATTCCAGCCTTCGTTTGAAACTGCCAGGACTGATTGTTTTGAATCTTCACAGCGGATGTAATTTCCTTCTACTGAAATATAAGGAGACTAGCAAGATACCCGTGCTTCGCTACGGTATTATACTGAAATTTATAATTGAATGCTTATTGTATTAGATATATAATCCGACGAAATTCGCGATCTGACTCGTTTTCTGCGAGAATCGACCAAAATTCCCGATCTGACTGGTTTTCTATGATTTTACGGCACGTTTCCTCCCACTTTTAAATCTTCATTTCCAGCAATCGATTTCGTACTTTTCGGGCTAGGCTCAGGTATTCCTCCCGGTCAGTTGGGTCCGTAAATCTTTGCCATATTTTCCTATAATATTTTTAATATGGATAAAATCCTTCAGGAGATCCGGCGTGGTGTCATATTGGGTGCCTTGGCGGCACTGAACCCGCGGCCGGACTGCATTCTTAGTTATTACCGGTCCAGGAGCCGTTTCCAGCGCGGTCCGCACATTTGACGACGGTCCGGAATATTATTATTATTATTATTATTATTATTATTATTATTACTATTATGTGTTGCTGGAATGGCTGATGACAGGGAAAACCGGAGTATCCGGAGAAAAACCTGTCCCTCCTCCGTTTTGTCCAGCACGAATGCCACATGGAGTGACCGGGATTTGAACCACGGAACCCAGCTGTGAGAGGCCGGCGCGCTGCCGCCTGAGCAACGGAGGATCCTTATAAGAACATTAATAACAGTAAAATCAATAGGTCTCACCTCCTTCTACAGCCCACCGCCGTTAAGTTTATTTACCGCCACCCGACCCCACCAAAAAAATTAAAAGAATGCTTGTTTCTTTATGCTTAAGGGAGATTCCAAACACCAATGTTCACGTCTATTACCTTCAGTTTTGAGATATAAGTATCCCCATAAAAATAATTCACTTTTTTTTCACTTCATTTCACAATAATCCCCCCCCCCCCCCGCCATTAAGTGAATTTTCCCGCAAATAATACTTGTTTCTTTAATAGTAAAGGATCTTCTAAATACCAATTATCACGACTCTAACTTCTTCAGTTTTCGATTTATGTGTCCTCATGAAAGGAATTCAACTCCTTTACACTCCCGCCCTCCAAGATGGTTTCCCCACCAAAACGCGTTCTTCTTCGTTTTTAAAGGAGGTCCAAATAAGAATTTTCACGTCTGTAACAACTTTAGTTTTTATTAGATGTATGTATTCTCATACAATTCAGTCAATTAATTTTTCAATTCTTTCACCCCCTCCCCCCCCCCCCCCCCCCGCTCATTGGATTTTCCGAGAATACGTGTTTCTTTACTTTTAAAGCAGATTGCAAATATCAAATTTCACGTCTGTAACATCTTCATTTTTGAGATATCAGTAGCCTAATTAAAAGAATTCATCACCATTTTCAGTAACTTTTACCCCCCCCCCCATTCCACCCAAGTGGTATTTCCGAAAACTAAAAGTACACGTTTCTTTATGTTTAATAGAGATAAAAAGTACCATTTTTCACTTCTGTAACATTTTAAGTTTTTTTAGATATACTGTGAACATTCTCATTTTAAAATTTCACCCATTTTGAGTTCCCCTTAAGTGGAGTTTCCAAAAACAAATCACCCATATTTCTTTACATTTACAGGAGATTTACACCCACTCTTTACGTCTGTAACATTTTAAGTTTCGAAGATATTCTGTAGATATTGTCTTTCAAAAAATTCACCCCAATTTGTCACTCCTGTTTAACCGCCATTAATTGGCTTTTCCAAAAACTAAAAAATACGTGTTTCTTTATTTTTAAAGGAGATCCCATATGCAAATTATCAGTTCTGTAGTATCTTTCGTTTCTGAGATACGGGTATCCTCAATTAAGGCATTCAACCCATTTTTCACCCTTTTACACCCCTCCTATTACAATTTACAGGAAACAAAAAATACGTGTTCCTTCATTTTTAGAGGAGATTCTAACTACCAATTTTTACATCTGTAAATTTTAAAGTTTTACGATGTAGGCACACTCATTTTAAAAATTAACCCCCCCTTTTCACCCCTCAATATTTGAATTTTCCAAAAACGAAAAAATACGTGTTTCTTTACTATTAAAGTAGATCCAAAATACGAATTTTCAGGTCTGTAATTTCTTCAGGTTCTGAAATATAAGTAGCCTCATGAAAGGCATTCAACCCATTATTCACCCTTTTACACCCTTCCTTTTGGGATTTTCCGAAAACAAAAGACTACGTGTTTCTTTATTAATGAAGATTCTAAATACCAATTTTTACATCTCTAAACTTTAAAACTTTTGAGATATAGATGCACTCATTTTAAAAATTCACCCCCCTTTCACCCTCGCATTAATTGGATTTTCCAAAAACAAAAAAATATGTGTTTCTTTATTTTTCACAGCGATCAAAAGTACCAATTTTGAGGTCTGTAATATCTTCAGTTTCTGAGATATAAGTAGCGTATCCGGATTAAAGGCATTCAACCCCTTTTTCACCCTTTTTCACCCCTCCTATTGGGATTGTCTGAAAACAAAAAAATACGTGTTTCCTTATTTTTAAAGAAGATTCTAAATACCAATTTTCACATCTGTAAACTTTTAAAGTTTTGAGATATAGACACACTCATTTTAAAATTTCACCCCCCTTTTCACCCCCTTAGCGACGGAATATCCAAAAATCCTCTCTTAGCGAGCACCTACATTTTAATATGAATCTATGCCCAAAATTTCATTTCTTTATGTCCAGTAGTTTTGGCTCGGCGATGATGAATCAGTCAGTCAGTCAGTCAGTCAGTCAGTCAGTCAGGACAAGCTACTTTATATATATAGATTAATCAGCTGCAGTGTCAAACCCATGTCATTTTAAATTTTCCAGAGATAGTTCCATTTGATGGTATCGATGGCCTTTAGGCAGTCGGTAAAAGACATTTTTATCTTAAAATTGAATTCCTTAACATTTATGATTTGTTTTAGGCCCAAGATATTTCCTGTGGTGCCTTTTCCCTTCAAGAACCCAGTCTGGGTTTTAGGAATTTGGTTCTGTAAGAATGTTCGGAGTCGTTTGTGTGGAAACATAACTTTACTGGAATGCGGTACTTTATTTCTAAAATAACTGTCACGCGGTACGTATTCTACGTAATAACTTGCGAACTTGACACCGTCGCATCCCTTTTCGACTTCTATCAAATAGAAGTCCGGCTCCATGGCTAAATGGTTAGCGTGCTGGCCTTTGGTCACAGGGGTCCCGGCTTCGATTCCCGGCAGGGTCGGGAACTTTAACCATCCTTGGTTAATTTCGCTGGCACGGGGGCTGGGTTAATGTGTCGTCTTCATCATTTCATCCTCATCACGGCGCGCAAGTCGTTCAAATCAAAAGACCTGCACATGGTGAGCCGAACTTTTCCTCGGACACTCCCGGCACTAAAAGCCATACGCCATTTCAATGTCATCAAATAGAAAAAGCAGTCCTAATATTCGAGTGATCCGAATTTCAAATGTGTGTTGTAGAGCTTTTACTTTTGTTGGTACTCATCATGAACATTATTTCAGTAGTATAGATCGCTTTGGCGGCGCTCACAAGTAACCGATCGTGACAAATGAGCGTTCAAAAGAAAGAGAATAGGCATTATCAGTGACGAATTGCAATTTCATAAATATCGATAATTTCTCTAAAAAAATAGGTTTAAAAATATTGTACGAAGTGTGCGATTTGCAAATACTGTTGCTGTAGGAAAATACGCGCCATCATTGCTGTCCACTTCACATTTTAGCCGCTGGGATGCCTGTTTTGTCATTATACACTGACTGACAGAGCAAATGCTACACCAAGGAGGAGTGGTTCGAAAGGGATGAAAGTTGGGGAAAAAACAGAGACGGCACGGACGAATAATTGATGTTTATTTCAAACCGATATGCAGGTTACACAATGCGCACGGCATCGACTCAGTAGGATGTAGGACCACCGCGAGCGGCGATGCACGCAGAAACACGTCGAGGTACAGAGTCAATAAGAGTGCGGATGGTGTCCTGAGGGATGGTTCTCCATTCTCTGTCAACCATTTGCCACAGTTGGTCGTCCGTACGAGGCTGGGGCAGAGTTTGCAAACGGCGTCCAATGAGATCCCACACGTGTTCGATTGGTGAGAGATCCGGAGAGTACGCTGGCCACGGAAGCATCTGTACACCTCGTAGAGCCTGTTGGGAGATGCGAGCAGTGTGTGGGCGGGCATTATCCTGCTGAAACAGAGCATTGGGCAGCCCCTGAAGGTACGGGAGTGCCACCGGCCGCAGCACATGCTGCACGTAGCGGTGGGCATTTAACGTGCCTTGAATAAGAAACTAGAGGTGACGTGGAATCATACGCAATAGCGCCCCAAACCATGATGCCGCGTTGTCTGGCGGTAGGGCGCTCCACAGTTACTGCCGGATTTGACCTTTCTCCACGCCGACGCCACACTCGTCTACTCGTCTGCGGTGACTATCACTGACAGAACAGAAGCGTGACTCATCGGAGAACACGACGTTCCGCCATTCCCTCATCGAAGTCGCTCTAGCCCGGCACCATGCCAGGCGTGCACGTCTATGCTGTGGAGTCAATGGTAGTCTTCTGAGCGGACGCCGGGAGTGCAGGCCTCCTTCAACCAATCGACGGGAAATTGTTCTGGTCGATATTGGAACAGCCAGGGTGTCTTGCACATGCTGAAGAATGGCGGTTGACGTGGCGTGCGGGGCTGCCACCGCTTGGCGGCGGATGCGCCGATCCTCGCGTGCTGACGTCACTCGGGCTGCGCCTGGACCCCTCGCACGTGCCACATGTCCCTGCGCCAACCATCTTCGCCACAGGCGCTGCACCGTGGACACATCCCTATGGGTATCGGCTGCGATTTGACGAAGCGACCAACCTGCCCTTCTCAGCCCGATCACCATACCCCTCGTAAAGTCGTCTGTCTGCTGGAAATGCCTCCGTTGACGGCGGCCTGGCATTCGTAGCTATACACGTGTCCTGTGGCACACGACAACACGTTCTACAATGACTGTCGGCTGAGAAATCACGGTACGAAGTGGGCCATTCGCCAACGCCGTGTCCCATTTATCGTTCGCTACGTGCGCAGCACAGCTGCGCATTTCACATCATGAGCATACCTCAGTGACGTCAGTCTACCCTGCAATTGGCATAAAGTTCTGACCACTCCTTCTTGGTGTTGTATTTGCTCTGTCAGTCAGTGTAATATTCTGTAAGTACCAGTTAAGAAAAGAATGATAGTAGAACTTAGTTACTTCCGGAACATTCGTCAGTATAATAATGCACTTGGATTTGCTTCCGTTGAAGTGGACACCATACGAGATGTTAAAAAAATCAAAGATTACATTAAGTGGTAAGTTAGACTGTCCAATATTGTATTGATTTGTGTATTCTTTTGTTAACCAGTATTTCACCCGGGGGTTACTCCACCACATACTTTATGACCATGCGAGATTTCTCGCACGGGTCCCTTAGTCGCAAGATAAATACAGACGTCTCTTAAAGTAGCCACTGAACCAGCTCGGATTATTGGAAAGTATATAATTGTCAGTGCGATGGTCAGCGACGTCACAGGGAGCAACTGTCGGCGATAGGGGAGCTTACGCTGTATGCAGCAGTTAGCAAATTGGATGTGAAATACTCAATCGGCTCGCCCGGTTGGTCCGCATGAGAGAGTAGGCATGTGCAGGAGACAGGATCTATTCAGCTCAAGTGATGCTATTACAGGCCTGTTTACCAACATTGCCGCCGCAGGGGTAGGGGAACTGCACACGACATGCGCCAGGGCGATAAGGATCACCGTGTGGATGGATATTAGATACATAATTCACACACTTATAAAGTGAATAACGTTTCACCGAGTTTAGATTGCATATTCATTGCCGGTTCAGTCGGGGAGTGACTCTCTTAATGTTCAAAGGTTATTGTGAAACATTTTACCATCTGTAGTGCATATTATATTCCCGATAACTGACTCATTGCCTTTTAGACGAGGGTTCTGCAACCCCCGGGGAAGAATTGGAGCTTTCAGTGCCCCCTTTCAATCTCCTCTGTATGTTAAATACAGCACATGTTTCTCACGCAATGGCCGTCATATTGTTCGTATATTCGTAGTCTTCCCGACTGAATAAGTTTGACATTTGAACTATTATTATTATTATTATTATTATTATTATTATTATTATTATTATTATTATTATTATTATTATTTCTTCGTTATGCCCAACTAAGGAGCGCGATTGAATTTATTTAGCTGATGTTGCCTTTTTCTTCTCCCAAAATCTCTTCATCTACGCTGTGGCTTTTCTTGCGATCTCCTGACAAAGTTTTGTTGCTGGTTGTGTTTGGATAATGTGTACTAATGTAATGATATCGACTAATTTTCTGAACTTAAATCTGTCTAACACAATTTCATCTGTGGTGCCTCTTTCCTGAAGATCTCTTCCTACTTCGAGCGGCCAATTGTTACTTTTTACTTTCATTGAGAGGACAAGTTTCAGAATTATTTTGGTCAATCTATGATTACTCATTCTAAGAATATGTACATAAAATTTCAAACAAATTTTCATAAATGTGTCTGAGATTTTCTCCGAGTATTGGTATAGGTCATGAGATTTCCTTACATCGAGATTCCCCCTTACAGACTGGACCAAAAATGTTCCTTGAGGATTTTCTTTCTTGCTTTTCTAAATCTTTAAAAAAAATCTGCCCCAATGATCAGTGTTTCAGATACATGTAGAGGTTCAAACGTGATTACAGTGTTGTAATGCCTTAATTTTGCATTTCGGAATATCGCTATTTTATTTTTATTATATATTATTATTATATATGGCAGAAAAACTTTCTCCAGAGTAATCGCCGACGTCTGGACAACCGGATATGGCACTTGAAGGATAAGAAGAAGAAGAAGAAGAAGAAGAAGAAGAAGAAGAGTCTCTATGCTCTCTGTAGTTTAGAGATCCTTTCTTTGTTTACTTCACGTTTCAGCCCTGAAGGTTGGATAACTTGTCCCACGTATTTGAATTTAGATACTTGGGATATTTGCCATATTGAGTTTTTATTGGTTGTTAATGTTGGTACCGAAGATATCCTTCAATGTAGTGAGATTTCTGGTTCTTCTTCTTATTATTATTATGATTATTATTAAGGAATTCATGCGATTATTTTTCGTCGAGTAGAGAGTAGTATTCTGTAGACTTGCAGTGCTAAGGATCGCGAGACCCCCAACGTCTTGGCACAATACACACTTGACCATAACGGTATCAGAAATGTATTAGTCTTGAGGGAATGAAGCTTATTAATGAATTGATAAGTTAGCTGAGGACTGAGTTCAGATTCTGATTGAAGAAGTTAGAAAGTTTCCAACATAATCGACCGTGAAAAGGACTCAATTTAGAGCGAGCAGAGTATGGAATTTAAGGGTAAGTAAAGACGATGCCATGTTACTTGGAGGGCTTCGCAGTGCTGTTCAAGTTAGTGGGAAGGTTTCCTAGTTTACTGTGTGTGCGTGGGCCAACTGAGTCACGCTACCCTCTAGAGCGTGAAGTAATTTGGCTGCTTAACGGCCTATAATGAGGCAAAATAAACAACACAACGCCAAGATTTAACAACTCATGAACGGTTAAGCAGTCAATTTAGAGGAATTTGAAATGCAAATAATTTTTATTATAACGTTCCGATTACTGATGAAGATTACAACATGTATGAGGCAGCTCCACGTTGACTTGCAAGGGAAATGTTTGGATTGAACCTCATAGATTTCAGTGCAACTTAGGTAAATGTTCAATAATCATGTCCTAAATTAAATAGTTTTTCGTAAATTTTACAATAGTGATATAGTTAATTGCTGAAGAGTAAGTTTGAATATAGTTTTTAAAAGTAAGATGGTTCATATTACAAAGATAAAGTTGGAGTTCAAGAGGACAAGGAGGCAAATATTCGTTTAGAGGGCCAGGAATTAGCGACTGAAATAATTTACTGAGGGAGCTGCTTAATATTCAGTCCCGTAGTCCACGGGTAGCATGCCTATCTCCCTCACGCAGGCTCTGGTTTCTATTCCCGGCCAAGGGCCTTTACCTGCATTTGAGACCTAGTACGAGTTCCAGTCAGACTTCCTGAGAAAGACTGACGAGCAATCTGTCGGTGAAATTGCTTCCCCGGTCTAGAAAGCAAAGAATAACGACCGAGGGGATTCGTCACGCTGACCACGCTTAAACTCGTGATCTGCAGGCCTTCTTGCTGAACAGACGTCGCTTAATAGGCCATCGGGGTTGTAGTGGCATGGGGTTTCGTTTGTTTGTTTCTATCTTCCGTAGACTTTGAACCGTTTGAAATCATTTAAGAAGAGACCAGGTAAGCAATTGATAGGGAATGTGCCACCTGGGTGGCAGCCCTGAGTGCTGTTCAGTGGTGATTAACTGATTAGGTTTCTTAAAGCACTGATGACATAGAATGACATGTAGAGGTATACTGATAGTTCTACCTGCGTAGGCAAGTCAAGAAGTATCTGAAATTTTGCTTTAATTGTATTTAGGTTGGCTCCATGGCATCGTGTGTTCATCAGCCTCTAGATGTCACCGTTGTCTACGTCTGTGGTAGGTTTCAGCTTTATCAGATCAGTACGGCTTAACGCTGTTGTGACGTAAAATGGCCGCACCACTCTCTGTTTGCACCAAGGAAGAAGAGCGTAATCCGTTTCTTTGTGGTCTGAGGGTGTACCAATAGAAGACTTTCAGCACAATACGGGGGCAGTGTTTTACCACAGCGGAGTGTTTACGAGTGAATTGAACAGTTAAAATGGCGTCGCATGAGCGTGAAGGATGAGGACAGACCCGGGCGTCCATCTGAAGCCGTAACCCATGCCAATTTTCAACAAATGCTCGATATGATCCTGAGTAACAGACGAGTGACTGTTCTATGAATTTCCGCTCCTGGTACACCCTCAAACTACAGAAAAAAATTACGGAACGCTGTTCTTCAGAGAGTGGCGCAGCCATTTTTACGTCACAACAGGGCAAGCTGAACTGATATAATAACTCTTAAACCTACAAAAGACGTAGACGACGGTGCCATCTAGCGTCTGGTGAGCACACAATGCCATAGAGCCAACCTAAAGACAATTAGAGCAAAATTGAAAATACTTATTGACTGGCCCTCGTACATAATTATGTGGAGCTATAGCTAGCCTAGTGCAGCCCTTGTAAGTAAGGCGGACACTCCGACGAGGCTGGACGGCATCTGCCGTGTATAGGAAAATTGGGTGTTATTGTACTCAATGATAGTGTCGTGTGTGATGCGTGAGTTGCAGGGGTGTTGCCAAGGGAATTAAGTATTTTAGGATAAAATCTCCGATCTGGCCGTGGATGGACAATTAATAGTTACTCTTGAAACTATGTTGAAAAATTGCCCAAAGGAGCTTGAAATAGAAGAAAAAGAGAAACATGTTAAAGTATAATTCCAAAAATATATAATGGCTGATACGCAGTTAAAAAATAACGGAATATTGCTACGAAATATTGTTTTAGTAATATCATCTAGCTTTTGTATTGCTTTCTGTGTTTGTGTATACATTATTTTGCCACTGGAAGTGAAATTATCATTAAGGTTGTTCACAACTTGAGAATAAACGCCTCAATTTTCATTGCTGCTATTCTTTTCATCCAATAGCTCTGCAACAACGGCAGAGTTCCAAATCATAATACATCACAAAGGAATGAAGTCAGAAAAGTATGTATTTCACAGCTAGTAATTAAGTTGGTCGTCTTTCCTTCATCAACTCAGCATTACAGTCTATAGAGAAATATCGCAACGATTTCGTGGAGCAAGACGAAGCAGTATACGTTTAATTGAAATTGGGATCGTTCTCTTCAGGTAAACACTTTCCTAGTTAAATTTCATATTTTCTTGGCTTTGAAGTTAATACTCATATAATTGTATACATGTTGGCTCATATGTTTACTCACTCAGTGATGATATTTTCAGCGATGATGGCCACTTCAAAGTAACTCTGAAATTAGTCGCGGGAGCTCTCACAGCCATGAGCGAAGTTAAATTAGAAGGTTTAAAATAAATAACGTAAGACGGCTTGATTTGACTCAGTTGTGCGGGGACCATTATCCTTCACTCATTGGCAGTTACTTCAAAGGAACGTCATTCCGGTCGAGTGAAAGAGTTCATCTTTTTGAATGGGATAAGGAGCACATAGGTCAACTTGAAATACTTGTCTCCATATAGAGCGTGTCCTAGATGAGACAGCGATGCTTAAGGAGGAAACATTCGAGTGAGCACGGAAAGAAACCTTTGTTCATTCCATCTGATCATCATCCCTTTGTCCGACTCGTTGGCTGAACGGTCAGCGTACCGGCCTTCAGTTCAGAAAGTCCCGGGTTCTATTCCCGGCCGGGTCGGGGATTTTAACCTTAATTGGTTAATTCCTACGGCACGGGGGCTGGGTGTATGTGTTGTCATCATCCTCATTTCATCCCCATCACGACGCACAGGTCGCCTACGGGTGACAAGTGGAAAGACCTGCACCTGGCGTGCCGAACCGTCCTGGGATATTCCGGCTCTAAAAGCCATACGACATTTCAATTCATCATCCCTTTGAAGTTGAATTTCACAGAGGAAGTTGGCCGAACGGTTAGTCGCGTATCTGTAAAGTTTCATTCGGAAGACGGTGGATTCAAATCCCTTCGTTGGCAGCCCTGAAGATGGTTTTCTATGGTTTCCCATTTTCACACTGAGCAATTTATAGGGATGCACCTTAATTAATACCATGGCTACTTCCTGGCTACAGCTAACAAATATTTTTTTAAATGAGTTTCTTAAGGTGTGGCTTTGGATGCACGTCGTCCAACTTTATGAATAATAATAATAATGTATTATTTTGCAGGAAGCTTTATACACCCCAGAAAATATATCCCTTGGAGGTCACTCTAAAATTATAGAAATTGAAAAGCAAGAAATGAACATTCTCCGGAAAACCTGTGGTCCCACGAGAGAGAATGGAATATGGATTAAGAGGAGAACAGCGAACCTCTACTCATTAACTGACAGGTTCACTGATGGCTTAATAAAGAAACACCTGAAATTTTATGGCCGCATCCGTAGAATGGAGAACGATGGACTCACTAAAATAATATTTAAAGCAATTAACTCAAAGAAGTTCGAAAGAAACTTACGTGCTCTTTTTTGAGCCGCGTTGGAGGTGTGCAGCAAAAAGAACTGTACCACTTTGAGGAACACAAGGGCACGTGTTTCTTGTTTAAGTTATTTCATTTTATTTTATTACTTCTTCTGTTGCACTGCTTTTCTTTCAGTCATATGAGTTTGTTGTTTCAGAATCATCACTCCATAAACTGCAACTGTAATTTATTACTATGGTAATTTAAATGAATGCTTTGAAAGTCTAGAAATTGTATGTGGTTAAGTGTAAGAGAGGGCTAAGAGCACTAAATTCCCAAGTTTATATAGGCATAAATAAATACATAAATAAATAAATAAATAAATAAATAAACTCGTTTGATGCAGCTTTGCATGCCACCCTATCATATGCTAAACTTTACTTTTCCCCATAACTACAGGATCATAATGCCTTTGCTGGCAGGACCTAGTGTTTAAAGTGCACTATGTCTTCTGGTATGGGCTAGAGTAACTTTGTTACTTTCATTGATCTGTCTCTGTCTTATCCTTGGCTTTGACAATATGAAAGTGACTGAGGTATGAACGATGCTAGTAATGCCATTCCTTCTGCAGCCAGTCCCTGCAATGAATGGTGTGAAAATATTGCTCATAGGGTCGGTTGTTGCATGCGTTTCAGTGGGCTTGGCAGACTGATATGTAATAGCAACTTCTGGCTCGGTGAGGAAAGCAACGGGAAAATACTTCACTCATTTCCCTAGTACGCTTCTTCAGTGATGCCTAGGCCATCTATGACAGCTGATGGCGGAGCTGTTGAGGATCCAACCAACCTTAGGTCTGAAGACTGAACATACATACATACATACATACATACATACATACAGGATCATACATTTAATCTGTTCGTGGTAGCCATACCTTGGCACACTCCCACTATTCTTACCGCCTACATTTCGTTTAAAAACTACGCGAACAAATATTGGATTATTCACCATGTTTCCTTTCATTCTCTCTCTCTTCTTCCGCTCAAATGTAACCATCCTCTCATCAACTCGATTCAGCATTCATTTGTGATATTATGCAGCCAACTGACCTTGAGCATTATTTGCTAACACCACATTTCAAAAGTTCCTATTCTACTTGCTTCTGCACTTCTGCACCACTTATTTTCCATGTTTCATTTCCACACTGCATATTAAGTACCGACATATCATTCATTTTCCTTCTTTTTCCCATTAAAATATTATCAATGTTGCTTGTGATACATATAACAATAATTATTATTTTCTTTTGCAGGTAAGAAACAGCATTTTAATTCGAGCACTGTTTGACACCAGCATCACCTTCGGTAAGTTTTTGCATATCTCTCTTATTGTTCCCTCGGTTCTGAAGATCGTGATCTCCGAAGAGGCTATTGGTCAGTCTCTTACGGTCCTCGGCCAGACGTGTTGCACCAAAGATCTTCAATCCAGTTACACTCTTGATAATGTTCGATCATCCAGTGCGAACTCCTCCACGACCTCTCTTGCCAGGAATATTTCCAGACGTGTTGAATTTTCTGTGCTCTCTGTCCCACGTCGCATAATTTGTCTAAATAATTGATAACTCCTTTTTTATAATATATTGATGATAATCTGATTCTGTGGTTGAGCTGGTCAATAACACTGGGCAACAAATGTTGCTTTACTTTTGAGTTGGTTCTCCCTATGTATGAGTGATTCCTTTTGCCACAAAATAAAATAAAATAAATTGTATAATGGTCCTGATTTGATTTTGTGGTGAATACATTGATTTATTTATGCTTTTACTCCTTGCCCGCAATCTAAACCCAAGGTCCGATTCTGATGACTAACAAGAGTTATTTCCAGCCTAGAAGGCCCGAACAAGTCTCACTACACTAGAAAAGATAGAGTAGAACAATCAAGGAGAGAAAAATAAATTTGTATAACCTTATTTTTAATTTGCTGCGTTTTTTGCCATTTTTTGTTAATTATCCGGGAAACAAAAGTATTTGCGCTATCTTAAAATGCAAATTGACGGCTAAAATACGTTATAATCGACAACTACGGGACATTGGCAGTTTTGGTTATGTAGAAGAAAGGTATCCACGTAATGTCACTGTAATATTTGTCCCAAATGGAATATGATAATTCATTTTACTTAAATAAAGTGTAAAATCTGAGGTAAATTAAGAAATAGTACGAAATATTTAACTTGCAGGGAATAATATGGATACATACTTTACAACCTTACAACTATTTTCTCTGCTACGTCGCAGCGCTTCCGTATGTGTTTTGTTTGTCCAACACTTTCGTGTGTGATGTCTTTGCTCACTGAAGTTGTTTGAATTAATTAGGTGTCGTTTTCCTCATGTTGCTCATTCGTTTTATGCCCTAACTCATTCATTAAATGATATATTTATTGGTCCAGGGATCATCTATTTTCCTTTCAACAAACAAGTAATATATTTATTGGTGTCTACATAACTGGCAGTTTCATACACTGTAATAGACCAGACTAGTCTTTTCCTTTACAATACACACTTCTCCTTACAGCAACAGATTTCATAGCATTTAGTAAAATTGACTTATACTCACTTACAGTACTTGCGTATACACAAAATATAAGATAAGAATGCAAAAAAAAAAAGATGTTAAATGCCGCTGCGGCTTTAAGAGTAAGCAGATGTATTTTGTTCCGAGTTCGTTTGTATGTAGTCTTTCGAGACCACAAAAGTAACCTCCACCATACCTTCCGAATGTTGTTGTTTTCTGGAAAATAAATAAAAGAAATGTTTCCCTTTGCGAAAATTTGGTGATCATGAAAAAAATCTTTCAATAAATAAAAACTCAATGCTATATCAAGGATAAGTGCAACTTTACGTCAACGGAACTTAACGTGTAGCCGCAGCATATTTGGCGAGCAAGGCCTACGGTAAGGACTAATGTGACGTCACAGACGGTACACTTTATATTTCAATACACTCTGTTTATACAAATCCACAGCCGCAGCATATTTGGCGAGCAAGGCTTACGGTAACGACTAATGTGACGTCACAGACGGTACACTTTATATTTCAATACGCTCGGTTTATACAAATCCACAGCCGCAGCATATTTGGCTACCAAGGCCTACGGTAAGGACTAGTGTGACGTCACAGATGGTACACTTTATATTTCAATACGCTCGGTTTATACAAATCCACAGCCGCAGCATATTTGGCTACCAAGGCCTACGGTAAGGACTAATGTGACGTCACAGATGGTACACTTTATATTTCAACACACACTATTTATACAAATCCACAGCCGCAGCATATTTGGCGACCAAGGCCTACGGTAACGAGTGATATTACGTCACTTCCGTCACCACTTTGTCGCGTTGCGTTACACAAACTATCGGACGGCTCCCAGCCAAAAGACATATTCCTGTCAAAATGTTATACAAACTCTTTTTCACTCTGCGACAGTTCTGCTATTGTATGACTCCCTCTGGCCTCCTAAGATGAAGAGGACCTTTCTTCGTCCCGCGGAGCAAACTTTTAGTAATAAAACATTGAAGCATAAAACATAAAACTAACTGTCCTAACCGCAAAAGCAAATCTGGACCATTATACCATTCACTTACTTCAGGCAATACTTTTTTCTCAAATTTCTTTTAGGCAAAAACGTTTTCGTCTGAAAAACTCATTTTTATACTTTATGGATATGATAACAATCTTTCAGGCTTTTTCCGTGTCAGAGCAAAGAAAGTGAAATACTTTGCGTTTTGCAGAGAAATTTACTCCGCGTCTTCAGAAGGAAATCTCCTCTCTTTATGAGTAAGACTTCTCTAATAACGAAGTCTTGAATTTAAGAATGCTTTACCGCTGGTCTATAGTAGGTGGTTCTTTCGTTAATCACTAGATGGCTTACTATGCGCTGGCTTTCCGAGCTACAGTTAAGTTTCCATCGTATGTGCATGCGTAGTAAACAGCAAGGACAGCAGACGAATCAGGGACGAATGCGGTAGAACAAATAATAAATAAAAAATGTTTCGTCTGTCCTGTTAATCATTCGTTGCACTTCATTTTATTCCGTTTTCTATGAACTAAGGGAGGTAATAATTATTATGAATGCATTTTGTCCGAATTACGAACTGAGCAGTGGTTCTTTGCCTTCTAAGAAATAGTTTCATAAATATGATTGAACCTACAAATTGGACCTTAAAATATTGAAGTTTTGCGGCAAGGTTATCTTAAAAGAGAGCTTGAAGGCATGAAGTACTTTTAAGCAGTAAATCTTAAAAAGATGTCTACGGACAGAGGTTTTTAATAAGCGACACGTAACTTTTATCAGAAAATTGCAAATTTCTTTTTAAAGGATTTTGACTACCCTTAATATTGTTAGGTGCCAGCCCTGTCACATCCTTATTTTGTATTTCCTAGGAGTGATGACTAAGTCAGGCCGAGGACCTCGCAGCCGGTCCGAGGACATACCGCGAACTCTCATTCTATTGTGTTTCCGTGTGGTTTTCCTATCTGTCTTATCGAACATGAAACGAGAGTGTTCCGTCTCTGGCCGGTCCTTGAAAATTCTAGTACTCCATCATCCGGATGCAAAAACGAAGCTGCCTGCGAACATTGTGTATACCCGTAATGTTAAAAGAAGCATTTTGACAGAGATGGTTGGAGGGAGGAGCATTGCACTGTGTTGCCACATTCCTGCATTTCTTTCTCCTTCCCTTCTCTCCCGACTCGGTTGTTCGTTCCTTCCGATCGCTGTGTTCTGTTGTACGCAACTCAGATGTGAGAGGTTTGGCAAATCCAAGTAAAATGAGCCGGCCAGCAGGCTTATCTCCATGGCAACCGCAGTCGGTCTGTCCACGGTTCCATGGCTATTATAACCCCTACTCCCTTCTACCCACCCAGGCAGGCAGTAAACGGACCTCACTCTAAGAATTGTCAGAATGCATCTTTCAATATTACGACTACAATTGCATCTGGACAGCAGAAATGGTTCTTCCACCATAGTCAGCGTCAGAGTATCGCTGTGTTGGAGTACGGAGTACTGAGTTCTGTGTATGCATGTATTACCCTAAAGTACTGAGCACTGTATGTCTGCCGACGTGGAGTCAGTGTGTGGAACAGTTTGTGTGAGTAGAATTGGAAGAGTATTAATTGCCATTGTTGTGAGGGGTATTGTAATGATGGTTAGCACTGTTGAGCTGTTGCTGTTACGTGACTTCTGTTTAGTTGTCAGTGTTAGGTAGTTCACTGTGTTGAGCAGTCACATGAATTGACTGTGTGAGTGGTTGACTTTCTATGGAGCAGACACAAAGAAGAGTCGTCGTGTGTTGTGGGAGTCAGCAGCCCTGTGTTCAAACCCGTCTGTGTGCAGCTGCGTATGTGAAGTGACTAAGTGTGCAGAGCGAAAGTGAACAGTGATATATAGCCCGTTCCAGGCGAAGACTGCCCAGGTGGAATCCTGCTGTGAGAGAGTTGTAATTGGCAGCAAGTGTTAGTGGAGAAAGAATTGGGTTGACCTGAATTAAATTAGATCAAAATCATAGACAGTATTTGTTCTTAACAATATGAAGATTACTTCATTTTGAAATCAAACGTTTTGTGTAAAACAGTTTACTATTATCTGTGGTGGTTATAAATACTGATCGAGCTCTCTCGGAGTCTCCACAAGCCATGATAAACGTTTTCCTGTGGAATTTTCTTCCTGCTATAAATCTTATAGTAATTTGGAGAGGCTGTAATCAGCAAAACTGAAATTTAATGACGCACTCGGCCGAATTGTACTATTAAATTGAATGAATAAACTTGAGGTAAGTGGAAGATGAAAAACGCGGAGTGTTGTGTGTGCTATTACAAACTCATTGGGGGCTTCAGGTTTTCTAACCGGGCGGTAAATACCAGCACGGCATAATTTAGTTAGTATCTGTTACTGTTTTCTCCGTGCCTTGTATCTCTCGTACTTCCTGTGCTCGAATATGGCAGTCTGTAATGTTCTTTTACAAGTCCTCACATCAACATTCAGCGTATACCGAGTATATTAATTCTTCATACCGCTGAAGATGATCATACAGCATGTTCTTAAATACATGGCAGTAATAATGAGTGATCAGCACAACAAAAAACAACACAAAAATGTTATAAAATTTCCTTCTGGGAAAATTTAATGATCATAAATATGTCTTTCAATAAGGCAGTTCTGTGAAAAGATAATGGACGTGGAATGGAAGAGACTCGTAGCATTTTATGGACACGTCTAAACTATTCGTCATGCCAGATTGATCAACCAGCTTCTTGTTTACTGGAAAAAGAGGAGGACCCAGTCACCATGGTTGATGGAAGTAACAAAGATCCGGAGGAACTGGGAGCAACAGAAAGAGACTTAAAAGACCGGACATCTCTCAGGAGGAGGCTTGAACAAATGAGGATCCAAGACAAACCACCAGGAATGAAGACAGGTTCACTCTGGTCAAAGGAGAGGAAGGAACAACACAACACATCAAAACACTCCCCAAAAACATATCGTCGTTGACGGGACAAAACCTCCTATGTGTTAATAATTTTGGAGATATACTGACCCGCAGCACATACATTATGAAGAGCGAGAATGCCTTGACAACTGTCACAATATTGCACCTTAGATGACAGAACCTTACCGGCCAAAGTTCTAAGCTAAAATATTTCACATAGGAGGTTTTGCACCGGCAACGACGATATCCATGTTAAAAACAAGCAACTTCAAGATATTTCTTAGTAGTTTTCCCAGCTTGAGTTGTTGACAACAAAATGCTTATGTAGATGATGACATTAGAAACAGTACGTTTACAGACACAAGTTAAGCTTGTTTAAACTTTACACTCAGTTCTAATTCAGTTGTCGTTCCATTTGCATAACCGCGTCATATGCCTTGTTGAAGCCTGGACTATAACCAGAGTCAGGGTCCAGATGTACGCACAGCGGTTCTATTTAAATGGCACATAAAATATCTGTGATTTCAGAATTCAGTCCTCATTTGCTTCTCTCAATTTATCTGCCCGGTTAATTGATTAATTAACTGTTCTGTTATAGGAGCTATCAATTAATCGGTTAAATTTAAAAAATGATATCGCTCGACCCTCGGGGGGAAGTTTGATGTAAATTATCGCCGGAAACTACGTTTTGACATGCAACGTCATCTGCATCACCAATCACATAATTAGGTACAAAATTAAACGACATAGGGACCAAAAAAGTACAGATTTCTAGTTGGCCAGGCATATATCAAATGCTATATAAATTTATGTTATTTTCTCCCTTCATTAGGGAGAGTGAAATAATGTGACCAATATAATCGTTACTTTTTTGCCTGGCTGAGTGGCTTAGACGGAGGAGCGCTGCCCCTCTGAGCTCAACTTGGCGGGTTCGATCCTGGCTCACTACGGTGGTATTTAAACGTACTCACATACGTCATCCCCGCGACGGTATAATAATGGCGTGTGGCCTCCGAAAAGGCCTGGTACAGATCTTTCGACTTGACGGCGTTTAGACGACCTGCGCGTCTATGAGGATGGGGCCCTATTATTATTAAAGCGTCTTTATTGTGGCGAAGTTAGGGCTCCCGGCCCTTTCTTACACTTAACCACTTCATGTATATACAATGTATATTTTACATAAAATTTAAACATATGAAATCTTTACAACCTAAAGTATAACTAAAGCAACTAAAGTATCACTAACTAAACTAAGGTGAGTAAAGTATAACTAAATTATATACAGGAACACATTGCAATAAACAACCATATTCACTCTCATTCATGCATCCCATTCACACTCAAGAAAGACTGGAAGTGCTTAAAAGATGACGCTGGCAAAGGATTTTAAATTTTGTCTTAGATTTAGCTTCCCTGATGTCATTGGGGAGTTCATTCCACCAGCTCGTGGCGGTGATAGTGAACGATCTGTTGTAGGTTGCGGTTCGATGCACAGGAATTTCTAGCGTACAGCCTGACCGGGTATTGAACAGGTGCAGGGAACTAAGGTAGCGAAATCTGGTGGATAGGTAAGGAGGAGTGTTTTCAGAAAGCACTTGATACACCAAAGTAGTTGCGTGGAGTCTACGTCTGTCATTCAGTCGTAACCAAGATAATTGTGTATAGAATGGGGATACATGGGCGTATGGTTGTGTGTCGAATGCATACTTGATGCATGCATTTTGGGCACGTTGCAGTCTCATGCTTTGCTCGTTATTGATATCAATAAAAACTGTATCACAGTATTCGAGAATTGGAAACAAGGGTGATTGAATGAGCTTTATTTTCAAGGACCGAGGAAATATATTTTTAAACCGCTTCAGAGGATGCAGGCCTTGATATACCTTTTGGCACACTTTCATCACATGTTGCGACCAGTTCAATGTTTCGCTTATGGCCACACCAAGATAACTGTTTCACAAAATGGAATAATGGTATTGTTTAGTGCTACAGGAGGAATTTCGTATTGTTTTAAGACGTGTAAGTTTTTTGAAGTACCAATGATTATTGCTTGCGTTTTAAGAGGATTAATTTTGAGATTGTTACTCAATGCAAAATTACTTATGAGACTTAAATCAGCATTAACTTTTTCTACAGCACTCTGAATTTTATCAGTTCTTGGGTGGTAGTAGATCTGCAGATCATCAGCATAAAGATGATACTTGCAATGTGTAATCGATTTAGCAACATGGTGTAAGTAAATTGCAAACAGCAATGGTCCAAGTACAGACCCTTGGGGGACACCGAGTGGTTTGTTAAGCCACTCAGATCTGCTATTATTTACTTTGACACACTGACGGCGATTTTTGATTCATCTGTGATGAATTCTAGTGCTGAAGACGACACACATCATACCGAGCCCCCGAGCCATCGGAATCAACCAATTAATGTCAAAATCTCCGAGCCAGCTGAGAATCGAACCTGGAACCCACTGGACCTAAGGCCAGAACGCTAACTATTTAGCCATGTAGCCGAACCTCGTATCGGTAGATTTACTGGCACGTAAAATAACTCCTGTGTAACTAAATTCCGGCACTTCGGCTTCTTCGGGAACCGTAAAAGTAGTTAGTGGGACGTAAAGCATACAACAATATTACTATTATTATTATTATTATTATTATTATTATTATTATTATTATTATTATTACCATCGTTACACTTCTCCCTCATTTGTCACGGGTGAAGATGCTTTGTGCTTCTTACCAGGAGGTCACAGTTTCAGTTCTCTGTACAGCGTTCTGTCAGCTTCAACACTGAGAAGATGTCTAATGTGAGAGGCAGCGGACCCAGTCGCACACTGTCCTCCTTACATCAAGAGATACAGGCCACATTGCCTACTGACGTCCGAGAAATGTCTTCTTGCCACTTCCACCCATATGTTCATACAAAAATGTGGTTGTTGACCAGAAATCACAATGGACTCAACGGATTATATCGCACATGTGGATTTGGCCCTGTTTTACGACCAGGCGCCCTTTGCTGACGTGGAGGGATGTAATCACTCTTGCGTGTTTCTGTGGGGTTTGGTAGTGTGGTGTGTTTTGTGATTATGAAGAGGAGTCTATTGGGAAGTACACAAACACCCATAACCCCCAGTATGAGGAATTAACGAGACGTAATTAAAATCCCCGAAACGACCGGGAATTGAGCCCGGTCCCCACTGAACCTAACGCCTCTACACAGACCATTCAGGCAAGAAGCCAGACTTTGTACCAACTGCTTAACTGTTTCAGATTTTATGTCGTCTTCAAGAATCTCCAGCCAGAGCGTGCCTGCCTCTTAACCGGAGAACACGGGTTCGATTCCCGGCCAGGTCTGTAATTTTTACGTGGATCTGAGGGCTGGTTTGAGGTCCACCCAGCCTGCAAGATTACAATTCAGGAGCTAACTGACACTGAGATAGCAGCCCCGGTCTAGAAAGCCAAGAATAACGGCGGAGAGGACTTGTTGTGCTGACCACTGGACACCTTTTAATCTGCAGGCCTTCGGGCTGAGCAGCGGTCACTTGGTGGGCAAAGGCCCTTCGGGGCTCTTGCGCCATTCCGTTTGTTTTGTCTTTTGTTTTCCAAGATGTTCGAAGAAGCTCATAATCTAGTACGTTTTTAGGGTCGCAATATGTACCGAGATGAGGGCCCTGCCTTTCTTTTCGAATGGATCAACACTGTTTTCCACACCAAGCCATAAAATTACGGACAATACAAATTCAGAACTCTGATTATTCTGATATTCTGACAAGTACATCTCGAGAAAAGGAATGTATTCAAACGTGCTTCATTCTCCAGCCATGAGATGCCATAAAATTACGGACAATACAAATTCAGAACTCTGATTATTCTGATATTCTGACAAGTACATCTCGAGAAAAGGAATGTATTCAAACGTGCTTCATTCTCCAGCCATGAGATGCCATAAAATTACGGACAATACAAATTCAGAACTCTGATTATTCTGATATTCTGACAAGTACATCTCGAGAAAAGGAATGTATTCAAACGTGCTTCATTCTCCAGCCATGAGATGCCATAAAATTACGGACAATACAAATTCATAACTCTGATTAGTCTGATATTCTGACAAGTACATCTCGAGAAAAGGAATGTATTCAAACGTGCTTCATTCTCCAGCCATGAGATGCCATAAAATTACGGACAATACAAATTCATAACTCTGATTATTCTGATATTTTGACATGTACATCTCGAGAAAAGGAATGTATTCAAACGTGCTTCATTCTCCAGCCATGGGATGCCGTGTTCCATTTGAACACAGACCAGGAGACCAACATGTGAAATTTGAATTGTGCTGTTCTATACGCTAATGTCTGTAACTTTAAGGCTGAGTGTAGTTCCACTTAGTACTGTTTTAATTTATGTTGAGATCCTAGTGTGTTATTAATCGCAGTTCCGTGAAGATAGAATAAAATTGCTCGGACACTAAAGCTATATGAGAACTTCATGCCCTAGTCTACATTTGGCAGTGACGTCATAAAATGTCTGTGGTTTTGTATATCCCTTTCGCAAGTGAGCCGCAACATCGTGTTGGTTAGTTCTAAAAGATCTGGCGCGCTAACGAGTCGCTTTTGTTACGCCAACAGGTTTTGTAGGGTGTGCTTCTATTGTTTAGGTTGCTATCTTTGGCCATCAAGCCTAGCATTCGTCGATGGCAAAGCAGAACCAAAACTCTCTGCAAGTTTGATGTCTTTCAGAGCCTCTCCGAGAAAAAATAACTATTTGAAAATGTTCCGCGTACGTGTTGTTGGGATATGATCTGCTAGAAGCAGATTAAATGAAGTATACACTCAACTCTTGTCATTGTAAATTGCTTCGGTTATGTTGAAAACTGTTAGCCGATCACCCTATATATATATTTTGGGCTGGGATCCATCTGGAATTAGTGTCATAAATTTCCCGACACCATTGTAACCATGGCAACTGCTGTTCGTCTATGTATACCAGGTCGGTAGTATCTTCTTCTCACTGTGCTGTTTCTTCCTGTAACTAAGAGTTTGAGAAAATCTCGTATAAAGTAAATCCGGGTCTACTCCTGTTCAGAATTAAAATCCTTGAACTGGCCGGAAAAAGAACACAGGCTCCTGGAATCAGAGACAGGCATTCTACATCTACACCACAGGGCTGGATGATGATAATAATAATAATAATAATAATAATAATAATAATAATTTATTTATTTATTCGTATCAGAAGCAATACATCATATAAATTGTTAGTTAAAAGAGAAATAATTAAATAGGCTAACTGGTTAAAAAACATACTAGAGGTACATTCAAAATAACAATTATACGATATCGGAAAAGAATTTGGCAAGATCTCGACCATTTGGTGTGGCCTTCACTAAATCTTGCATGGTGCAAACGAGAGGGCAGGAGTTGCAACTAAGGAGGTGTGCCATGGTTTGTTCTTCTCCGCAGGCACAGAGGGTTGATTCTTCAGATAGACCCCACTTCTTCATATTGTTCTTAGATTGACCGACCCCAGACCGTAGCCTGTTAAGACTCTTCCATATAGACCATGACTCTTCATAACCGGCTGGAAGAGTTTCAGAAGGCTCCATCAATCCATCCAATGAGATGAAGGTTTCTGGATCTCCAGGAAGTTAGTCTTGATGATTGAAGTGACTCCGAAAGGCACTCAGTAGAATGAAGAAAACTTCTCGATTTCAATCGTTGTTTAGCAGGTTGATAATCATGTAATGGATGTGTTTGCAAAATGTCTACTTTAGATTTTTCACGTTTGGCAGCTACTTCACGTGTAATATCTGGGGGAGCAATGCCAGCCAAGCAATATACCTTATCACAAGGTGTAGATCTTAGGCAACCAGTTATAAGCCGGCAAGTTTCATTTAAAGCAATATCCACCTGTTTGGCATGACATGATCTATACCAAACAGGGCATGCATATTCTGCTGCAGAGTAGCTCAGTGCTAATGCAGTAGTTCTCATTGTTTGAGCTTGCATTCCCCAGCTGGTAGCGCGTAACTTGCGAAGAATGGAATTTCGCGTAGATACTTTGTGTTTCGTGTTAAGACAATGTTGTTCATACGTGAGTGCACGATCCAGAGTCACCCCTAGATATTTAGGTGTTGAGCAATGATCCAAGAGAGCACTTTTCCAGAAAATCTTCAGTTTTCTTCTTGCCTGCATATTCTTTAAGTGAAAAGCGCAAACTTGCGTCTTTGAGGTGTTAGGCTTTAGGTGTTTTCTCTGTAGTTTGGACTCAGTTCATCTAAGGCTTCCATTAGTCTCCGTTCAACACTCTCAAACTGATCACCCCGGGTGAAAATAGCTCGATCATCTACATAAATGAAGCTTTTTGTTCCTTTTGGCAAGGGTTGATCATTCGTGTAAATATTAAATAATATTGGAGACAAAACACTACCTTGGGGTAGGCCATTCCTGAGGTTCTTCCAACGACAATGTCGCCCTTGGAAATCTACAAAGAATCTTCGATTTTCAAGAAGACATCGAAGAAATTCAGTCAGCTTCTTGTCTTTTGTCATCTTATAAAGTTTACTCAACAGAATTTGGTGACTGTGTCATAGGCCGCAGTTAGGTCGATGAAGACTGCTCCATTTATTTTCCGATTTTCAAAACCATCTTCAATATATTGGGTCAAATGGAGGATTTGTGATGTGCAGTTCTTCCCTCTTCTAAAACCAGCTTGTTCTGGCATCAAAAGTGATTCAACTATTTTCGTAAGCCTTACCAGAATCATTCGTTCTAAGATCTTGAATAAATGACAGAGCAAGGAAATTGGTCTGTAATTTTTAGGATCATGTGGATCTTTTCCTGGTTTGAGGAATGCTATAACTCTAGATTTCCTCCAAATTTTGGGTATTCTGCATGTTCGAATGCAATTGTTAAACAGATTTAGTACCCATTCTCTAGTAACAGGTCCAAAACTCTTGATTTGTTGAATACAGATTTCATCTACACCGGGAGCCTTTCCGTTTTTGCTGATATTTATAGCCTCATTCAGTTCTGCCATGGTAAAGGGATTAGAAAGCATACTGGTCTCTGGTATGAATTTTGTCTTAGGAGCATCCACTTTTGTTTTTAGAACTGGCGTTTACATACTTGCCATTTTGGACGAGTTGGTGAGCAATTTGGTTTGCAGATACATTGCAAACAGATGATGATTTATTAGGATCATTACTGAAACGCCTAAGTAGCTTCCAGGCCTTCTGACTACTCCTATCCATGTTAACCTCTTCCATCAATTTTAAGAACTGTTCTCATTTAGTCTCTGAAATAGCAGAGAGAAGTTGTTGTCCGCTTGCAATAGTTTCAGCACTAAAAGGATCCCCTTCATACAAAGTGAAGTAGTTTTTCAGTAGGGCAGATGTTTCCTGGCAAAGACCTTGTATGTAATTAGTTCTGCATCGTCTTGGAATGGCTTCTTTAGAACACAATCTAATGGCATCAATGAATTGGTCATATGCCTCTGGTACGGAACTGATCGTACTCATCTTTTTATCTAAAGAGGAAGTGAAACATTCCCAGTTTGCCTTTTTGAAATTATATCTTCTCTTAAAGTAAACACCCTGTGGTCTGACTGCGGCTAATATCTGGCACATTATGGGACGATGTTGTGTGTTAGGAATAGGAAGGCAGGCAGATGTAACACACTGATGGGCAATCCACTCACTCACAAAAATAAGGTCTGGATTATATCCACGTTTCCACCTTCCACTGTTGAAGGATGAAGGAAGTTTGTAATCATGAATGATGGTCAGTTGGTATAATTCTGCCCAATACATAACAGCTTCTCCATTCTCATCATCATGTGGATAACCACATATAATGCTGTGGCTGTTGAAATCCCCCACAAAGATGGACACTTTCTGCAAATTCAGATTATTAGGTTGTCTGAATGAAAAGCTTACCTTTGGGGGTTTATAAATGGAAAAAAGTTATTGAGTTACTCAATTCTATTGCAATAATTTCTATGTCATTTTCATCTGTGATGGAGGTTGCAATAATCCTGATATCTGGTTTAGTGAAGATGGCACTTCCATATTGGCCATGAGGCCGTTCAACTGCCAATCTCATTCCAGTGATTTTAGGACGTCGTTGATTAACACCCCTATGAGTTTCTTGTATACATAAAACATCACAGTTATGTTTTAGGCATATTTCATGTAAAAGTTCTTCTTAACAAGAAGACAGTCCTTCAATGTTAAGAGAAATAATTGGTAAATTGGGCTCTGATAAGAGCCTTTACCTACTAGAATGATGCTTCTGGAAAGCTGACGTTCAATTCAGTAACGGAAATTCAATTCCGACTACCTATGCAGAGGCACCACGAGCAGAAATCAGCTTCACCCCCATAATAATAATAATAATAATAAAATAATAATAATAATAAAAATAATATAGTATTATCCTCATTTTCATACAGACAAATGCTGAGTCTGTACCTTAAGTAAGGGGTACAGTATAACACCTTCAAAAATTCAATATTTTTAAAGTGTGTTTTTATAAGCACACTTTTCTAGTTCATTTTGGTGAAATAACTATTTATAAATCTCTGCTAGTTTAAGAGATATGATTTAAAACGCTAGATGTTGCATAGGTTATTTAAAGACCTCTGCGGCACGCACGAATCATTTTCTCAAAATTGTATTCTCAAATCCGTTTCCCTTGTAACTCCTAAATTATACGGTGTATTACAATGAATCTTTTCTCTCATGCTGTTAGTGAAAGTCCACAAAAATGACCAAAATCATGTGGCTAGGGTTAATAATTATTTACGAAAAAATTATCTACATCCAAAAAATTGACAAAAATACCCAATATTTAAGTACCAAAAATTAAAAATACTAATTTTGCAAATATAATCCTGGATGTGGTCAGTCTTTTGCTTGTAACTATAAGCAGTACATTTAAATAATCAGAACACCAATATATTAACAAATGTGCCCACTGATATTTTAAATAATAAATTAGCGAGTTTAATAATACCAAAATAAATCCAGAGATATTTGCTTGCATAGTAAACATATCCATTGCTGTACATATATGAGCTGAGACAAGAAGAAATATTTTATATGCCCAATTTTTTATGGCTGTTTACTGTACCGATCACCTTAAAGCCATGGCCGCTTCCCCCCGCTTCCTAGGCTTTTCCTATTCCACCGTCGCCATAAGTCCTACCGGCGTCAATGCGACTGAAAGCAAATTGAAAACAAAAGTCTTATATTTACGAGGTGTAGAAATTCTTTCGTTTTCTCACAATTCATGACTCTTATCATTGCTTTGTGGATACACGCACTTTTTCTTTTAATTTGTCGGAACTCTTTATCTCCCCTTTGGATGAAGTCAACGGATGCATTCTCTCTGCCCCCCTGGATGTCGTAATAGGCTACTGGAAGGGGTAAAACCAAAAAATGACTCTCTCGTCTTCTAAGCACAAAATAATATTCCTAATTCTGTGTTTCTTGTGTATCTGAGAAAATGCTCCAATATTCTATTATTCTATGATTTTTCTTGTATTTATCCAGGAAACAGTATAGAATTTCCTTTTTCAGTCCTTTTACCCATCCCAAAATTCTATTTTAACTAAAACACTTTTTTTAAAGATTTGAATTGGATGATGGTTAAATACAAAAGTTTATTGACATTTGTCGAGGGCACTACAGTTGATTTCAGCAGCTACGGAGAAGGGCTTGGCGACCTGCACAGCACCGCTCAAGCACCGTCAGATTAATTCTTTCTTCTCCTATGGCGGGCCCGGTGATATCAGTTCCTTTGAGCATCTGTCACTTCTTTGTTCCCCGCGACCTGAATATATGAGCGTCGTCTTCTAACATACGTCCTCTCGACGGCGGGGCGTTGGATTAGAAACCGGGGCGCATTGTATGACCTAATAGTAAGAGAAAGATATTGGTCGACCTGGGCATTCAAGAGAATGAAGCAAAAGGAGGTAGGAATGTCCTAGCAGGAGGGGGATAAAAGAATGAGGGGAAGAGAAGGAAATAGAGGAAAGTCATTTGTGGTTTGGCGAAGTTGAAATAAATTTAGTTGCGTGTGATCTCGGTTCCCTTTCTTCACTTCCTTTCTATTCTTTGCTTTATCATGCAACGAATCTGGGCTACACTCTCTAAACCTTTGTCACTCTGCGCCGAGAACTGACGTTGTCATCAATATATTTGACTTCCAATAATTTGAGCTATACAAAGGCTTTTATTAGAAGAGGTTCCATTTTCATGTGATTGGGACCCTTTCATTGAGAATAAAAGGCGAGACCTTAAATCTCTCATTCTGATTTATCAGAAGAGATCATTCGAAAGTTAATGGTAACTGGCTGATAAGGCTTTCCTAATGAAAATATAGTTCTCGCTAATCTCTGCACCTTTTGTGTTCACTTAAAGCGCTCAACAATAAACGTAATTCTGATGCCCTTCAACACCTCTGTGTATTTCAGAAAGTTACAAATATACGTTTTATCTGACAGGAGTAGTACTTATTAACAAGAGGGTACTGAAAGGTCCAGAGTTAGGACCATTCATCTTCCCTTTGTGTATAGGGTAAGTCATCTAAAGTCTTCAGCTCAAGTAAGGCGCAAATTGTTAAGGAATTTGAAAATCTGTTTTAACTTTCAGTAGAGTTATCGAGGAGCTCATAATCAAATGCAATTTTAGAGTCGCATTATGTAATGTGATAATGTTGCTGGCTTTGTTTTGATATGGAACTATGCTGTTTTTCACATCGAGCCTTAAAATTACAAACATTATTAATTCAATGCTGTGATTAGTTTTAAAATTGGACAATTAATTGTTGAGATAATAATCGTTGAGATAACGGAATATTATTAAAAGTGCTTCACTCTTGAGCCATGGACACCCTGTTCAATTAAAAACAAACCAGGTCACCAATGAGCACGCTGCGTATGAAACTTGAATTTTTGATGTCCTTTACCTTCTTCTAATAACTAATGTATGTAGCAGAGAATAGCGTAGTTCCTTTAGTTCAGTACCATTACCTCAGCAGATACTGACACCCTGGTGAAGTACTGTATATAATTTATGGGCCACTTCGTAACATTGCCGAAATGGAAAAAAAATGAAGCTTGTATAAACTCTAAATTAACAGCTCTGAAATTTAGTCACGACTGTCTCGGTAGTTGGAGAAAAATTGAGAGAAGTCGACATTTGTAGGCCTATTTATCTAGGGCCAATGCTCTCAAGCGATAGTACCATTGATGCAGATGTTGCTCGCAGTAAAAGTACAGCTCAGACTAAGTTCCTCAGATTTAGTGCAGTACTATGTTGGTCTGTAGATGCAGAGTGGGTCTGGTCCGTGGTCCAACAGCTCTGCACTCTGACCGGCCAATCGAGCAGAGGAAGGATGGCCATGGCTTTACCTTGGTTCTACGCCTTTGCGTTCGGGGGACGGGACAGGGCTGGACCTCACGGCTGGCCCCAATCGTCGCCTATCGTGAGAATTGTTTTCCAATCTCCAGCACTAAGGCGAATGCCGGGGCAGTTCCTAGTACAGGCCACGGCCGCCAACCCCTTCACCTTCTCCGAGGTTCTCCTTCATCGTAACAAATCTCCCGGCCTGAGAGACGGCGTTACCGTCTGAGGTCCGCCGCACCCTTCAGGGAGGAATGAAAAAAGTAGTAGTAGTAGTAGTAGTAGTAGTAGTAGTGCTATGTGGTACAAGCATACTGCACGGTCAGCCATGTTATAAGGCAGTGAATGCTGGGCATTTAAGAAAACATGAACAAAATACCGACATGGCTGGTCACGAGGAACCTCACTGAAGGACCAAGAAAGGAACGAGTATGAACGAGCAGGATTCAAGGTTGCACCCATCACTAAATTAATACACTCGTAAATTTATAATCCTGGGTTATTTTCCGTCCTGAATTTCCGTTCACCGCGCCAAAATTCAAGATTTAATATAATATTTTAAAATGAAATGTCTAGAACAACACGTGGAGACTGAGCTCACTGGTACAACACGTGGAGACTGAGCTCACTGGTACAACACGTGGAGACTGAGCTCACTGGTACAACACGTGGGGACTGAGCTCACTGGTACGACACGTGGAGACTGAGCTCACTGGTACAACACGTGGAGACTGAGCTCACTGGTACAACACGTGGAGACTGAGCTCACTGGTACAACACGTGGAGACTGAGCTCACTGGTACAACACGTGGAGACTGAGCTCACTGGTACAACACGTGGAGACTGAGCTCACTGGTACAACACGTGGAGACTGAGCTCACTGGTACAACACGTGGAGACTGAGCTCACTGGTACAACACGTGGAGACTGAGCTCACTGGTACAACACGTGGAGACTGAGCTCACTGGTACAACACGTGGAGACTGAGCTCACTGGTACAACACGTGGAGACTGAGCTCACTGGTACAACACGTGGAGACTGAGCTCACTGGTACAACACGTGGAGACTGAGCTCACTGGTACAACACGTGGAGACTGAGCTCACTGGTACAACACGTGGAGACTGAGCTCACTGGTACGACACGTGGAGACTGAGCTCACTGGTACGACACGTGGAGACTGAGCTCATTGGTACAACACGTGGAGACTGAGCTCATTGGTACAACACGTGGAGACTGAGCTCATTGGTACAACACGTGGAGACTGAGCTCACTGGTACAACACGTGGAGACTGAGCTCACTGGTACAACACGTGGAGACTATGCTCACTGGTACGACACGTGGAGACTGAGCTCACTGGTACGACACGTGGAGACTGAGCTCACTGGTACAACACGTGGAGACTGAGCTCACTGGTACAACACGTGGAGACTGAGCTCACTGGTACAACACGTGGAGACTGAGCTCACTGGTACGACACGTGGAGACTGAGCTCACTGGTACGACACGTGGAGACTGAGCTCATTGGTACAACACGTGGAGACTGAGCTCACTGGTACAACACGTGGAGACTGAGCTCACTGGTACAACACGTGGAGACTGAGCTCACTGGTACAACACGTGGAGACTGAGCTCACTGGTACAACACGTGGAGACTGAGCTCACTGGTACAACACGTGGGGACTGAGCTCACTGGTACGACACGTGGAGACTGAGCTCACTGGTACAACACGTGGAGACTGAGCTCACTGGTACAACACGTGGAGACTGAGCTCACTGGTACAACACGTGGAGACTGAGCTCACTGGTACAACACGTGGAGACTGAGCTCGCTGGTACAACACGTGGAGACTGAGCTCGCTGGTACAACACGTGGAGACTGAGCTCACTGGTACAACACGTGGGGACTGAGCTCACTGGTACAACACGTGGAGACTGAGCTCACTGGTACAACACGTGGAGACTGAGCTCACTGGTACAACACGTGGAGACTGAGCTCATTGGTACAACACGTGGAGACTGAGCTCACTGGTACAACACGTGGAGACTGAGCTCACTGGTACAACACGTGGAGACTGAGCTCACTGGTACAACACGTGGGGACTGAGCTCACTGGTACGACACGTGGAGACTGAGCTCACTGGTACAACACGTGGAGACTGAGCTCACTGGTACAACACGTAGCTCTCAGTTAGAACGTCTGCCGATCAATATTCACCACATGCAAGACCATGCAGTTTCTATAAGAGTTCATCTTGGGAAAATAATGCTTTTGATTTTAGTACAAACGTGACACTTTTTAACAATTCATGGTTAGAATTGATAGTTAACAATTATGATACAACAATGTATGTTCGGTATATTTAACTATTTCGGAACAATATATTACAAAATCAAACCCAAAATAGCAGGACGGGTTCGATTATCTTAGGTTAGATTAGACTTAATTACATTAGGCTAAGTAATATTAAGTAAAAATTATTATTTGTAATTTTACTTCGTATCGCAAAGAATGCTGCTATAAAAGGAAGGGGGGGGGGGGAAATCTGTAACATGCAGTAAATTGAATTAAATTAGACATCTGTTTGTTTCTACTTGTTTCATTTCCAAGGAACTTGTCAATAGTAATTCCGCTTCTTGCTACGCTTACTTTTTATGTTTTTCTTATTGTTAATATGTTAAGTATTCAGTGCAAAAATCCATTTCCACCTAATTGAATCCATCTTTGCTATTTCATACAACCAAACCAAACCCCATGGCGCAAGAGCATCGAAAGGTCTGGGCCTACCAAGCGACTGCTGCTCTGCCCGGAGACCTGCAGATTACGAGGTGTCGTGTGGTCAGCACGATGAATACTCACGGCCGTTCTTCTTGGCTTTCTGGGCGATGACCTTAGATTTTAGGCCCCTTTAAACAACAAGCATCAGCAACAAGCATCTTCTTGGCTTTCTAGACCGGGGCCGCTATCTCACCGTCAGATAGCTCCTCAATTGTAATCACGTAGACTGAGTGGACCTCGAACCTTCTACTTCATACCTTTCAGTAAATGATCCGTGTACTCAATGAACAAAAAGGGTGAATGATTACAGCCTTATCTAACCCTTATAAGCCCCTTGAACCTAGAACGCATTCTACCGTCAGTTCACACTGCAGCCCAGTTGACGACATAAAAATAAGGTAAATGTCCCAGTAACGAGGTCAGCAGAGAGCAAGTGACACCTCAAGGGTTATCAGTAAGGATTGGCAACAAATATAAGTACCATTCATCTCAGGGACAATAACAAATGATTTGGAAAATAAAAGGGCGTGTTAAATTTTTAGAAGATCAACATTATTTTATTAAAAAATGAAAGGGCCATGCTAGTTGGCGATGATTAGTGGAATGAGCGTTACGTTAAATTTGAAATTAATCTTGCTCTTCAGATCACATAAAAATGATGCAAGTAAAAGACAAATTTGTCCTATCCATTCTAACAGAATTGATTTGCACAATTTAATTTGTTTTTACATATTATTGACTCAATTAACAGCTAACAAATTTCTTCAGGCTAATCTACACTTAATCCCATAATCCCTCAGTACGCCTAACAACACTTCTCTTGGCAGTCTGCCATATGTATTCTTTAGATCTATGAAATACAAATGTAATAATAATATGGCCTCAGTTAAAAAGTTGCAGACGCTTGGATGTAGTGCCAATTTGGCGGCCTTTCGTACAAATTTCCACATTTCGATAATGTTTCCACCTAGCTAAGGGAGCAGAATGCCTACTACTGTTGAGTTATGTAATTTTGTCGGATGACACGCAATGTGCCTTTCAAAAGGCAACTACCTCAGTCGCTAGTGAACTGGGTTCGAGTCTTTCACTATACTACTGATCCACTGAAGCAGCTCAGTGATACAATTCAGTAGTATTTGTTTCGATGGAGATCTTTGGAAGAATTCAAGAGCATCAATACTAAATAACAAGCGTTGCACTTGAGACAGGAATGCTACATGGAGCTGAGCTTTATTCGCTAGAGTGAAGGTAAATGTTCCATGTTAAGTGGCTGTCTGCTCTATAATATTTACTTTATCATCCTATGAAATCACTTCAAAAATTGTCTAGCAAATTGAAGTTGTTTTCATATTGACCTCTCTAAGGAGATTTCACTCCTGTTCTGAACGTGTGTCGCGGTTAAATTTCACCCCACGTACGGTCTGCTTGTTGTGTTTTGGAGATCGTAAGGCGTCTGTTGCATCTGTCTGCGATAATGCTGATCGAACTGTATTCAATGTCCTCATGACTGGTTATTATTGCAATTTTTGACTGTGCTGGGTTTATTCACTCATTCTTTAAATGTAACACTGTTATGCCTACCTCTTTTATATAGTACTGCTTTCCTTATCCTTACAGAACTAGCCAGTCTATTTCACAGCATAGTTTACTGATATTTTCGTCTATCTCGTCCGATTTTACATTGTTCCTTGTTTTTTTCGTGTAGCTATTTCTAGCCGAGTGCAGTCCTTGTAAGGCAGACCCTCCGATGAGGGTGGACGGAATCTGGCATGTGTAGGTAACTGCGTGTTATGGTGGTGGAGGATAGTGTCATATGTAGTGTGTAAGATGTAGGGATGTTGGGGACAGCACAAACATCCAGCCCCCGGGCTAATGGAATTAACCAATGCAGGTTAAAGTCCACGACCCGGCCGAAAATCGAACCCGTGACCCTCTGAACGAAAGGCTAGTACGCTGACCGTTCAGACAACGAGTCGGACATTTTACAGTGTTGATACCTGTGGCTGCAGAGTAAAGTGCGTAAGTCTCCAAATATAATTTTTCAGGAGAAAGCGCCAAATATTAGAATACTTGCAATATATCAGAGATTTTGTAACATTCAGATAATTGATGAAGGTATGTGCAAAGAAATGGATGTACAGCAATACAAAATGCCAACTGTAACATTTTATAATTATCTGTGGGAATCTGCGGAATTTCCATCAGAGAGAATATAAGAGGTAATAATAATTAAGCAACCTTACTTTAGTATTGTTTTTTGTAGAAATAGAAAAGAACAACATTCGTGACCTTGTGTAGATTTCCCTAATGAAAAATGAAAAAGATACACAGTACATCATTTGTGCTTGAGAGTACGTACGCAAATTAATTTGGTAACATTTACTGGAAGCAATATTTTAAAAATGGACACTGGTTATACACATACAAATTAATGTTGCTGCTGGCGTGGAACGTAACTTAAACATACACGCAGTTTTACTCTAACAGAATGGTGCATTTGTACTACTTGTGCACCACCTTTCATGTAGTTTAATCTTTTAAATTAAATTTGCTTGGATGTGCGAAGTTGAAATCAGTGTTAAGAGACAAACTCTTAAGTAAAATTAAACTTGCACATGCCGCAGATATATTCCAGTGTAACGTTTAATTAAAAGTGTAGGTGGTTTTTGTCTGTCTTTCGGAGTAAACTTGTCGTTTAGAAGTAAATCATCTTGACCTGCTTGTGAACATTTTCATTCTACCTGTCAGTTTTGAATGCCGGCCCTGTGGGGTAGGGATAGCATGCCTGCCTCTTATCCGCAGACCATGGGTTCGATTCCTGGGCAGGCCAGGCTAGGACAGGAATATTTACCTGTATTTGAGGGCTGGTATGAGGTACATTCAGCCTACATGATTGCAGTTTAAGAGCTATCTGACGGTGAGATGGTGTCCCCGGTCCAGAGAGCCAAGAATAGCGGTCGAGATGATTCATCGTGCCGACCTTGCGACACCTCGTATTCTGAAGGCCTTCGGACAAATCAGCAGTCAGTTGATGGGCTAAGGCCCTTTGGAGCTGTTGCGCCAAGAGTAGGGAGGGTGTTCATTTTGAAGCGTTGTTTACGAAAATCAAGAATTTTAATTCGAACATGTGAACTACTGTTTGAGAAAGAAATTCAAGTGTGCTGAGTAATTATAGAAAACATTAATTTAAATATAATTTAAAATTCAGCAAAGATAAGTCTTAAAAATTAATCTAAGTAACACTTAAAATCGGCGGTAATCGAGGGGAAGTATTATTTCAAAGCATAAGAAAGTGAACAGCGCCGTAACGTAATCAGTGAGGCAACTTGTTGATCGCTTGTGTAGAGCGGGCTTGCCTGTCATCCGTTCGGAAATTGATTTATTTTATTTTGGAAGCCAGTGAATGGCTGCCCATTGATTAGGTATGATACAAGTAGGTATCTGCAGCTTTCTCTGCCGTAGCGAGCGGGGATCATAGTGCAAGCTATATCCTAGAGCAAACATTGTAATTGATAATGCATGTGTTGGAGTGGAGGGATGTGTGCTCCGCTTATGCGATACTCAGCCGCAAGAAGCTCCGTAAGCCAGGTGGTCTGAAAGCACCTGTCCTTCGCACAGCCACTTCCGGTGCTGAGGTTCCGCTCCGGCGCAGCTCATTCAAGACGGTTCCCGCGTCTGGACACTCGCAGTCACCTAAAAATGGTGCACTTGATCAACACCCAATTCTTTAAGGTAAAACTTGCAGGGCAGGTATTCATAATGGTTATGTAAAATTGAATCGATTCCGTATGCTGTTACCAGTACCCACATCTACCACTGCTCACATATGTAGGGAGGGAAGGAACCTCTAAAATAACCTCAAATGTGCAACTAATTATAGACGTGTTTACTTAGAATGATTCGTAATTAATATTACCTTTTTAATAGGTATACGTTCTTATAAGCATTCTTTTACCCATAATGATGCCAAATTCAAGATTACAGGAACTCTTTTGTTAGCCGCTCTTCTTCTGAAATCCTTGGTTGTTTTCTGGAAGAATCCACTACCCCTGCGACTTTTGAACTAAACCACGCTCTGTCCAGAATTTCATCAGACCGTGCTCGATAGCTGCAGTCGTTTAAGTGCGGCCAGTATCCAGTATTCGGGAGATAGTATGTTCGAACCCCACTGTCGGCAGCCCTGAAGATGGTATTCCGTGGTTTCCCATTTTCACACCAGGCAAATGCTGGGGCTGTACCGTAATTAAGGCCACGGCCGCTTCTTTCCCAGTCCTAGCCCTTTCTTGTCCCATCGTCGCCATAAGACATATCTGTGTCGGTGCGACGTAAAACCAATAGCAAAAAAAATCATCTGATCTATTATTTACTCTCCTGAAGTCCTTGTGCAATGGGATTTAGATTTACACTTTACTTATAAGGTGAGAATTTTGTCTCCCAGTCCCACGGTCTCCAGTTCTTGATGTATCCGTTGAATTTTTTTATTATACTAATTGAAATGCCTTCGAACTTTTCTTAGAGTTTTTGACTTTATCTAATATAGATTGTGATTATCATTGTTTTATTAGACGTTTACGGCCATTGTAGACCACAATAAGCAACATTTACACATTTTTAGAAGCCTTCTCTGCAGCCCAGTATCGTTCTCTATCTTGCGGACTATCTCCATTCTGCTGTCCACCCGGTACTTGATTCTCCTCGCGATTTACTCCATTTTTTGAGGTCATACCTAACCTCCCTGGATGACATTTTACATGTGTTAGTCTACTATCGAGTATGGTAAAAATTTTCTTGGTCAACCGTTTGTCATCTCTTCTAAGTAGGTGGCCACGGAACTTGAGTCGTCGCTTAGTTATGGATTCTATCAGTTGTTCTGTTTTCTGATATAGCTCCTCTCGTCCTCGCAACCTGTATTGTCCAGCCACGATCTTTGAGCCCATTATCTTACGAAGGATCTTCCTCTCAAAATTCTCATCTTCTCTCAGACCAACCTTTCCAGTAATTCGGAGGCATTCACTTCCATAGAGTTATTCGTAAATTAGAGTTTAATCACCGTGCTGTAATGCCCTAGTTTATCTTGCATTTAAATTCCTTTTGTTCTTGTACAGGTCGTAATTCCGATTCAGATATCTTTCTCTAATCACGCATATACGATTCTATTCACATAAAATACCTTATAACAATAATTGATTTGCTGAGGCTGTTTCTATATTTTGGAATTATTTACCAGCCAATGTTAGGGACGGTGACTTTATAACAAAAATAAAAATATCGTGCCAGGATTAACTGTTGAAAGCTACCGACTGACGTGTGTACTCTTCAGCTGAGTGTGCAAATGGCGAAGTACTTTGAGTGTTTATCGTGTGTAGGTACACCTATTTGATAGTTGTGTAATATGTGTGATTATTGTTTATGAGTGTATATGAGCAATGTTACTTCATATTTGTTAATATACAGTATATGATTTTAATTATCTTAATCATGTGAGCGTGAAGAAGTGAATGATAGTAACTTACTATGCAACTCTGCTATATTATAGTTTAATGTATCTGCAGATAAGTTTTGTAAATGTGGTTTAGTGAAAGAGAGGGCCAGGTGCCGTAACATCGCCACTTAAAATAATCCACACGAATAAATAAATAAATAAATAAATAAATTAATTTTGTTTAAACGGTTTTGGAAACCCATTGAAACTAATGTAAACACTGTTCCGGAAACGTGAACTAAAAATAGGCGGATATTACGGCGTGTAAAATGTTGCATTCTTCGATCTTGTTATTTGTGTGTCTAGAAGTATCCAAGGACTTCTATTGTGCGTATGAAAGAGCGAGAACCTGAAGACAATGGGGGCAAAGAAACCGTGAGACCGAGCAGTTCATTTCTCTGATAGGATGTCTCTCTGAGGTCTTGCTCACCGTGCGGTTTGGTGGGAACGCGTCTCCACACACATTTTGTATCTGGTTCGTTTTGTTCTGTTACAGGGATGTGAAGTATTCAACCTCTTCAGGCTTTTCAATCCTGAAATTACCAGCGTTTTATCCCACTGTGGGTAGAGATCGTCAGATGGAATGCCACACCTTACCAGGCCACTCCAACCCTCCTTTCTACCAATGCATTTTATGGTATAAAGTGGAATATCCGCTTGTTCGGATTGTTAACAACGTTATGAATAGGTAACTGTTTCCCAAGCATTTTAGGAGAATATTTTTAAAAAGTGGGTGTTATCGCAAACGAGAAAAACGCAGGTCCCCTTTTTATTGGTAATAGCAAATTATTTTAAATGTACTAATTTTCTAGCATTCATTATTTTCCATGTTTTTGGTTATTGAATCTGCTTCATAAATTCGTAATCCTCTTCCACTTGGATGTTTCTTCAGTTTTACAAATAGATGGATCTCATGTTTGCCAACTTAGGACAGGATAATCCAAAACCTCCCAACCGCCGTGAGCATTGTCAGTGGTGTCCACATTAAGACTGTACTCTTGTTTAATGTTTTGCTTGTCATATAAACTATTTGTTTTGTTTTTGTTGTTTTGTTAAAGTGTGGTGAGAACGCTGCAGCAATGCTAATTTACAGTCGAATGGCGAATGTCTCCTAAATCCAATATTTTTAACTTTGAATGCTACTACCTATCGATCAATCAATCACCACCGATCTGCATTTACGACAGTCGTCCAGGTGGCAGATTCCCTAACTGTTGTTTACCTAGTCTTTTCTTAAATAACTGCAATGAATTTGGAAATTTATTGAACATCCCCTTTGGTAAATTATTCCAATCTCTAACTCCTCTTCCTATAAACGAATATTTGCCTCAATTTGTCCTCTTGAATTCCAGCTTTATCTTCATATTGTGATCTTTCCTACTTTTAAAAACACTACTCAAACTTATTCGTCTACTAATGTCATTCCACACCATCTCTCCACCGACAGCTAGAAACATACCACTTAGTCCAGCAGCTCGCATGCAACTGACACATAATAAAACTTGATGCATTCTCAAATATCTAAAACTGCAAAAGAATAAATTATATAAAAAAGGAACAACTTGTCCATTTGAGAAAGTCAAAATTTAATAAATGTATCTCTCGGTCATGGCCATCCATCAACGGCTGCTAATTTCAGATGACAAACTGCCGTAAGACGTAGCCTGAACGTTTGCTAGGTAACAATGTCTGGCCATCCATTCATACGGTTGCTAGGGTTACACTACCGTCACGCAGATTGTTAGATGACCCCCAGCCATAGGACATATTTGTGTCAATAGCAGTCAGAAAGATCTATAGTTACCATAAAAACTACTTTAAATTTAACTGATAATTCTGTCTCTCACTGTAAAATTTATAATACACAAGAACTAGCAGATACTTGGTTTAGCATGACGATTAAAAACAAGTAGGTACTCCAGTTATACAAAGTTCACTCAATAGTTTAACCTCTTCTTGAGGAACCGTAAATTTTTGACGAAAGGCTCTTTTACCATTCCTCAGGCAGTGCGTTCCAAGTTTCAATCTTCCGATTTACAAACAAGTTTTTACCATAGTTAGTCCGCTACGGTCTTCTATTTTACTTTAGTCATTGGTCTATCGTTCTTATCACTATCCTTCTAGGATTAATGTCCCCAAGCTTCAGTCTCTCCAATCTCTATTGATTTGGGTCCCATGCGTGTGCTCTATAGTCTATGATTGGCGAGACAATTAGTACGACTTCCCACACCCGTCGCCTTGGTACTTCTATCCATCAGCAGCGCCGTCGCAAAATGGAATGACCAGACGAGTTCGCCATGCGGTTAGGAACGCGCAGCTCGGAGCCACTTCCCCACTTCCTTCCCACTCCCAGACCTTTCTTATCCCATCGTCGCCATTAAACCTATCTGTGTCAGTGCAACGTAAAGCAAATTATAAAATATATGGAATGATCTGCACGTTTTATTAATTAAAATTATGGCTATTATGTACGTTGATATGTAGTTGTGGAACCAAAGTTTGTCTGTTGAAATCATTATGCCATTGATACACAAAACGGAATTTCAGTTAGTCGTTAATTGAAACAGGGCGCTTTTGCGGCCTATAATTAATTTATACGTGAGATTACATGAGAGCTTAAGGCAAAATGTATCAAAAACATTTGATGGACGTGTCAAATACGTGAGGTCAGCCTCACGTGGTGTGTGCGTCACACAAGTGAATCCCCGAGTCGTGGCTACATAATAGATCATTATAGCTACTGGGCTGGTAGTCTGCTGCTGCTGCTAACAACACATTTGCTAGTCCATTGTCTATTAGTAATGGTCTATTACGCTTTGTCTTGCAGTGAATGCTTACTAGCTCTGGCCCCTACCTGTCAGCCAGATGGCTTGAACTGTGGCCAATTTAAAGAAGCCAACCCGGCTCACGTCATTATAGCTTGCGTGATGGGGACATAGCGGAACAATGAACAGGTAATTTCCACAATATTCAGGTAAAAATGGGCCACCGGAAGAATGTGCATTCATTAGCGAAGTCATGTATTAAAAAAATACCGTGTATAAGAAAGAAATGTAAACTAATATCTGCTGTACTTATGGGGTATCTGATTTACTTCGTATTTATATTTAAATTAGTTTCTGTTAAGGGGATTGCTATACGTTAGAACCTTCAAATATTGGTCATATTTTATCTCAGACTCTACTACACGTTTCATAAGTCTTCAACATGGCTGGTTGGATTCTCGAATAACCGCAGGTTATGCAGTTTCAAACAAGCTGCGAATGTCGATGGTGTCACAATAATGAGGCACCAAGGCAAGATGAGGAGTGAAGAAGTTTGCCATTGCTTTCCTCGCTGTGCCAGAAAGTGCTATTGCAGCTCAAATTTCACGAGAAGCACCCGACATAACGTTCAGACACACTAGTACTCGTGTAAATATCGTTACTCTGCACTACACATACTTCAGCTGCTTCCACACTGTGACAAACATCGATGAGACTGAGACTTTTGTGGAAGCTTTATTTCACTCTGGCCTGTGTCAGAAGAGAGATGCAAAGCTGTTACTTATACAGCAGTAAAATTTTCTGAATGAAAAATTATTACTATGTGTAAACAATTGAATAACATATTTCAGAACTGGCACATGCATAATTAAACTACCTAAATAATTACTGTATTAAAAATTATAGGTATTTACCTATTTCTATTCGTCGTTGCATTCACAGTTAAAGTGCGGGATTTTATACAAGAATAGATTAGAATGCGAATTGATTGAAGCGGGTAATAAGTACAGTCTACCTTACACAACGGTTATGTTATGATCCTTGCATAAAATTTAGGAGTACAATCCATCATCATGTATGTTACTCTTGCTAAATAACGTAAGAACGGGCTAGACGACTCTCCCTAATAACCAAATTAGTTTGCGTTCTAAACTATTAAGTTACTACCTAGAAACCTGGAGTCAATTCACACCTGGGTGACCAAGCTTCTCTCGGAATCTTTGTGAAGTTTTATTTATACTTGACGAAAAGTTACCAAGGATCGTGAAAAAAAATACGTTAACTCACAGAAATCACTTCTTATTTATTTTATTTTCCTGGTATTATTAAGAAAATTATGGACTGCAGAATATATAAGTGACAGAGTTAATGGTGGGAGCCTGGGGAACAATTCCTAAATTCTTACCACAGTTTTGGACTTCGTTAGGTATAGAAAAAAGAACATGTGTTGACACGCATAGTGGTAGCTGCTGTGCGTGGTTCAATATTAATTTTTAGAAACCATTTAGACAGTCAGTAATAACGTGCGCGTATTTGTGCTTCTTAGTTCCATTTTGTATTGTATGTGGAAGATTTTTCTTATATCCCATGGTCATATAATTTATTAGATAGTAATTTAGTTACCTGCAAAGCTGTGATTGTAAGTATTGCATTGGCGAATGGAGTATGCTTTGGCCTAGTGGCAAGCCTAGAATTAGGGAAATTATAATATAATTAATAAAAATAGTAACCATTAACTGTTACAATGAAACAAAGTAGTCAATCAAACGCTACTGCCTAGCATTGACTTCTATTGTTTGCATTAGAAAATCGTCATTTGTTCCTCGGTAGTTAAATGTATTGTATCTTCGAAATCAATAGAGCCGTTTTCGAGAAAGCTAGTAGGCTAGATAGATGTCTCTAAGATTTGTTACACAATCGCCATCTGTTTTTCGGTATTTAAACTTCTTGAAACGCTACTATCTAGTTGATTTCTTAATAAGTAGGTGTCGCTCTAAGCTGTAAAATACGTGCTTTAGCACCTGAAAGTGAATTTTCCCGAAAATGAGACCCTGACATCGAATTTTGGACCCGAAAAACCTCTAGCCTGTATTTTTTTAAATCGTTATAGCCTTGTTTTCATGAATCCAGTACAGCTATATACAAACATTGCTCGTTTAATAGTATATAATAATATTTTCATTGTGACATTTAATTCTGCTGTTTAAGGCCACAGACATTAGTTTCATAATTTGATGGTGGGATCTATAGTGTGTAGAATGTGGTTGAAGGGCAATTATGTCCTCAGAAATCTATAAAGAATGATTGTTTGGCTAAGTTACGAGAAAGCTGCCGTCTTCGGTTGATCAACAAGTTAGTTTTAAGCCAACACAGTCATTTAATAGTTGTTATATTTTGTGACATATGAGACTGCGGATGACTGCTTTTGAGGGTGTTTAAACTTGACATGTCCATGTAGTCGGCTTTCAGCATGTTAAGTAACTCCTGAGAGTCAAAATCCAAACACTCTGCATCAATTGAAAGGACGGGAATTAAATCATGCAAGAAGTTACAAGTTGCTATTTTCATCAAAATATTCTGAACGTCTGAATAATGGAGGAAAATTACAAGTAAAAATCAATGGAATTATTTTATTTTAGATGTAAAATGCGCTCTGTGAACATTCTCAGATTTTTGATATTTCAACTCTGGCCACAGTTTTACCAAACCATAGCCAAACAAATCGCTCTGTTCATTTGCTCATTCCAGGCGGGAATCAGAATCAGTATCAGAATAAGATACAGCCTATTAAATTTGCATTCACGTAATATGAAACACGGGAAGCTTTCAAAACATTAACTTGGATATTTCGTAAGTAAAGTGTGTTTTTGAAAGGTCAATGGAATGCCTTTTACTGCGGATACTGCGCTACTCTGGGAAATATTAACATTGTGTCTTACAAGGATCTGATAATGGAATAAAATCAAACACTGCGGTAAGATCGTCTGTGATCAGTGCTAATTTTACCAATTATACGCGTTGAGTCAATGATTCACCACTGAGATGCATTGAGGGCTGTCACCCACGTGGGAGTAAGTTGTTAGACATTTGCGATAATGTCCGTGGTTTTTTATATTGAACGCTTTGGTCCACAAAGGTCATGGGTTCAATATCAAGAGAAAAATGTTTACTGGAGATATTAACTAGATTTAAGGAGCAATCTGCGTTGCAATGCCATGTTATCGTGTATATGTTTCCTAGTACATTGCCTTGTTGATCGCTCTATGAACATTTTTACATTTTATTTGAACTTCTTTGTGAAGAGCTGCGTCTATAAAAAAATCTCTGCGCCGATGATGTATGATGTGTAATTAAATTTGGAGGTAGACTATTCGAACCTCATTTGTGCTTTGATTCTTCGGCAGGGAGTTTGACAAAATGTGGAATTACTATTCTCTATCTGAAGCGTTTTTAAATTTTGACGTTCCCCATCAACTAAAACATGCATATCCGGATAGGGATTTCCTCTTGAAACACGTTCACTTTGGCATGACTCGCAACATGCTAAGTGTTCTCGCATTAATTTCGAAGCGCCTTGTCTATTTAGTCATGAAAAGAATGTGTTCTTGAAAGCCTTGAAGAGTTCACTATTAATACGGAGATATCGAATGCAAGTTAACACTTTGGAAGAGACAGCAGTGAAATCCGGCCTGCAGACATCGTTTTAAAAGAACCCTTTTATGACCAACATTAAAGAAGCACAGAGATACTTCGACAACAAAGGGTAATGCAGTACATAAAGTTGTTAAATTCAAGTACCTTGGTGAGATACTAGAGCCTAACGGGCTCGACATAGAAGGAAAAGTGAAGCTTGTATTCCATCTTACGGAAAACACATACAACAAGAAAGCGATTTCTATTAGGACAAAACTACAACAGAGTGCCTGTATGCTTACGATTTACAACCAGAAAAGAAAGACACTGAAGACATCGGAAAGAAGGAAAGAAAGATTTTAAAGAAAATTTTTCGGACCAAAAAGATGTGCTGACACATAGCGATTACGTAACAACAAACAACAAACTTTCATCAGGATTTCAGATACAATACACAAATTAAGGGTTAAATTCTGTAAAAATATTTAGTGAATGTCCAACGACAGACTTGCTAAGAAAATGTGTAACCATTTCAGCAAACCCAATAGGGAAGGCAACTCTTATGACAAATGGTTTGATTACACCAAGTAGGATTTGCTAGAAATGAAAATAATGGATCAAGACATCCACAAAAGAACCGCTTTCAGGAACAAGATACACACATCTGAGATGTTACTAGAGCTGGGACAGCGACCAAGATGACAACATTGGATGGCTGAAAAGAAAGAAGCTGTAAGCCAGAGAATGAAGGAATACTAGCGCCAAAGGAAACTTAAGTCATGAGGAGTTATTTACTTGGTCCATACTTGTCCAAAATCAATTATAAATGAACTAAGACAATTTACATAGTCATTGATGTATTTAGTATAATTTGTCTTCATGGGCAAGCTTTACACACTGTTCCCGCATGCACTGATGATGAACGGGATATCTAATAACTGATTTTCACAGGGGTATTGGTTACGTCAGAGTACGAACAGACGGTCGCTCGTTGCATGTTCCTCAACACTGTGTCCTGGATAAATGGCTAGCGTGCTGGCCAGTACTTCAATTGACCTAGGGTTCGTTTCCTGGCCTGATCGGGGATTTTAACTTTCCTCTGGCTCGGAGAATTGGCTGTTTGTGTTGGGTTCAACAATAGAATTCTTCTACACCAATGACACAGGATATGTAATCAAATTGGACATAGAGCATTCGAAATTATTTTGTACTTTGATACTTCGGTAGGTTTCCTGATAAAATGTGGAATTACTATTCTATATCCGACGCGCTTTGAAATTTTCACGTTCCACAGCAACCAAAGCATGATAGATTCCGTTGTTCAAATCCCGGTCACTCCCTGTGAGACTTGTGCTGGACAAAGCGGAGGCGGGACAGGTTATTCTCCGGGTACCCCGGTTTTCCCTGTAATTTTTCATTCCACCAACACACTCTATTAACATTTCATCTATCGGTAATTAATCATTCACTCAGAGAACTGCGACAGTCTCCAGCAGCCGGCACAATTCCTATCGTCGCCGCTAGATGGTGGTTCTTTCATTCCATTCCTGACCTGGTTGAGGCTGTGGATTTTCATTATCAATGATAATACTGAGTGAGTTGGCCACGCGATTAGGGTCACGTAGTTGTGAGCTTGTATGCAGGAGATGGTAGTTTCAAGTTCGACCGTTGGCAGCCCTGAAGATGGTTTTCCGTGTTTTCCGACTTTTCTTGACGCGCAGGTCATTTATACGACGTCAACTCTCCGGAGGCTTCACGCATTAAAGTTAATAGAACTATAGAATTTAAAAGTGCATTTCACTTGACATTGACGTCTCCCTACTTTTCCTCTTACTTGAGATCGACTAAGTGACACCTGGATTATGCTGTACAAGTGATGGCCTGTCTCGTTCGTCGTTGAAGTAATCCCGCGCTATGGCCAGGGAAGGGGGAGTACACTTTATAGCAAGTAATGTGCACTCAAGAGCACGTGCTACGAGGTTAGTGCCCATTCTTGTCATGTGACCGCAAATGAAAACCCACTTAGGAGTCCATTGCGAATGATAACCACTCGCCCGCCCTTGAGCTAGGAATGATAAGACATAAGAGGGCTGTGTATATTTATGTCCGTGCTAATTTCGGTTTCCACGTATATTACCTTCTAGGTCATGGTAGAGAAATGAAATGAATATTGTGTAGCAAACGAGACATTGACGTAAACTAGGCAACTATATTATAATATTGTATGCGCATTTTTTACCTGATTAAACGTAATAATAATAATAATAATAATAATAATAATAATAATAATAATAATAATAATAATAATAATAATAATAATAGTAATGAATCCTCTATGGCTCTGGCGGCAACGCACCAGCACAGCTAGGTTCCGTGGTTCAGATGCCGGTCACTCCGTGTGGGATTTGTGCTGGAAAAAGCGCATACGGGACAGGTCTTCCTCCGGACACTCCAGTTTTCCCTGTTACCCTTAATTTCAGAAAACCAAGCTCGATAGCTGCAGTCGCTGAAGTGCGGCCAGCATCCAGTATTCGGGAGATACTGGTTTCGAACCCCACTGTCGCCAGCCCTGAAGATGGTTTTCAGTGGATTTCCATTTTCACACCAAGCAAATGCTGGGGCTGTACCTTAATTAACGCCACGCCCGCTTCCTTCCGACTACTAGCCCCTTCCTATCCCATCGTCGCCATAAAACCTATCTGTGTCGGTGCGACGCAACGCAACTTGTAAAATAAAATTAAAAAAATCCGGGAACTCTCTTCACTACCATTTCATCTGTCGGTCATTCGGCAGCCGGCACAATCCCCAACCTCACCGCCAGATGAGGTTGAAACTGGAAATAGGCTGTGGATTTTCATTTTCAGTAATAATGATAATAATACACCTGAGTGAGCGGGCCACTCGGTTAGGGTCGCGCAGCTGTGAGCTTGCATTCGGGAGATGATGGGTTCGAATTTCACCGTCGGTAGCCCTGAAGATGGTTTTCCGTGGGTTCACATTTTCACACTCTGCAAATGTTTTGGCTGTACCTTAATTAAGGCCACGGCCGCACCCACTTCACCTTCTTAGAAAGTCACACCACTGTAACATATCTCCCTTGCCTGAGGGATGCCGTACAGAATGAAAATTTCACTCACGCACCTGGAAAATATGTAGGATGCGGCATAAGTCAGTTAATGGAAAATGCATAATTATATTTAGCAGCACTGGTTCATACAAAAACAATTGTTGTCTTACACAAGTTGCTCAGAGTAGCCTCAATTGTCATCTAAACATTTATGTCATCGTTCAAAACGTTGATTTACATATCCTGTGTTGCATGTCCCCTTTATTACCAAATATTTCTTTAAATCCTTGATTAAACGAGTCCCTTAAATGCCGTAGGTTTCGTGGCTCTCTAGCGGAAACATTGTCCATCAATATTCACCGCAATCAAAATCACCTGGAATGAGATCCGGTGTTGTTGGTGGCCAATCGAGTTTGCCTCTCCATCCTATCCACTCTCCTACCCAACTGGTGGCGTCAAGTCGATAAGGTTTCATATCATGGTTAGCCGGTTTGAGTGCGTTGGTGGAAATGTTTTTCATCATCAGAACGTTAGCCGGCTGGGTAGGAGAGGTTATGGTATTACAATTCCTAAGCATGAATAAAATTCCAAACCTCTCCATAATGTTCATACAGAGGAAGGGCATATGACGCCGAGGATAGTGATTCGCCCATCGGATGGGAACGTAATGCCTTGGTGCTATTTCACAGGATTAGGCTATGTACTGGTACCGGGTTTCACTTTCTATTTCCTCCATTCATTCTATCTCATTAACTCATCTGATGAGATTAACGTCAAGAAGGGCATACGGTCGTAAAACCTCGCTACCAAGATTCATCTCACTTCATACCCGACGCCGTTGAGAAATAGGACAAAGGATGGACATAAATATTATCCACTCTTCAGAATGGTCATTCTGAACTTCAGATACGTTTAGTCCGTAGTGCGGTGGAGTACCATATTATTGCTAAACAAGGTTGTTTCGTACCGCTTCAGATACACGGCTATTGGCTAATTCTATAATTCAACCTTTCAAAAGTACCTGTTCAGAGTCCCATTAATAAATAACCTTCCTTCTCAATTACAAATCGTGTAGTTTTCTGAAGCCCACCACGCAATTACGTAGTTTCTTCCGTTCAACTTAGACCATGCTTCATTGGACAGTATAAATGTTTTGAAAACGTTATGGCCACTTTCACTTCGGATCACATACCACAGACAGAATCCATGTCTTCAGTCAGGATCGTCGTCGTTCAAGGCGTGGGGAAATGACGGCTTATAAGGCTTCAAATTTAACGCTTTTAATATTCTTCTTACGTTTTTGTTATTTTTCCTTAGACATTATTGCTGTTTTTATAGGTTATTGAATGAATGCCTGTGCAACTACCTGCTGATTTTCTTCTCTAGTGACTGATTTTGGGCGGCCGCTGTGTGGTAAATCAGCTAAAGAACCTGTATCCACGAACCTTTATTAAATTTGTAGATATCTTGCCTGTATGGTGGCTGAGTACCTGGGAACTCCTCAACGAAATAATGTCTTACATCTTGATACGTTCGATCAAGTTGCCACCACTTCTGTTAAACAAACACGCTCTGCTCTGTGGACAATTTTCTGTTCATAATGTAAGCTTCTCACGCCAACAATAAACGCACATATGACGCCAGCTTGTCACTCGTTACAAACAAGCCAGTCCTGCCACTACACTTCAAACTTTAAGCGAATTTCTTTTACTGCGCACAGCTTAAATTTGACTATCGACAATAATGTGTAATAATATGCAGTGATTAACTGTTTTCCGTATATTCCTTCAGTATTCACGACAAAGTGATTACACAAGTGCTAGGATGTGTACCATATCATCTTGAAAACCTGTTTCGAGTCATTCGACTGGGTCAGGAATGGCATGAATGAAGTCACCATTTAGCGGTGAGGATAAGAACTGTCGCGACTGCCGAAGCCTGTCGCACTCGTCTGGGGGAATGATTAATAAATGGCAGATGTAATTATATTGGAGAGTGGACACTGAAAACCGGAGTTCACGGAGAAAAACCTTCCCGCCTCCGCTTTGTCCAACACAAATCTCACATGAAGTGACCGGAATTTGAACCATTGAACCGAGCGGTGAGAAGTCGACGCGCTGCCGCCTGAGCCACGAACATCTCTTCGCTACTTAATTACCTTAAATTTCACCATCGACAATAATGTACAATAATATCCAGGGGTTAACTATCTCACTTCACACTTCGCATACTCCTTCAGTTTTTAGGACAAAAGTGATTACACAGGCCTCTATAATCTTCGATCGTGCCAGACTGCGCTAATGACCTTGAACTTGTGTCTTACAACGCTGAAAGCGTCCCCTTAAATATCTGTTTAACCTAATATGCGAACTGCTACTATCAGAGTGTATATACGTAGGCAAGTCAATAGGTATTTGTAATTTTGCTCTCATTGTCTTCAGGATAGCTCTGTGGCGTTGTGTGCTTACCAGCCGCTAGATGGCACCGTTGTCTATGACTGTGGTAGGTTTCAGCGTTATCAGATCAGTATACCTTGCGCTGTTGCGACGAAGGATGGCTGCGCCACTCTCTGCTTGCACTTCCCAATCCTAATCATTTGAATCTTCCCCTCGCCGTAAACCTTGGAGGTGTTAGTTCGATGATAAAGAAGTACCAATAAAAATAGGACCTCTTAGATTACCATGTGGTTCCTTAAAGTATCTCCATACTGAATCTTGATTGAATGTAAACAAGGCATTTACTTGACCATCACCAAGGAAGGGTTTTTGAAAATAAATAACGTAGACTCGCGCCGATTTGTAAAATGGGGTTAATTATCATTCGAAGGAGAGGAAACGCTCTCAGAATTCATTCTCGTGGCATCACAGTGTCAAGCTATTTGTCTGGGGTAGTTTCTAGTCTATCTCGCCAAGCAAGAAAGACATTGTGAAGAAACATGGAGGAGATTAACGTTATGCAGCCGAGCTGGGTGGCTCGGAGAGTAATTCGCTAGCGAGGGATCCCCCCTCTACCGCCTCGAGGGCAGTGTCCTGGAGCTTCAGACTCTGGGTCGGGGTACAACTGGGGAGGATGACCAGTACCTCGCCCAGGCGGCCTCACCTGCTATGCTGAACAGGGTTCTAGTTGGGTGATAGGAATATTGGAAGGGATAGACAAGGAAGAGGGAAGGAAGCTGTCGTGGCCTTAAGTTAGGTACTATCCCGGAATTTGACTGGAGGAGAAGTGGGAAACCACGGGAAACAACTTCCAGGATGGCTGAGGTGGGAATCAAACCCACCTCTACTCAGTTGACCTCCCGAGTCTGAGTGGACCCCGTTCCAGCCCTCGTAACACTTTTCCAATTTCGTGGCAGAGCCGGGGATAGAACCCGGGCCTGCGAGGGTGGCAGCTAATCACACCAATCACTACACCACAGTGGGTAAACGAACTCACGGCACAATATTCTGGCACTTCGGGGTCTTGGAGACCAGTTTAAGTACTTAATGGGAAGAAAATGTCTGAAAATGTCATCAGTCCTTCAGCAAATAGTATTTTTAAAGGTTGCGTTACTCCTTCACGAATCATAAAGACAGAAGCTCTGTGTACATCTTCGTACATCTTTCTATTTCTGAGCTACAGCACCATGCATTTTCCTGATAACGGATGGTCCGTATGTAAGGTCACAGGGGTACGTAGTCCCTCCCACACACAGACAGAGGTATTGATAAAATATCATCTTATTAACAATCATAAACATATTATTTTTCTCTTTGTATAAGAGCTCGTTCTTTAAACATACAACCAGCATAGCCAAACCACCGATAATTTACAATCGGCTTTACGTCGCTCCGACACCGATAGAACTTACGGTGACGACGGAATAGGAAAGGGCTAGGAGTGGGAGGGAAATGACCGTGATCTTAATTAGGGTACAGTCCCACTATTTGCCTGGTGTGAAAATGGGAAACCGTGGAAAACCATAGTATATATAGAGCTTCCAACCGTGGGCTTCGAACCCACTATCTCCCGAACGCAAGTTGATAGCAACGGGAACCAAGCCGCACGGCCAATTACTCGGTCGACAAGAATCATCCTTTAAATTAAACGGGATGTGGAATCAAGCTCTCTTGAGCACAAACATCATGTGTCTCATCTGATCTGTCTTCCCGACATGTTACCTGCGACGATGTTTCAGTGAAAACAGCTTTACGCGATCGCTGTCATCGTTAGAGAGAGCCTTAGAATGGTATATTTCTAGTATTAACTGATAAATTTACGCCAACAACTCCTTCATGGTATATGAAATATGCTTTCTTTGACCTCTATGTCATCGTATGTTTTCCGTTTATGATGCAGCACGGAGTTGTTATATTTGGCCGTCAACAGGTGAATTTTCGAACAGCCACGCGGCTTGTTAGATCAAATCTACCACGGGAGTCACAGCGTCAGATTCCACTCACTCTCCTAAAATGAATTTTTAGTAAGTTTTTCCTTATGAATATTGTATATCAGTGCGGTTATGTCGTGTTGACTGGAGCTTCTGATCTGTGAAGTGCGTGATAGGTAAGTCCACACAATGTTATCTAAATATATGTCTTGTTTCCATCCTGATCCTTATACTGTTGACCAGAGCGTACGTAGAAAATAAAACTGGTGTGAGGGAAGGGGATGTACTGTAAGTATAGACTACCTTGTGTAGTAACATGCTCCAGAACCTCCCATAGGAGGGAGGGGAGTGACAAATAAGACATCCCCTTCAGTGTACACTCCTGATGGTGAGATTAAGTAGTCATACGGAAATGCTTCTCTCTCGTGTCTCACAGAGTTATTTCGAAGGAAAGTTACATTGACGAGGTTGAAAGAAGTTACCAAGGGCAACTATTCAGTTGTCGAGACGAATTCCGGTTCAGATACTTCATATGGTAAATCTAGGTGTACCCCATACATTTCTTTCTCACTTGCACATAACTATATCCGATTAGAGTATGTTAGATAAAATCTATCGCGGGAGTGATGGCGTGACAAAATATACGTGAGTGATCGCGGGTTAAGAAGTGTCTGGGATATATCGTATTTGTCTCAATCCTAGTGCGAAGTCAGTGACAGACATCCTATTCGTGTTTCTTCGCCCTTACCGTCACTACTTTGCTGGTGGCTTACAAAACCTGAATTCTGGAGTTAGATTGGTGTGCGGACTTCATCATGTTACTAGAAAGTCGAACTTCATTTAAAACTAAAGACACTGAAAACCGTAACGAGCGTCCTACTCGTTCATGGAAAGACGAATGGGAATAATTTACCTCTGGAGATGTTTCGTAAAGAAAGCATGCAACATTAGATAACCAACTGATAGGGAATCTGCCACATGGGTGACAACCCTAAACGCAGACCACTGGTAATAAAGGCGTGTAGCCTTGCGCAGGTCATTCGAGCTGACGGCATATGGGTGACCTGCGCTTCTATGAGGGTGGGAATCGAACCTCTGAACTCTTGGACCAAACGCCAGCGCGCTAACCATTTATCCATGGAGTTGCAGAGATCAGTGGTGATTTAATGATATTTTATTTTCAAAAGATTTTTCAGTTCAGTTTGTGAGTACTGTGGGTTTCTGCCGTGCGTATGTGTCTCAGTAATGTTTTAAGTTATGAAGACAATTTTTGGTCAAGCAGTCAGGACATCCAAGACAAGAAATGTGCATGAAAGGAGTGACCAGTGATAAAAGCAGATCTTATACCAGAATCTTCACTAGAGTTATTGGATTTCTGGCTTCTCGGAAAAGAACAGGTCGAAGAGGAATTCACATTGGCTACAGGGAGAAGAACAGATTTAAAATACATTAAATCATCGGATAGACCATGTCAGCTCTTTTTACAGTAATTACTTTTCTATTTATATATTTTACTGTTTTTTGTTGATTCCTTTTTTGTGCAAATCACTCCTGCCCCGCAGGCATTTTAAGTTACTAGCTGCCACTGTTTATGAAGTGCCGACTTTAGTTTCATGTAGCTACACAATCAGAACCAATAAAATATCGCACAGAATACGAGTTTCTCTTTGTCACGCTGGCGACAACGCGAACATTGGAAGAGGCGGCCATTGATCCCGAAGGCGGCCATGGTCCTGCGCTCCACTGTGTGCTATCCATTATACGATGTCAGTGTTGGATCCCACGGTCTCCTGTAGCGTCAACAAGTGCTGTCACTGGCGAAGATAAATCTTGTGCTCTATGAAATATTGAAGGAAATAAGGGAGTGCAGCGCATCACAACAGCATTGTCCGACTGTTAAGAGGACCTGCCATTGAAAGTGACTTTTGTAATTCCTTGCCTGTAGATGCACCTGCAAATACCTTCCGATGTTCTCCTTTAGGAGTTAAAATGCAAGGTGTAGGTAACATCAAGAAGCAACGTTTGCATTGTCCAAAAATTAATTAAATATATGATATTGCAAACTCTAGATAACAGAGAGGGATTCAGCTAGGGAGATGAAGTTAGTAGCTGGTGAGCTAAATGATTTTAAAAAAAGTTTGTTTCACGTGTATGATTCTTAATGAAATACTTTATAAAACTGTTGTATTGTTGTAGCAAAATGATGGATTTTCAATCTGGTTTTTACCATGAAATTTTCCATTTCAGATACTCGAGTTTCAACATTCATTTTTTCATTTTTTACAATTGCATGATGACACAGTTAGGTCTAATTTCGTCGATGGAATAGGAAAGGGCTAATGGTAAGAAGGAAGTGACCGTGGCCTTAATTATGGTACAGCCCAGCATTTTCCTGGAGTGAAAATGGGAAACTACGGAAAATCATATTGAGGGCTGCCGACAGTGGGATTCGAACTCACTATCTCCCGAATGCAAGTTGATAGGTATGTGACCCAAACCGCACAGCCTCTTGCTCGGGGCAGTTAAATGTGGATGTATTGCAGAATGTTCTATGTAACTTAAAAGCTTTTTGGTGTGTCGAACAAACGAGTTCAATATAAATATACTGTAACATACCTGTTAAAAACACATAATAAAACAAGGAATAAAAATACACATTATTAAACTATTATTCCTTGTTTTATACTGTGTTTTACGATGATAACGTCACATATCTTATATTTGTAATTGTGGAATGCTGATGCTCAGTTCAGGACTGGAAACCACGAACCTACTACGCTGGCGTAGCAGGGGCAGAGGTGATACTCCCACGTGGCGCGTCCCAGGTGGCGGATAGGGGGGTCCTAAACCGGCTTGCCGGCAGACTTGAGGGAAATAAAATACCTCTCGCGGACCAAACACACTACCCCCTGCGGGTGGGGGACGCACATGTAGAATACACCCGCGGTATCCTCTGCCTGTCGTAAAAGGCGACTACAAGGGGCGACCAAAGGATGATTGGATTAGAACCATGAAAGTACTTGTGATTCGTACCACCACGCGGGGAACACCATGGGTCGCTATTACTTGCGCGTAATACCACTATGTTAGGTACCAAATAGGTTTATGATTAGTAGCAATCAGGAGCACCACGCGGTCAGGCTTTTACGGTACCTGTGATTAGTAGCACTATACGAGCGACACCAGGGTTCTGGCTTTTCTATGATTAGTACCCACTATACACGGAACACCACAGGATAGTACGAGTCCCTGTGGTTAGTACACTTATGTCATGAAAACCATAGGTTTGCGTTGCCTTTAAATCACGCCGCTATGTGTGAAACACCGTAGGTCCGTATTACATGTGCGAATTTCATTACCTGTGAGTAGTACCAATGTGTGGAATACCGCGAGTCTACGATACTTCGGTTAGTACCGCACCATGTTCAGTACTATTGTTCTACTTTCCAAGCGATAAGTACCATTATGAGAGGCCGATCACCTATGTTTTGGACCCCTTTAGCTTGCAAGCATCACCGATTCAGTATTGAGCTATGGAAGCAGTCCCTTGGTCAGTATTACTATTGTTTTCCGTGAGTTTCTGAGACTGAGGCATTGCGGGTCGGCTCCACTGATTGTTTTAACTTCATATCCATCCGTTCATTTTTCGTCCTCGCGCTTTGAATTCTAGTCAGTGGAGGATTTCGGATTTTTATTTTGTCATTGCATTTCGTCTCATTTCGTACCGTCAGGGGCCGATGACCTAGATGTTAGGCCCCTTAAAACAACAAGCATCAACATCATCATCATCATCATCATCATCATCATCATCATCATCAGGACTGGAAATTCTAAACCAAGTACCTATACACCACCTGCAGTAACCAGCCAACTCCCATCAATAAAGTGACCTATCTGGCTGGGATTACTCCATCTCATATAAGTAGATAAGTGGCTGCCAACAATGAAAGGAGACCTCACACCCGCCCTACGGATATCAACCTGCTGAAAGGAGATTAAAATCGAGAAAGAGATTACTAACAACTACCCAATCATTACTTTGTGGAAGGAGAGAACTAGTAACTTGTGTGAATGGATAGAACCGAAGGAATCTCTATACCTCCTGGCCATACCGATAACAGGCAAATTCCTTGAACAGACTTCTAGCTCAAGATGCAAGGACAAGGGACAACTTAAGACAGTTCAATGTGATTGTGGCGAATTTCAAACGAAGCAACATCTCTTGTGTTGTCTGTTGTGCCCATACAGATGTACAATGAGTAATTTGACTCAAGCTAATTCAAGTGGGGCGATAACTGTTCTAAGTCACTTGATGAACACATATTTGTGCATTTGTGTCCATTGCTGGTTTCTTTTTTTAAATGTTTTCATATATCATACTTTGTACTTCTTACACGTATAAATAAATAAATAAATAAATAAATAAATAAATAAATGGCGTAATATTTGAATTGTGTGTTCAAGAGACTGAAAAGATTGTAAGTTACATTTAATAGAGTGGACACTGGAAACTGTGTTCTAGACACGCCACACGACGAGTAGGTATTCTGTCTGGCCGGGAAATCACGTCGAGTCTCAAAACCTCGCAAAATGCTGGAAATCAGCCTGTTTCTGAAAGGACAAAATGCATCCTGATACAACAGAGTATAGAAGGCAAGATAGGAGAAAAATTTGGATGTGGATGGAAAAGGTTATTTTCAACATGGAACCTCTGAACTCTTAGTAACTACTTTTAAAATTTCAGGGCATGTTGGGGTGAAGTAGGTTTTGTGCCAATGGAGTTTTTTACGTGTCAGTAAATCTAACGAACACGAGGCCGTTGTATTTGTGCACCTTCAAAAACCACCTGGCTGAGTCTGCATCGAACCAGCCAACGTGGGCTTAAAATCCAATAGCTATACCGTCTTTCCTTTATTTTATACGGGACGTGAAATTTCGTTTTAAAATGTCACAAGCATTGGCCGGTATTCGATCCACAACCATTCCAGTGAGAAACTAGTGATGTTTTCCCACAACTATCGTACACCTAGGAAATACCCGAAAGACTGTGTTTCATGTGATGAGTTAACTTCGTGTTCTCTAAGGAGCTAAATTCACGCTCAACACCAGAGCTGACGTGACAATTTACACTGAAGGTTTCACATCGCGTCTCTCAATCCGCACCAGTATAATGAAAGGAAACAGTCTTCATTCCCAGTAAAATACGCAACGGCACCTCTTAGTTAATGTAAGTTTTATAGCCATATTCACCACAGTTATGACACCTCTAACGTTTTGTAGCACGATAATATATTCCCGCGATATAACACACGTGGAATTTCTTCCAGTTTAATATTAAACTCAACCAGTAGTAGCTCACATCAGGCTGATTGCCTACATTTTGCGAGGCTTTGAGACTCTATGTGAAATAACGGCAGTGTTCCATCTCTCGACAAGAACAGGTAAGGACGCGTCGAGGAGATGAGAGGTTTGCCCCTTCTCCCAGTGTGCTGAGTGGGGACAGGTAATCCGCCATCACAAGGTCCAGACTTCATCACATTCCTCTCAGCTGCCTGATCGAAGAGCTGAAATACGTGTCGTTTTCACCAGTTCCGCTAACACTGACACACTTCACATACTTTTAGCGTGGAGTTCTGGAACACTGCACTTAATCACGGAAAACCAGACCTGACTTACTGTTGGTTGAAACTAACATAAAATTCCATGCTATGCCGCGGGTAAATGCTATGAAACATTAGAGGTGACATAAATGTGGTGATGGCCGATTTTCGTACGAACAGCTTTGGAAGGCGATATCTCAAAAATCTATTAATTTTAAGTACTTCATTCATAAAAGGCTTCTTCGTAATTTAATTTACATGGTAGGTTATTTTCATGAAGTTTGTCAGATTTTCTTGATTGATATGCAGTATTTAGCCACTAGAATGCGTGCCAGAACCATGGAATAAATTCCAAATCTCCCCGCAGTGTTTACATGGAGTGACGGCGTATACTATGGAGATCACTTACATGGTGCGCATGCAGTAAAAAATAGATGGCGTAACAGCCTCGTAGGACCATGGCCTACCAAGCGACCGCTGCTCAGCCCGAAGGCGTGCAGACCACGAGGTGTCGTGTGGTCGGCACGACGAATCCTCTCGATCTACACCGGAGCCTCTACCTCACCGTCCGACAACTCCTCTGTTGTAATCACTAAAGCAGAGAGGACCCGAAACACCCCTCAGATCGAGGTAGAAATGCCAGACATGGCCGGGAATCGAACCCGGTGACTCTGGATAAGACGCAAGCGCGCTACCCCAATTCAACGTGGCCGGCGGTGCATGCAGTAAACAAAAGATATAGAGCAGGTTCTGAAAAGAGCATGATAATGATTCGATCGGCGGATGGTGTAGATATGCCTTGAACAGACACATTGGTGTTATTCCACACGAGTAGGTTGTGTGCTGACACCGGTATCCCTTCATCACCATAATCATCATCATCATCATCATCATCATCATCATCATCATCATCATCATCATCAAACACCCAGACGCGAAGAACGCACATGGGCGTCAAATATGAAGACCTGCACTAGGCATCTATGAAGGCCACAATCAATTCAATTCAATTCAATTCAATTCAATTCAATTCAATTCAATTCAATTCAATTCAATTCAATTCAATTCAATTCAATTCAATTCAATTCAATTCAATTCAATTCAATTCAATTCAATTCAATTCAATTCAATTCAACTGCCAGCGTTTCGTCCCAGTTTGTCAGTGGGCTTGTTAGTTGCATTACCACCCTTTTCCAAGCCGCTGGTGGCTAGTGCGATTTTGAGGCACCTCTGCAAGCCTCCTTTGTAGGACAGCGCAGTGACAGTGCACTAGGAGACATAACTACTTGCACTTGTAATAGGGTAATCTCAGTCGGAAACTGATGATATATCATCGTTGCGCTTCGAAATGCCGCTATGAGACAATGTTGAGGAGAGAAATACTGACCCGCAGAGCATGTATCACTCAAGGAAACCCTTCCAACTCTCTCCGGCTCCATGGCTAAATGGTTAGCGTGCAGGCCTTTGGCCACAGGGGTCCCGGGTTCGATTCCCGGCAGGGTCGGGAATTTTAACCATCATTGGTTAATTTCGCTGGCAAGGGGGCTGGGTGTATGTGTTGTCTTCATCAGCATTTCATCCTCATCACGACGCGCAGGTTGCCTACGGGAGTCAAGTCAAAAGACCTGCACCTGGCGAGCCGAACATGTCCTCGGACACTCCCGGCACTAAAAGCCATACGCCATTTCATTTCTTCCAACTCTAAGTGTACGATCTGATTGCGATTTGGTACAGCGACTTCAGTAGGAATGCTTTATTCAGCCGTATCAAAATCAGACGTCCAGTCGTATATTTAGCACCTGTTTTATCTCTATAGCATATGAGCTAGTATTTAAATCAATAACTTACCCAAGCGTACAGCAAATATAAATTTTAGCCGTTTCCGAGTTGCAACGGAACAAAGGCACGTACAAACATCGCTACCTCTGATAGGTTTATAATATGTATAGATTCTGCTTCCAAAAGTCTTCTCTTTCATGCGGTAAATTCATATAAAACACGAGAACCCAGCTTAATGAATCCTGAGTGTCTATGGAATTGGTGCTCTTCCCAGGAACATTTTCTACGTGACTACCTAAAAGCTATTGTAAGTTTAAACTCTTGTAAATGGGTGGATGTGTGGCCATTCTTCAGATGGCTATAACTCTGATGGGCGAAAAGGATTTTCTTCTCTGCGTGTGCGTAAAATATCTCAGACGATGGTGTGGGACGAATTGCTGCACATTTCTCTAGTCCTGCGCTACTGGCTTCAAGTGGAACTTCCAATGGCTATATATGTCACAAACTTGTCGATATATAGCTGCTAAATTTGGATACTGTCTCCCTACGAGGAGGTTACACAAATGTAGTAACATTTCTGGGGCTGGAGATGGGCTCTGCCGCACTGACCGCTAGTTACAGACAAATCCTACTTGTACCTTGACATGCCTTATGATCGGTAGCGAAGCATTTGCGTAAAATAAATAAATAAATAAATAAATAAATAAATAAATAAATAAATAAATAAATAAATAAATAAATAAATAAATAAATAAATAAATATTAGCTTCCACAATTAGACGTACGTAACTGCCTTCTTTTTTAGTTTAACTTCTATTGAGTTTAGCAGATGATTAGATTCAACTGTACACGTTAGAAACTACTAAAGTCAAAAATAATTAAATATATAACTGAAAAAATAAGTTGGAATTAGTGGAGAGAAAAATTCTGAGGAAGATACTGGAACCCCAAAGAACAGAAGATGGATCATACAGAAAGGAAGGAAACGAAGAATCATATCCCAAGATGGAAAAGGTCTCAGATACCATCCGGACGAGGAGAGCCATGTTCTTCGGACATATCTGCAGAATGAACGCTGGAAGACTGACCAATAATAAAATAATTTTTGAGATCAGGAAAGCTACAGTGCGCTGGTATCAGGATATGAAGTGGGTCGTGGAAGGAATTGTAATACAGGGAACGGAAATAAGTAACAGGGACGCTTACAAGTCGAGGATCAAGGCCATGAAAATGTTTCAAGAAAAAATGAGATCCCATACCCAAGAGCCATGGACAGAAGAAAGCAGGAAATCGCAGAGTGAAAGGATGAACAGCCGAAACGAAAAAAGGAGTAGAAGAAGAAATAAACACGCCACCTCATTGATTGTTGGACACGTTCGAACATGTCTGGTATTTCACGTATTCGACCGACTCCAAAGTTAATCCAAAATACGGACTATCACCCCATTCTAACTAAAACAGGTGTAACTCCTAAACGATCGACCACAAGGTAAATGTTCCTAGGGACATGTTGCGTTGTTTCCTGGTGTACTATCCATGGCTATACTATTATTTATCACATGTTTGAGAACACACTGTATATTGCACCCTTGCTATTAATACCTTAAAATGTCATCAGTAAAACCTCGATTTTGCGTTAAAAATGTCCACATTCTGATAAATGTATGTCGTCACTGCGCCTGCTAAAACCGCTATGCGATAATATTGTGGGGAAAATACTGACCCGCAGCACATATTTCATATGCCGTTCTTTGAAATTACTCATACAACATTGAACCTTAGATGACGGAACCTTACAGGGAAAAATTCTAAACAATTATTTCGCGAAGCGGTTTTCGCAGGCGCAACAACGATATGCATATTTTATATTATCAAAATCAATTTATTTTGATTATTTATTACATTTTGCATGTGTAAGTATTGGTTTCTTATTGAGAGTCATACTACAGTTACACTACCCGAAATCGAGTATTATCGTACTAATTAAAAGGGTAAGGTAAGGGTTATTCTGGCCGAAGGCAGGTCCGAACCTCCGCAGAGGTGTTCCTGAGCCGGTGTTTACGTGCGGTAGGGTGGCCAGTTCCTTTCCGCTCCTCCATTCCGTTACCCCCACCAACAGCGCGTGGCAACCCATCCAACTCCTGACCACGCCCAATGTTGCTTAACTTCGGAGATCTCACGGGATCCGGTATTTCAACACGGCTACGGCCGTTGGTTACTAATTAAAAAAAGGTTTTAATCAAAATGTACTTTTAGCTATAGCGGGACCTACTTATTTTTAATATCCGTACCCCAGATTTTTAGTGTCTATAGCAGTGACTTTTGCGTGCCTATTTTTCAGTCTTTTAGTACCTAACTTCCATTCTATAACCATTAGTTTCCGGGAAAGTGAAACGGGTGCGAGAACTAATCTCAACATAATTTGGTACGGAAGGAATGCAATCCCAATATTGTAAAGCAACTAAACTTGATGACCATGTTTCTTCACGTTCCATACACGATGTAGCAACGACATAGCAGTTAAAAATCGAAGTGACCAAAATAGGAACTCAAATTACTATAATCTCCAGATAAGAAACATCCAAAAAACTGTCACTGATCACTCTGAAAGAGACAAATCCATTAAATTTACGTAAGCACTGTGGTAATCCCTCATCCTTTGGAATGAGCGCCCTCGTTATTGGGGCTCAGAAGAAAATTGGATTCTGGAAATAAATGGTCTCACTTCCAGCCATGCGTGGTGTACGCTTGCTGCTCGCTGGATATATATGGAGCCAATACCAAGAGTTCCAGATTTATGGATCGACGGTAAGACTGCTTCTCACATAAATTGTCGGCCGGCTTGCCTTCTTTTCATTTCCGGTCTTATGCAAAGTATAAACTTCACGTTAATTATTTAGGTCCACAAATTCTGGTTCTGTTATTCTTTGTATTTTATTTTTTGAATTCGTTCTTCCCTTTTTTGTGTATAAACATGCTCAGGCTGCTATTTAGAAAAGGAAAGAACAAAACAAGAAGGTAGAAATCCATGTATATATTCCCCTTCTAACAAGGGAGTAGCTACGCACTAGCCATTGTGTTCCAGCATTGTAGGGGAGATTTGTTTTTTCTGCCATCCGCTGGAGACTATGGCGTGTTCATGAACTACACACCTTGAGTCAACAAAACAACTTCAGCATCCACTGTGTAAGGCGAGTCAGTTAAGGTGTTCACTTCAAGGAACTTGTAAACCACATGTGGGAAAACCTTGAGTCACTTGATAAGCTCTGCGTAAAACCAGCTAACACTATGTAGTTCGGAACGAAGCGGTAGATGCAGGCACAAACGGACAATGTGCTCAGAGAATGCACGGAAAATGTTACAATGGATTGATGAATTGGAAAAGGAGAACAGGAAGGAAGAAGCAGGTGAAGATTTAGATTATATAACTGAGAGTTACAGTGACAAGGTTGAACGAATTTAACAAAATAGCGAAAGTGAGTTTTCTGGAATTAAAACGGAGCCTGTTGTTGTAAATTTTGACCAAGTGGTACGAAATAGATCCCTGTACGCAGAGAAAGATGGAGGAACAAAGTAGGATATACACTGCAGAATCACGACTCACAAAACTAGCCATAGGAATCTCGTGAGACATCTACTATGTGCTACAAGACAAGCACGAAATATAAGTTCGGAATTTGAAGCATGGCATTAACTTTTCCCTGAAGACACCATGAAACAAACTGTGTATTATACCAATCTAAAATTGCCAGAAATTCGTAAAAATGTCAAGCGTGAAAGAGACGTTCATGATATTGATTAAACAAGATGGAATACCATACATTAGTAACTAATATATTGGAAAGCTACAATAATTCTTATGAAAATAAATGCAGAACGCTTTATTAAGCAATTAAATCTAGAACTGTGCTCAAAGATTTTCTTCATTTATTTAATGTTATTGGGATTATGTCCCACTAACTACTTTTTCGGTTTTCGGAGACGCCGAGGTGCCGGAATTTTGTCCCGCAGGAGTTATTTTATGTCGCAGTAAATCTACCGTCACGAGGCTGACGCATTTGAGCAGCTTAAAATACCACCGGACTGAGCCAGGATCGAACCTGCCAAGTTGGGGTCAGAAGATCAGCGCCTCAACCGTCCGAGCCACTCAGCCCGGTCTCTTCATTTGTTTATTGGGTGAGGGAAAATCTTACCGCGCGCCTTCTTCCGTTCCTAGTGACCTTGCACCCTGTGCCGTTTTAAGAACGAAGCGTGTCATTCTTTGTTTAATAATGTGTTTTTCACGGGTATGTTATAGTATAATATTTATATCTAACTCGTGTGTTCAACAGACTGAAATCTTTAAAGTTACATATGACTGAGTCGAGAAGTTCCACCTTCATTTGAGCAACCCTTATAAATCTTGAAACGTTAAGATACAATTTACTGACATGTTTCTAAAATGTCAGAAAATGGGAGAATAATGGACTCTGCTATGGAGGGTAAAAGAAGTAGAGGTAGACCAAGACGACGATGGTTAGACTCGGTTTCTAACGATTTAAAGATATGAGGTATAGAACTAAATGAGGCTACAACACTTGTTGCTAATCGAGAATTGTGGCGACGTTTAGTAAATTTACAGAGGCTTGCAGACTGAACGCTGAAAGGCCTAACAGTCTATAATGATAATGAATGATGAGTGAATTTTCTAAAATGTATATTTAGTACTGTGTACCATGTAAATTTCATTTATCGCTTTTATGTGTGGAGTCGAGTCTGTATGTTACAGCGTGAATGGTGGTGCTTCCTTTGGGTATCTAACAATAGCCTCGAAGATAACATTCCCACGAGGACATGAATGTTACAAGAAACAATGATATCCTCTTTGTAAATGGAGGGAAGTAGAACACTCCTCTATCTTATTGTTAGTTCTGATAACATGGTTTACCCGCTAAACCCACACAACAACGGAGTAAAATGGAAAAATTTCCTCCATTGCATCTGATTTATCTTTTTTATGCCGTGAAATTAGGTACATTCGTTTCGTTGTCCTTTCTGCTGTTGTAATTCAATCTCACTCTCTTCCCCCGTTTTGGCTGGTTTGCGAGATTTTATTTACATTTCGCAGACGATATAATCACCCCCTGTGGCAGTCATTACCATACAATAATTTAATTTCCCTCTTTCTTTGTCATCAGTTTTGTTTTGTTTTCGAAATCTGCTTCTCTAGAGGATTACTTCCCATTTCATCATACAAATGTGTTTCAAGTTAACAGAAATTTGTAGGAAATAGTACTCAGGAGTGAATCAGATTTACGGCAGTTTCCGTCCACAATGACCTATTAATCATATCTTTCTCCTTTGGAATTATGAATTACCTGTTTCCTTTCTTTGAGGATCTGTGTAATACTTGATTGTCAATCAGTACATCTCAAATAATAATAATAATAATAATAATAATAATAATAATAATAATAATAATAATAATAATAATAATAATAATAATGGTAATGGCGAAAAGAAATGAGCAAGTTCAACTTCCCAAATGGAATTAGAATAGGTCATAAGAGAACTGGGCTTAAATTTGAATGCCTCACATTTGTAGATGATATAGGTTTTCTTTTGCAGAGAATTTGCAAATTGCAGCTAAGCAGATTAAAGTCCTCAAAGAAAAAGCAGACAACAGGATTGCAAATACCTTTTGAGAAGACAGAGTACATGAACACAAGTACCACTGACCCAACCTGGACAATGAGGACCAAGTACGGTGACATGAAAAGTGCTACAAAATTCAAGTACCTAGGAGAGATTTTGACTCCAAACACGAATAAAACAGCAGCAATTCAAGAACGTGCAAGAAAGATGGAAACTGAATTTAGATTATGTCAAAAGTCCTACAAATCTAAATCACTCTCCTACCAGGACAAAATCAAGGACTAGAGTACGATACGCAGCTGAGACAATAGCCACGAAGGGACTCTCAGAATTGGAGAACAAAGAAAGGAGGTTCCTTAGAAAGATTCTTGGACCCAGAAAATAATCAGACAGGTTTACATTTTACATGAGACGAAACGAAGAACTATACCAACAATTTGAAAATAATACCACCACAATGATAAAGAGGAGATCGACGTTCTACGGACATATTAAAAGGATGGGATCAGAGAGACTCGCCAACAGGATCCTCACCTTCCAGGAGAACAGGGAGACACAAGTCCCATGGGTATAAGAAGTCTACCGACGTTTACAAAAATGTGGGATCACGGCAGAAGGTACAGCAAACAGAAAAATCTTCAGGTAGAGAGTTGCGGGGGTGAAGGACCTAGCTGATGAGAAAACGAGGAAGAATAGGGTATTCTCGGCAGAAGAACGAGCACGAGTAAGTCAACGGATGAAGGAATACTGGCGAGAGAGGAAGGAGAAAGAAGTTGAGAAAGTAATAGCAGTTATTAATAATAATAATAATAATATCCTGATAAAGATTCTTGGACCAATCAAAGAAAATGGTGAGTACAGGAGATGACACATCAGCGATCTGTACCAGCATATGGAGAGGATAACGGGACACGATTCGGAAAAGGAGGATTAATTTTTGTGGCCATATAGCACGCCTGAGCACACAGAGACAGACCAATAGGATCTTTTCCTACATTCTTAACAAGAAAACCAAGGGACCCTGGTTTTTCGAAGTTGAAAAAACACCTTCAAGAAATAGGAATCACACTCGAAGACATCCAGAAACGTGCTCCTCTCCAGAAAAAGCTCCATGGATACAAGAGGTTCCAAGAAAGGCCAAAGTTGAAAACAGGCAAGAAGTGGACTGATGAAAGAAAAGAGGCTCACAGAACGAGAATGCGTGAGTAATGGGGTAGATTTAAAGCTCAAGGTTGCAAAAGGTTTAAGTAACGTGGTCCACAGCAGGCCGAAACGAAGAAATAATAATAATAATAATAATAATAATAATAATAATAATAATAATAATAATAATAATAATAATAATAATAATAATAATAATAATAATAATAATAATAATAATCCTTAAGACGCCGTCTCCCCAGGATGTTGGCCATCCAACTGATTATGATAACTCATGAAACAGCGCCTCGAAGGGATTCAATAGAAGTTCGTCCGTACCAGGGGCGCAGGTCTTTAAGCCAGGAATTTCTCCGTCTCCCCACAGATCGTTTTCATTCAATTTGCCCCTCGATTGTAACCGGTACTTCAACGGCTACACCAAACACAGTTAAAGGGAGGAAAGAAAATGCAATTACACGGTGCCTAAGACACTACACACACAATAAAACATCTGATGAACTACGCAGAACCCCGCCGAAAACAACACTGGTAAATATCAGTTAGGGCAACTTGATGATGATAATAAACCAGGAACGTGGAAAGGAGACTCGGAAACCTTACCAAGGGCCATGGAGGTGCAAAGGTTGCGGTTTTCCGAAAAGTCAATAGTGATCTCTTGTTTTCAAAATATTATTTACAAAATCGGTAATACAAATTAACTTCCGAAACAAATTCAGCTGTACACCAAATCTAGATACACAGGACACACGACTTAGACATTATTTGACAAATACAATTTAGATGTTCCTAGACAAGAGCTTTGCCTTAAAGTTCAAAGAGTTAAGCAAATACATCTCAGTACAAATCAAATTCTACAAATACAATCTTGAAGGTAAGAGGAAGCACAAAATACTATTACAATTTAGAGTGAAACCAAAACTTGCTTTTCACAACATTTGATCAAAGGAGTGGCGATTAGGGCAAACTCCTGTGGTACACCAACGAAAACTAAATGGAACTTAAAACCGGACAGAAAACAACAGCGCTTACCCTAAGGCAGCCCATTCTGGTAGCGAAAAGATGCTGACGACGTCAAAACTACGGCAGGCCAAGACCAAGACGGCTCAAAGACTTAAGACCGCCCATTTTGAAGGGAAATATGGCCCTGGGGTAGCCAAGTAGAACACAGGAGCTTGCCCGGATTGACCAATCATAACTCTTTCTGCGGTCGCGATTTTTAAATCACTTTCTCGAATACATACGATCGCGAATCTTCCATTTCTAGAATATTAAGAACATATTTCTAGAATGCATAACTAACAAAGGCCAACACAACCTGTCCAAAAATTTGCGTCACAAACTTTCTGGACTGTTCCAGTTAATGTAGAAATGTAATCTACTAGTTACAACCAACATATGTAGAAAAAATATTCTTTACACAGTACAGGTTAGGTAACTGAACGGAATACGAATAAAATATTCTAACACAACACTCCAGATCATACAGTAAGTACTACTTAAAAATATTTACAAATAAAATCTTCTACAAACACTTTCCACTTCCAATATATTCTACATCTGTGTCACGATTATGATCTGGAGAAGTGCATATGGCTCACCTCTCATGATGTACACGAGCTTTCGTTCCTTGATGAATGTTGGCTCTTTTTTCTTATTTAACAAGTTGAGGACTTCCTCATTGGTCTTCTTTCTACACATCCATGAACCTGCTACGCAGGCGTAGCAGAGGGAGAGGTGATACTCGCACGTGGCGCGTCCCAGGTGGCGGATAGGGGGGTCCTAACTGGCTTGCCGGCGGACTTGAGGGAAATAAAATACCTCTCGCGGACCAAACACACTACCCCCTGTGGGTGGGGGAGGCAGGCGAATAATACACCCACGGTATCCCCTGCCTGTCGTGAGAGACGACTAAAAGGGGCGATCAAGGGATGATTGTATTAGAACTATGAAACTACTTGTGATTAGTACCACCACGCGGAGGACACCAAGGGTCGCTTTTACTTGCGCGTAGTACCACTATATTAGGTACGAAATAGGTTTGTGATTAGTAGCACTCAGGAGCACCGTGTGGTCGGCTTTTGCAGTACCTGTGATTGGTACCACCATATGAGCAGGACCATGGGATGATAGCTAGCATGGTTCTGCCTTGCCTATGATTAGTACCCACTATATGAGGAACACCACGGGATAGGGGAAGGTCCCTGTGGTTAGTACTCTTATGTGATGAGCACCACAGGGTTGCGTTGCCTGGAAATGGCGCCGCAATGTGAGAAAAACCATAGGTCTGCATTATATGTCGAATTTCATAACCTGTGAGTAGTACTATAATGTGTGGAATGCCGCGAGTCTCTGCTACTTTTGATTAGTACCGCAACATGACAAATACCATGGTTCTACTTTCCTAGCGATAAGTACAGTTCTGAGGGGCCGATAACTTGGATTTTGGATCCCCTTTAGACTGCAAGCATCCTCGATTCAGTATTATGCTCTAGCAGCAGTCCCTTGGTTAGTAATCCTATTGTTTTTCCGTCAGTTTCTATGAATGTAAGGTATTGCGGGTGGCATCCACTGATTGTTTTAAATTCATATCCATCCATTCATTCTTCGTCCTCATGTTTTGAGTTCTGGTCAGTGGAGAATTTTGAGCTTTTAATTTGTCATTCCATTTCGTCTCATTTCGTACCATTAGGGGCCGATGACCTCGATGTTAGACCCCTTTAAACAACAAGTATCATCATCATCATCTTTCTACCCAGGACATTCGAAGCATTCTCCTGTACAAGTACATTTATAAAGCCTCAATCCGGCTCTCCAGCAAAGGACTGAGTGTCCAGCCTTCAAAACTGTACAGAAGGACAGGGAAATCATAGCATCGGAATATAGGAACTCGGAGCTGAAGTTTGAGATCTCTACTGGAGAATAGAGCCCGTGTACTGTTGCCCAATCCTGGATAAGATTTCATTCTTGTGATTGCAATGCTCAGTCACTATAGTCCCTAGATATTTGAGGAATGACACTTGCTGGAAAAGTTGTGTTGTTGATCTGCACGGAGGCCTGCGTAGATGTCTTGGAAAATACAATCAGCTTTGTCTTGCTAATATTCATGAACAGACCAAATGCTGCACTGATCCTTAAGAATAATAATTTGAAGATCAGCAAGGTTACTGGTATGTTATTAATGACGTTTCCGTTTATCCTAAACCCGAGGTTAACATACTCAACAGCAGTAGATAATAAGATGGAGAGAGAACAGACACGGACGTGTGGCACGCCTATTGTACCTCCCTCTAGTTTGACTTCTGCTGTTTGGTTCCAGTAGAGCTGAGTGATGATACGTATATCACCAGCTTGAACCAGCATGAACTACATACATACATACATACATCTTCATTACACACTGTTTTTCCGCTCAGTCTGCAAGCCTCAGTGAATTTACTAAACGCCTCAACAATTCTATGTGACATCGGTTAGTTCCATACCCTCTGTCTCCGAATCGGTTTCAATGGAAAATAACTATCGATAGCTTGTTCTTCCCCCCCCCCTCCCTCCACCATTATCGAGTCCATAAATTTCCTAAGTAACTGCGCCTCCATTCACCTCATACCGAAACCAGTTTATGCGTACAGCTTCATCAGTCGAATTCATTTCAAATTTAGCCTTTATCTCCTCTTTCATATACCCTTCTGCCGTTGTTCCTACCCTTTTGTACTTTTGATACCTTCTCGTCTGTTACTTCTAACTTACGAATAAGATACCATCAGTCCACCCAGCTTTCACTTCCGTACAGCAAAGTTGGTCTGCAAACCGACCGGTGTAAATATAGTTTCGTCCAGGAGCTGACTTCATTCTTACTGTTGATCTGAATTGCGAACTGACGCTATTAAGTCCACTGCACCTTGTTTCAATCTCTATTATTATTATTATTATTATTATTATTATTATTATTATTATTATTATTATTATTATTATTATTATTATTATTATTATTATTATTATTTGGAAAAGCAGGACTGATCGGACTGGCCGCACGTGTCGGTTGGACCCCCACTGTCAGCTGGCCTGGGAATGGATTTCTGTGGTTTCCTATTTTCACTTCGAGACAATTGCCAGGAAAGTTCTTATTCATCGACAACAGCCAATTCCTTCCACCTTCTTCCGCAGTTTCACTGATCATCATTTATTTCATCTCCGTTATCTCCTCAACTAAGATTGGGAACGGGAAGGGCATTCGGCTGCAAAAAAATGGGGTATAATTTCATCCCACTCCATTGCTGACGGCGTACCAGGAAAAGGAGCTAAGGGGTAAGTATATATACTTGGGAAATCAGTGGCAAGTCGCTTCTTTACAGAACTGTCTTATTATGACATGCTATACATTCAAAGGCAGCCCCTGAGGATGGTTTTCCTTTACCTCCAATGTTCGTAACGAGAAAATGTTAGGGATATTCCTTAAATTACATATCCTTTTTGGTCTTTAATTTAAGTAATATTTGGGAATAATGTTCCTTCGATTTTTACATTTGGTGGTCCATGTTCTTCAAGAATTGTTGAATGGCATAACAAGCATTGTTACAGTTTGTAACCATTAAGGTGCCAATAATTTTTGGGAGCGGTCCGTGAAGTTCTATTAAATTCTTTATGAAATTGTCGTGTTGTGGGCGAAATCTATTGCGTTGATGGAAAGGCTGCTATGGTTAAAACGGCTACTGATGATAGATGTGGTGTATCTTCTGTTATAAATTCCACTTGCAGAACCAGACTTTAATCGGAGGATACGGCTGTATTTGAGAATAAAATGTTCTACTTTTGTGTTCGGAGTTATTGACTCTTCCTTCCAGTTATTTAGTGTTCTTTGTTTTATCCGAGGTATGAAATACTGTATCCCGCTGAGCAGATTGCAACGTGGTCAAAACGCATGTGTTAAATACGCCTGTAACCTACGGTACTATAATCATCTAACTCTTGGCCCCGACTAGAAATTCATCGCATCTCCACAAAATCCTTCAATCTTCACAGCCATTTTACCTTACATGGTATTTCATAATAATAATAATGCTATTTGCAGTACGTCCCACTAACTACTTTTACGATCTTCGGAGACGCCGAGGTGCCGGAATTTAGTCCCGCATGAGTTCTTTTACGTGCCAGTAAATCTACCGACACGGGGCTGTCGTATTAGAGCACCTTAAAATACCACCGGATCGAACCTGCCAAGTTGGGGTTAGAAGGCCAGCGCCTTAACCGTCTGAGCCACTCAGCCCGGCACATCATATTTCAAATACCTGTCATCCTATCATAGTGTTAACGCTATATCTACTGATCATTCCATCCTTCCTTTTCTTACCCATAGACGTGCCATTTGCGGTAATTCATCCACAGTAATTGCCTGGCGTGAGTAGAATCTCTTTCCCGAAAGTATCAGAGGGTTAAGCGCTATTTGCACTTTCAATGAAGCACTTCGGAGACCTTTCGCGCACCAATAAGGGTTATATGAAAACTTGTTGCTGCTACTCAGTCATTCTCTTGACATGGATGTCCTGGTGGAAGATTAGTTTCAAATTCTTAATTATTTTATTTTCAAATGTTATCCAATTGTATGCACTGCCTCCTTTTTCATGTAGAATATTAATAATTTTTCCTTTTATTATATTTTATTTATTTTAACTATTTATTTTCATCACTTATCAATTTTGTATTTTAATTTAATTTTATTATTATTATTATTATTATTATTATTATTATTATTATTATTATTATTATTATTATTATTATTATTATTATTATTATTATTATCATTTGCGTATGGACCCTGTTGGATCACGAATTACATCTATGATTCGCCTTTCTAACAGACCATATTTCTTTCACGGTGGGCCTGACCACTTAGTCGCCGATCTTTTAGGGACTTCATTCTCTGGCTTTACTACCCATCTATTTATCTTGTGACGGTAATTTTTCTGTCCATTATTCCTGACGTTTCTCTCTGGGCCTTTTCCATACATTTTTAACACCTTCAGTTTTTCAGTATATGTCAGAATCTTGTGGGTTAGCCTTATATTTAATCACATTTTTTAAATGTATGACAATGAAAATGGAATGTCGTATGGCTTTTAGTGCCGGGATATCCCAGGACGGGTTCGGCTCGCCGGGTGCAGGTCTTTCTATTTGACACCTGTAGGCGACCTTCGCGTCGTGATGAGGATGAAATGATGATGAAGACAACACACACACCCAGCCCCCGGGCCATTGGAATTAACCAATCAAGGTTAAAGTCCCCGACCCGGCCGGGAATCGAACCCGGGGCCCTCTGAAGCGAAGGCCAGTACGCTGACCGTTCGACCAACGAGTCGGACTATGTATTACAATGAAATATACGTATACTTCATTGTCTGATTATGGAAGGGAAAGACTGAAGGCCTTAATCTTACCAAATAAAATAACTTGTTTGGTATTGGCAGTGTGGCAACTGCACGGTCCAACAAACACGTGGCGCGCTGATATGCATATGAGGTAGGTCAGCTCGGCGAGCGAGAACTTGGTTTGCTCGTGGCACTCGAGGTGTTCCGATGACGTGCTATCTCGCTAGAGCTCAGCGAGTACGAGCTACGAGAGTGCGATGCGTGCATCTGCCCGTGTAACAACAGCAGGTGACCAGCCTGGTCTAGGCGAGTCTCGCTCACGCCAGGCTGTTCGTGTAACAACAGCAGGTGACCAGCCTGGTCTAGGCGAGTCTCGCTCACGCCAGGCTGTTCGTGTAACAACAGCAGGTGACCAGCCTGGTCTAGGTCAGTCTCGCTCACGCCAGGCTGTCCGTGTAACAAGAGCAGGTGACCAGCCTGGTCTAGGTCAGTCTCGCTCACGCCAGGCTGTCCGTGTAACAAGAGCAGGTGACCAGCCTGGTCTAGGTCAGTCTCGCTCACGCCATGCTGTCCGTGTAACAACAGCAGGTGACCAGCCTGGTCTAGGTCAGTCTCGCTCACGCCAGGCTATCCGTGTAACAACAGCAGGTGACCAGCCTGGTCTAGGTCAGTCTCGCTCACGCCAGGCTGTCCGTGTAACAACAGCAGGTGACCAGCCTGGTCTAGGTCAGTCTCGCTCACGCCAGGCTGCCCGTGTAACAACAGCAGGTGACCAGCCTGGTCTAGGACAGTCTCGCTCACGCCAGGCTGTTCGTGTAACAACAGCAGGTGACCAGCCTGGTCTAGGACAGTCTCGCTCACGCCAGGCTGTCCGTGTAACAACAGCAGGTGACCAGCCTGGTCTAGGACAGTCTCGCTCACGCCAGGCTGTCCGTGTAACAACAGCAGGTGACCAGCCTGGTCTAGGTCAGTCTCGCTCACGCCAGGCTGTCCGTGTAACAAGAGCAGGTGACCAGCCTGGTCTAGGTCAGTCTCGCTCACGCCAGGCTGTCTGTGTAACAACAGCAGGTGACCAGCCTGGTCTAGGACAGTCTCGCTCACGCCAGGCTGTCCGTGTAACAACAGCAGGTGACCAGCCTGGTCTAGGTCAGTCTCGCTCACGCCAGGCTGTCCGTGTAACAACAGCAGGTGACCAGCCTGGTCTAGGACAGTCTCGCTCACGCCAGGCTGTCCGTGTAACAACAGCAGGTTACCAGCCTGGTCTAGGTCAGTCTCGCTCACGCCAGGCTGTCTGTGTAACAACAGCAGGTGACCAGCCTGGTCTAGGTCAGTCTCGCTCACGCCAGGCTGTCCGTGTAACAACAGCAGGTGACCAGCCTGGTCTAGGACAGTCTCGCTCACGCCAGGCTGTCCGTGTAACAACAGCAGGTTACCAGCCTGGTCTAGGTCAGTCTCGCTCACGCCAGGCTGTCCGTGTAACAACAGCAGGTGACCAGCCTGGTCTAGGTCAGTCTCGCTCACGCCAGGCTGTTCGTGTAACAAGAGCAGGTGACCAGCCTGGTCTAGGTCAGTCTCGCTCACGCCAGGCTGTCCGTGTAACAACAGCAGGTGACCAGCCTGGTCTAGGCGAGTCTCGCTCACGCCAGGCTGTCCGTGTAACAAGAGCAGGTGACCAGCCTGGTCTAGGCGAGTCTCGCTCACGCCAGGCTGTCCGTGTAACAAGAGCAGGTGACCAGCCTGGTCTAGGCGAGTCTCGCTCACGCCAGGCTGTCCGTGTAACAAGAGCAGGTGACCAGCCTGGTCTAGGACAGTCTCGCTCACGCCAGGCTGCCCGTGTAACAACAGAAGGTAACTAGTCTGGTGTAGGACAGTCTCGCTCACGCTAGGCTGCCCGTGTAACAACAGAAGGTAACTAGTCTGGTGTAGGTCAGTCTCGCTCACGCCAGGCTGCCCGTGTAACAACAGAAGGTAACTAGTCTGGTGTAGGACAGTCTCGCTCACGCTAGGCTGCCCGTGTACAACAGAAGGTGACCAGCCTGGTCTAGGACAGTCTCGCTCACGCCAGGCTGTTCGTGTAACAAGAGCAGGTGACCAGCCTGGTCTAGGTCAGTCTCGCTCACGCCAGGCTGTCCGTGTAACAACAGCAGGTGACCAGCCTGGTCTAGGTCAGTCTCGCTCACGCCAGGCTGCCCGTGTAACAACAGAAGGTGACCAGCCTGGTCTAGGTCAGTCTCGCTCACGCCAGGCTGTCCGTGTAACAACAGCAGGTGACCAGCCTGGTCTAGGTCAGTCTCGCTCACGCCAGGCTGTTCGTGTAACAAGAGCAGGTGACCAGCCTGGTCTAGGTCAGTCTCGCTCACGCTAGGCTGTCCGTGTAACAACAGCAGGTGACCAGCCTGGTCTAGGACAGTCTCGCTCACGCCAGGCTGTCCGTGTAACAACAGCAGGTGACCAGCCTGGTCTAGGTCAGTCTCGCTCACGCCAGGCTGTCCGTGTAACAACAGCAGGTGACCAGCCTGGTCTAGGTCAGTCTCGCTCACGCCAGGCTGTCCGTGTAACAACAGCAGGTGACCAGCCTGGTCTAGGTCAGTCTCGCTCACGCCAGGCTGTCCGTGTAACAACAGCAGGTGACCAGCCTGGTCTAGGTCAGTCTCGCTCACGCCAGGCTGTTCGTGTAACAAGAGCAGGTGACCAGCCTGGTCTAGGTCAGTCTCGCTCACGCCAGGCTGTCCGTGTAACAACAGCAGGTGACCAGCCTGGTCTAGGTCAGTCTCGCTCACGCCAGGCTGTCCGTGTAACAACAGCAGGTGACCAGCCTGGTCTAGGTCAGTCTCGCTCACGCTAGGCTGCCCGTGTAACAACAGCAGGTGACCAGCCTGGTCTAGGACAGTCTCGCTCACGCCAGGCTGTCCGTGTAACAACAGCAGGTGACCAGCCTGGTCTAGGTCAGTCTCGCTCACGCCAGGCTGTTCGTGTAACAAGAGCAGGTGACCAGCCTGATCTAGGTCAGTCTCGCTCACGCCAGGCTGTCCGTGTAACAACAGCAGGTGACCAGCCTGGTCTAGGTCAGTCTCGCTCACGCCAGGCTGTCTGTGTAACAACAGCAGGTGACCAGCCTGGTCTAGGTCAGTCTCGCTCACGCTAGGCTGTCCGTCCCACAGGCACGCCGCATATTAGTAGGCAGGTGGGCGATCTGTATGTGTGTGCTTCAGTGACAGCAACGTAGTGGTTGCGTCACAGACCGTGGAAGTCGATGCCATTCGCGGGTATGCCAGTCAATGTCGATCATTGGGGTGATACCCAGTTCAAAATGAAGGCAGAGCCGATGACCTAGATGTCATTCTGCTTCTGGAAGTACCATGTCCTCAATGGACTTTGACAGTCAGTCTGGTCCAGGCCTCCATGCTAACAGCTGTTATAAACAAGCCAGACGATGATGAATTGGACCTCTGGCTGGAGGAAATGCGTCATCTCTCAGGGTCTCTTCTTCCATTTACTTTTCCTCGTATTTCTGTTTAATCATAACGTGGGCAAAGTATGCTGTCTTCCTTTCTTTTATGACCTTGGTTACTTTTATCGATTTCTTCATACGCTGCATAACCACATCGTTTGTTACCTGATACAACCAAGATATTCCGAGTATACGAAGATAAAACCAGACCTCAAAGGCATTTTACCGTTTAATTATTGCGGCTGTGAGTGTCCAAGCCTCCGCATCACAATACAAAGTGCAGAAGATATAACACTCGGGTTCTAAGATGTTTAGGTTCAGATCACATAATACACTGCTGTGCAAAACTTAAGATCGTAAGTAACTTTCGCATGTTGTATCACTGCCAAGTAGCATAGCTCGATGAAACTTGAACTATACATAGGAAGAACTGTTACGGTGTGGTACAGTAGGCAACTGAAAGCCATATGCGATGAGACGAACAGAAATGACACTTTTATGCAGAGACAATAAATTACACATCACAAAAGAAGGAACATGGTTCTTAAAAGGGTGTGTGATCTCCACGTACAGCGATGTATGTTCTGCAATGTGTTTCCATGCTGGCCTCAAGTTAGGTAAGGGGTTCTTGTGGTAGGGTGTTCCATTCCTCCACCAGCGCGGTTGACAACTGCGGGATGGCTGTTGTTGCTTGTGGACGTGCTGAAATACGTCCGCCCAATATGTCCCAAACGTTCTCGATGGGATTTCAGTCGGGGGAATGGGCAGGCAAGTTCATTTGCCGAATATACTCTCGTTCCAAGAGTTCCTCCCCCTGCGCTCTGCAGTGTCATCAAAACAAATGTCCCGCTCCATGGCTAAATTATTAGCGTGCTGGCCTTTGGTCACAGGGGTTACGGGTTCGATTCCCGGCGGGGTCGGGAATTTTAACCATAATTGGCTAATTTCGCTGGCACAAGGGCTGGATGTACGTGTCGTCTTCATCATAATTTCATCCTCATCACGACGCGCAGGTCGCCTACGGAGTCAAATCAAAAGACCTACACCTGGCAAGCCGAACTTGTCCTCTGACACTCCCGGCGCTAAAAGCCATACGCCATTCCATTCCATTCCATCATCATTTCATCCTCATCACGACACGCACGTCACCTAAGGACGTCAGATCATAAGACCTGCATCTGGCGACCCTAACTTGTCCTCGGACGCTCCTGGCGATAAAAGTCGTACGCCATTTTATTTCATGAATACAAATGAAGTCAGGGCCGAATGCACCCCTGACAAGACGCACATGTGGAAGGAGTACAATGTCACAATAATGTTGACCGGGTGAGCGTACCCCGTTGAACGATTTGGAGGTTGGTACGTCCATGCAACTTTATGCCCCTCACAGCGTAACATATGGACCGCCAAAATGATCATGTTTGACAATGTTCCTGCGTGCATTACGTGTTCCCGCCTCTCACTATATTAGGGTACTACTCAGTCTGAACCTTCACTTATCTGAGAGTTACACGCTACCCCGCTGCTCGTCGACCCAAACCTGATGCTCTTGGCACCATCGCAAACGGTGCCACCAATGTGCGGGTATCACAACGTAATAGTCGTCGGTCTATGCAGCTGTCGTGTCCCTGTGTGCCTTGCAGTCCTGTTAAATGTAGTTGCAATTGCACCCGATTTTTGATGTGAATCTCTTCTTGCCTTTTGCGAAATGTAGTGGTCATCTGCTGCTGTAGTTGACTGTGGTCGACCCCCTCCTCTCGTCAGGGCCACGAACCCGCTACGCAGGTGTAGCAGGGGGAGAGGTGACACTCACACGTGGCGCGTCCCAGGTGGCGGATAGGGGGGTCCTAACCGGCTTGCCGGCGGACTTCGGGGAAATAAAATACCTCTCGCGGACCAAACACACACCCCCTGTGGGTGGGGGAGGCTGACGAATAATACACCCACGGTATCCCCTGCCTGTCGTGAGAGGCGACTAAAAGGGGCGACCAAGGAATGATTGTATTAGAACCACGAAACTGCTTTTGATTAGTACCATCACGCGCGGAACACCATCGGTCGCTTTTACTTGCGAGTAGTACCACTCTGTTAGGTACTCCATAGTTTTGTGATTCGTAGCACTCGAGTGAGGTTCAGTGTGGGTTTCCAGTACCCGTGAGTCGTGCCCATGTGTGCAACACCACAGGTCTGGGCGTTGCCTGTGAGTTGTACCCGTGTGAGCGACACCACGCGTCTGGGCGTTGCCTGTGAGTTGTACCGTGTGAGCGACACCACGCGTCTGGGCGTTGCCTGTGAGTTGTACCGTGTGAGCGACACCACGCGTCTGGGCGTTGCCTGTGAGTTGTACCCGTGTGAGCGACACCACGCGTCTGGGCGTTGCCTGTGAGTTGTACCACTATACGAGCGACACCACGCGTCTGGGCGTAGCCTGTGAGTTGTACCACTATACGAGCGACACCGTAGGTCTGCGTTGCCAGTGATTAGTACCCACTATGTGAGGAACACCACGGGAATACCGGCGCCCGTGATTAGTACACCTAGGTGAGGAACCTCATCGGTTTGCGATGGCTATGAGTGGCGCCATTGTGTGAGAAACACCATAGGTCTGCGTTACCTTTACGACGTACAATACTTGTGAGTAGTACCTTAATGTTTGGAACACCGTGAGTTTACGCTACCTTAGATTAGTACCGCATCTTGAGAAATATCATGGTTCTCCTTTACTACCGATAAATGCCATTAGCATTATTGTGCTTTATAAGTGGTCCCTTGGTCACTAATACTATTATTTACAATCTTTTTTGAGTCTGATCCGCTGTTTTTTTTGTTTTTGTTGTGTTCATGTCCATCCATACATTCTTCATGACATTTTTTTTTATTTTGGTCAGTGGATGCGTTTCATTTTTTGTTGTTATCTCATTTCGTACCCTTAGGGGGCGATGACCTCGATGTTAGGCCCCTCTAAACAACAAGCATCATCATCATCATCGTCATCTCGTTGGGGGAACATTTTGTGTGGTTCGGATTGCTCTCTATGCACATGAAAAAAAGGCTGATAACAATACCAAACTCCTGGGCTACACTCGTCACACTTCATCCTTCTTCCAGTTTCCCGATGATTTTCCCTCGTGTGAAGTCATCCAGATGTTGTCTACGGTCTATGTTGTAATGTATAAAACCACTACAGTGCACCATAACAGCTCGCTGATTGACTCTCATAGTCTTGTCCCGTTCTTTCCCTCGTTTTGTGCGACTGGACCCATTTGGCGCTACAGTCACGCTGACCTCACGCCAGGTTTCTATGCTCGTGTGGGAAAACTCTGCGAAATGTTACCGCAATGTCATTCATTTCCATTGATATGTTATATTGCTTTATCTATCTCGTCCGTAAGTTTTTTTTATACCAGTGTAATTTCTTCATCCGATGGAATGCCACGAGTGCTTTCTCAATTAGGATTTTTATTTATTAATACTGGTCCTATCTCTCATGTAGTGAACAGCTTCAATAATCTGTCCTCTGTACTCTTAGTAGTTGTTTCCCACTGACATAGATCGGATTATATTTCTCACAGATTTTACTTATGACAATCATTTTGGTTTTCAGTGTGTTAAGATGTATTGCATATCTTTCACTAACAATTACTACTCGATTAAATATTCGTTTCTGTCTTGCACTATCAGCCAGTAGCACTGTGTCATCAACATAACTGAAGTTAAAAATATTTACCCGCTTTAGGATTTTTCAATTCTGTGGTGCAGGGTCCACTGCTACACTGGGGCGAAACGCTGGTAATTTCACGATTTAAAAAGCCTAAACAGATTATTTTTTTAACATCTCCAATCAATAAAATTAAATTATGGTTTCCCTTTAGGAACCTTATTTTTGACATAGCTGAAGTTGTTAGTAATCATCTAATTTTTCGAAATGCACCTTCCAGAGCCTCTCCGAACAACTTTTCGAAGTAGATACTAACAATAATGGAGAAAGTATACGTCCGTGTCGAAATACCTAGATGTTAGGCCCCTTTGGACAACGAGCAAGCGAGAAATGATGGCAGGAAATAATGAAAAAAGACGGCCAAACCAAAGATGACTGCAGACAGCAAGTGGGAAAGAATGGCTTTTTTGTTCAAGTAGGTGACCCTGTAAAATGCTTCTATGTGGGCAGTCTGTTAGATTGGAAAGGTATAATGTAGAACGCCACTACAAAACGAAACGTACTCATTCGCATTAGACTGTCACAGGGCATGATCGAATTAAATATAGCACTCCTTTCAGAAACTCAATGAACAGGGAAAGGTACTTAATACTACAACACTGTGAAAAAAATCAAGCATGAAAATTATGAATCACATTTTTCTGAATGAGTAACATGAATTTTAATTTTCCAAGTGGAAATTCCGTTATTCCCATTCAAGAAATTGTAAATGTCAGTTTTCCTTGAGGGAAAATTAAAACGTGTTTGATAATATCGAGTGAAAGTAAATCAAACACGAATGTTTAAATGATATATGATTTTCTAGCTGTTATAGTGCCTTTGTTGATACTGTACGCCAATTAATATTTCGTTGATAATGGTGCAAGGAAAGAATTGCAGTTATAATCAAAAGTCACTGCTCCTCTACTGCGCCGCGTGTGTCCACGCTTTCACTTGAATTTGACGTATGCTGCCCGCATTTCGGTCAAGCCAGCCGGGTCGTACTGGACTGATCTCAACGGGCACAACTCTCGTGTTGCTCCAAGAGCTTCCTTATATCCGTTATTTATTTTTTACAGTCTGCTTTACGTCCCACCGACACTGATAGGTCTTATTTCGATGATGGGATAGGAAAGGGTTAGGAGTAGAAAGGTAGCGATCGTGACCTTACTTTTCCATATTTTTTCCGAAGTTACGGATGGCGGAAACCTTTACATCGCCCTTCTCCAACTGCCTGCAAGGCGCGCATGGAGGCGGCATTGCTTTGCAGTCGCAGTAATACACAATGTCTTGTGCAGAACAACTTCATCCGTCAATACTGTACATGACAAAATAGAACATACGCTCAGACTGAATCTCGTGAACTTGTATTTAGAAGGTAGGACACAATACTTCGTTCCATTAAATTTGTCGGGAGTACCGTTTCGGTTTGCGTTCTTTTAACATTACCTTTTAAGTACCTCAGAAAAGCGAATATAAATTTCGCCTAATTAGGGGTTCGGAGAACTAAGTGCTCTCCTGTTTCCTTTCCCGTTTGTAATTACTGAAGGGGTATTAATAAAGTTTTCATTAAGTCACTCTGATGACTAATGATCATGAATCCTTGCCATATTTTGTTTCCACTCAAGTAGTTGCCAATCGCAGAGCTCACGTAGCGTGTTTTACCTATGTTAATAACTCTGAGGCGAACGGTACACGCAAGAACCTGCAGCATACAAAGACGCTTTCGGCTGCCTGAATTATTTCATCCGCTTTAAAGCGATCCACCGTTAGGGTCGATCACACCGTTCTTTGAAATGTATGGGGCTAATTACGGTTCCAGCCACAAAGTGTGTGCGTCTAGAGGCACGCCGTTTCGTATTTTCACTCTATGAAATATACAATACAATAAATTACAGTAGAGAGCTGTGCAATGATGGTGAACGTACAAGCGGGAGAATAGAATACCTAAACAATAGAGTCTTATGCTATACTGAAATTTTAAAAATGGAGTTAATGGCACTGAACAAAAGCTTAAAGTGCCTTCTTTTGCGAGAGAGAACCATGAAGTAGGCTACCGTGTGGTCAGGTATTACCCAAATATAGTAGCAACTTGGCTGTGAAATGTTGTTTTTGATATTTAATTTCTTAATTGTTAATCACTTTAACATAGATACCTTGCTGAGCTGAGATTTATCTCAGGCGTTTCCAAATGGTGGCCATATTTTGCGGCCCACAAGAGCCTTAAAAAGTTAAGAAATATGAACAGAATTTATAAAAATGTATTTCATAGCTCTTTCAAAATTGTGTTATTTGTTTTTCCCTTTATAGACCCTAGTCATAAGTAATTGATGCTTTAATATTAGTTCCTGTTGTAAGTATTCACTTGTGCTGTGGAGGTTATTTTTGACTTAAGAAATTAAAATGCAAACTTCGGCATAACATGAGATGGGTCTTAACCATTATAAAAATGGCTGTGGTATCCACACCAAGTCTTGAACTCCACGCCAATCTCACAGTGTAGCGTACATTTTATGCAACGAATACCAAGAAATACTTTAAGTGCCATTGGTGTAAGAAGCGGTTTCATTTCTTCTCTCATTGGTTGTACTGGCTGGAGCACAGCTGGAAGTACTCCTGGAAGTACATTGCTGGGAATGTAGGCTCTTACAACTGTATGTCGTTTTC